>NC_052158.1:85330668-85689595 GCF_902713615.1 Scyliorhinus canicula | reverse complement strand
CAATGCCGGCGTCGCTCTTCTTCCCCCCCCCCCCCCTTCAATGCCGGGGTCGCGCTTCTTCTTCCCCCCCCCCATTTGCCGGGTCGCTCGTCTTCCCCCCCCCCCCCCCAAGCCGGGTCGCTCTTCTTCCCCCCCCCCCCCCCCAATGCCGGGTCGCTCTTCTTCCCCCCCCCCCCCCCCATGCCGGGTCGCTCTTCTTCCCCCCCCCCCCAATACCGGGTCGCTCTTCATCCCCCGCCCAATGCCGGGTCGCTCTTCTTCCCCCCCCCCCCCCCAATTCCGGGTCGCTCTTCTTCCCCCCCCCCAATGCCGGGTCGCTCTTCTTCCCCCCCCCCCCCCCCCACGCTGGGTCTCTCTCTCTCCCCACCACACAAACGTCGGGACTCGCCACTTCTGGGGCGCATTAAAATGACGCGTATCGCGTCGGTCCTATGCTGGCCCCTCCGGGAACGGAGAATAGCGGCCTAAAAGAAGGCCCCGACGCCGGAGTCATCCACACCAATTTTGCTCGCCGGAAATCGGCGTTACGACGGTCTGCGGAGAATTTCGCCCCTGGTGACTGCAGCTTATTGGGCTCAATCAATAATTTTAAATACAATCTAATTTCACCGGTGTTGTGACTCCAGGTCAAGTGGGGCTGGAATTGGTCGTGAACTAGCCCAACGTGTTGTGACACCAGCACAAAATAAGATGATTGTGGTTGGTGAAGGGCTTGGTAGCACAGTGGTTAGCACAGTTGCTTCGCAGCTCCAGGGACCCAGGATCGATTCCCAGCTTGGGTCCCTGTCTGTGCGGAATCTACACGTTCTCTCCGTGTCTACATGGGTTTCCTCCGGGCGCTCTAGTTTCTGCCCACAAGCCCCGAAAGACGTGCTGGTGGGTGAATTAGACATTCTGAATTCTCTCTCAGTGTACCTGAAAAGGTGCCAGAGTGTGTGGCGAGGTGGGGATTTTCACAGTAACATCATTGCAGTGTTAATGTAAGCCTACCTGTGATAATAACAAAGGTTATTATATTATTATCTCTGTTCTGCGACATCGCTACAGGAGCTCCTCAGGATAATGTCCTAGGTTCAATGATCTTCAGCTGTTTCACCAAGTCATTTTGTCTATGATAAGGTCAAAAGTGGGGGGTTTGCTGATGATTGTGCAAAGTTCAGCACCGCTTGTGACTCCTCAGAAACAGTTGTAGTCCGTGTCCATATGAGGCAAGGCCTGGACAGACAATATTTAGGCTTGGGCTGATAAGCGACATATAACAGTCAAGCCACACAAGTGCCAGACAGTGATCATCTCCAACAAGAGTGAATCTAACCATCTGCCCCTGACATTTAATGGTATTCCCACTGCTGAATCTCCGGCTTTCAACATGCTGGGTGTTACCGTCGGCCAAAAACTAAACTAGACCAGGCATATAAATACTGTGCTCATGAGACCAGGTCAGATAATGGGAACTCTACGGAGAGTGACTTACCTCCCAACTCTAAAAACATGTCCACCATCTCTAAAGCATAAGTCAGGAGTGTAATGGAATATTCTTCACTTGCCCGTATGAGTGCAGCTCCAACAACACTCAAGAACCTCAACACCATCCAGGACAAAGCAGCCTGTTTGATTGGCACCCCATCCACCACCGCAAATATTCACTCTCTCAACCACCAACGCAGAGGTAATTTCCTCTCCATCCACTACCATGACTTTTCATACAATTTTAAGCTGACATGAAATTGTAATGAACTACACAACAGTATATGTTTAATGCAAGACAGTGAAGAGTGATACATGTAATCAGTAAAGTATATGTTTTCACATGTACTTTATTCCTCAGTACATGTGCCACTCATTACTGTCTTGTATAAAAGGAAATTCAATATTTGGCACTGATCGAGTTCATAAACTCACTTTTAAGATTGGTTGAGCATGCAAAAATGGGATCACACTTAATCTCTCAATCCACCTAGCTCAGAAACTGAAGATCAAATGTCAAACAGGTAAGTCCTCCTCTAATGTTGCCATTTTAAAATTATCTTTCCAAAACAACCATTAAGAGCATTATTTTTTTAAAAACTTAATTATGAATGAGAAATCATGCAACTGGATAAGAACATTTGGGCAGAATAATTTCTGAAATGCCTTTTCACCTTCAAAATGTATAAAGGTTATTGGAGAAGATTATGATGAGCCAATGATTCTTTATATTGTATTACTAAATGTCAAGTTGGAACAAGGCAAATCTGAGAGCTGGGGCTGTAGAAAACAGTGGAATCTCCAAATAGTCCCTGAATTGGAGAGATAGGAGTAAATCTTACAAAAATAGAGGCCATCAATATGTTTGTTACACTTTTGGAAAAAGCCGCAAATCAATCAAGACCCAATCAAATATCCATAAAGGAGTCTGAGAACCCAGTTCCATTCTCTCTCATTTATTTTGAGTGCGATGCGTTTGATTTGATATCTTTCTTGAGCTAATCTATACTTGCCGTTAGTCATTGCCAAGTGTTTACCAGAGCAATATTAGTGCCTAAGCTACAAACCTGGGCCCGTGCCAGTGAGACGGGAGACTTCATTGTTTAGTTATTGATGATGATTACTCACAGCATCTGGAGGATTTTCCACCTATTGAATTTTGTTTTCTTTTTACAGGGGAGGAAAACATCAAGTAGCCGTAAGCAATTTATATGATGGAACAAAATATGTGAAAGAACACAGATGTCCTTATCATCCTCATTCTGACTAATATGGGATAAGTTTGCTTTCTTAAACAAACAATTGTTTGATTTGTGAGCTAGTTTCCCAGCTTGTTGGAAAACATGAAATCTCAGCCATTATTTGTTGCAGCTTATTGGCCCGGATTTTATATTGTAATGATGGCGAAACTGTCAGCAATTAGTATGTTTCTGTAACTGGCAACAACTTTTGGCATCTGTATTCGCACATTCACAGTTAAATGAGGAAATCCAAGGGTAAATGCTGGTGATTCCTTGCTGTAGCAGTCGTCACATATGTCACCAATACAGAAATTAGTGATTTGATGTGAACTTCAATTTTTCAAAGAACTATTCTTGTTGTAAAAACCATTGAAAATGAAGCCTTGTAGAATGAGGTGTGAATGAACTTTTAATGGTGTACTCAGTCATAATTACTGCTGAAGCCTCTATAACTCTGTAAACCTAATGCTAGAAGTTTGAAATATTATTCCCTCCTTTGCATGATAAAAATGTCATAGATTTAAATAATATACTTCTTCCTTAATCCCATTTATATATAACTATCTTCATGTTACTTCCTGTAAAATTATTAAATAGTGAATAATAATCAGGGCTTTTAAATTCCCGGTTTGCTGTCTCTGAGAATTCTTCAATCTGATTAGCCTTTCAGCCCACCTTAATAGGCCCCTGTGGTAGCTGACAGCAAAATAAAACTGAAGCTGTAATGGGAGGAATTGACATCACTAAATCACTGTAGGCAGCTATTATGGACCAGGGTTTAGAGAACACTGGAGTATATTATGGAGTTCACCTGACCCATAACTTTTAATAGATTTTGGTTATGGGGAGCACGAGGGCCCACTCTACAGGTGTGATGCAACAGAGAATTAAAAGTATTTTTAAACAAAAAAAATGTTTATTCTATGAATCCAGTTAACATTTTGTAAACATACAGTAAACATCTTATCAACTACCAATCCCGATAACCCCCCAAAAGATATAGTACTCTATAGATAACCCTTAATAACTTTCCAAACAACATCCATAAGACATCCATGAGATCAGAAGTGAACACATACCCATTACTGCTGACTGCAAAATCCAGATCATTACTTTGTTAATGTAAGCAACAAGTTGTACTATGGATAATCATAAAAGGTTTTTGGAAAAAGGACTTGGGGATGAAAATCGGTATGGATCTAAACAGGAAGAGGAAGCTGGGCAGAAGCTTGATCGTCTGCAACTTTCCTGCCAGGGAAAGTGAGAATGCATCCCATCTCTGTAGATCCATTTTAACTTCCTCTGCCAGACAGGTCAGATTCCACTTTGTGGATCCGTGTCCAATCGTGGACTCTCTGGATTCCCAGGAGCGGAATTTGTATTTTGGGCTATTTTAAATGGGACCTTCCAGCTCTGCTCGGATTCACAGCGAAAACCTCACTTTTTCCTAGGTTGAGTTTGAAGCCTGAGAAGGCCGCAAACTCTTCCAGATGCTTCATGATTTTGTTTATGCCGTTTTGCGGGTCCGGGATGTAGAAGAGCAGATCATCCGCATAGAGTGCGACTCTATGCTTTCTGCCTCCTCTTCGGATACCCGGCGAATGTATGGCAATTGACAACCGACACTGAGGCATTCCGTGGAGAATGGGTGTCCATTAATTTGCAGGGTGATCCACAGTGTAACTGCTGGTAAGTGCTGTCGTCGTCTTCCACATAGTAAGCCAGTGGGGGGCGGTTGCGCCTAATGGATCGGCAGGCGAGCAGATCCTAAGCAGGGCCTCCGTTTCCCTGATTTCTGCGGCCTGTTTCAACCCCAGCTGGCAGAGGCTGGTTTAGCACACTGGGCTAAATCGCTGGCTTTTAAAGCAGACCAAGGCAGGCCAGCAGCATGGTTCAATTCCCGTACCAGCCTCCCCCAACAGGCGCCGGAATGTGGCGACTAGGGGCTTTTCATAGTAACTTCATTGAAGCCTACTCGTGACAATAAGCGATTTTCATTTCATTTCAGGTGGTCGTATTCCAATTCATCCTGGTCAGGGGAGTACGTTTGGCATCGTTCCTGGCCTCTGTTTTTAAAAAAAATTAATTTAGAGTACCCAATTTTTTTTTCCCAATTAAGGAGCAAATTAGCGTGGCCAATCCACCTACCCTGCACATCTTTGGATTGTGGGGGTGAAACCCACGCAGACACAGGGAGAATGTGCAAACTCCATACGGACATTGACCCGGGACCGGGATTCGAACCTGGGTCCTCAGTTCTGTTATCCCAGTGCTAACCACTGAACCATGTGCCGCCCCCCCCCCCCCCCAGCCTCTGTTATGGTGACCCGTGTTCCTCCGGTATGTGTCCCATTGTCAGAGGACAGCCTCCTCAGTTCGAGCCGAGTCTGATTGGCGCTTGCTTTAGCAGCCCAGACTGAGCAGTGCGAGTCCCTGGAGTTCCTGGACCCCTTTTTTGGCGCTTTCTCTGGACAGGCTTTCTTCATCGCACATTGAAGGTCCAGGGGGTGCTCAGCTAGTAATTTCTATTGCGTGGCCGCATCGCAGAGTCCACGTACCAAGCTGTCTCGGAGTGTCTCATTCAATGTTGTTCCGAATTCGCAAATCTTCGGAGGTGTGCCAGGAAGTCACCCAACGACACGCTCAGAGCCCGAGCAGCCATGTGGAACCAGATATGATGAGTGGTGGTTTCGGGTCAAAATGCTCCCCCACTAGGGCAACCAGGGAGTCAGACTACTGGGTATCTTGGGGGGGGGGGGAGGGTCCTGGTTAGTCCGGCTCTTTATCACACTGTAGGTGGGTCCTCTGCAAGCTGTTAGTAATATCACAGTTTATCTTTCATTGCCAGTAATTGCATTTGTCGAAAAAAATAGAGCATGCAGTGCAGAAGGAGGCCATTCAGCCTATCGAGTCTGCACCGACCCACTTAAGCCCTCAATTCCACCCTATCCCCCGAACCCAATAACCCCTCCTCACCTTTTTTGACACTAAGGGCAATTTATCATGGCCAATCCACCTATCCTGCATGCCTTTGGACTGTGGGAAGAAACCGGAGGAAACCCACGCAGACACGGGGAGAACGTGCAGACTCCGCACAGACACTGATCCAGCAGGGAATCGAACCTGGGATCCTGGCGCTGTGAAGCCACAGTGCTAACAGTTCTGCTGAGTAAGATTCTCAAAATTACTCAATTTCTTTCTCTGCAGGTTAAGATTGGGATCTCGCTCTGTACAATGCTAAGAAATAAAATCAGCGTCCGTGTTACTGTTATTACAGGTTAAACCCGAAAAACTAGACTGAGATCCTTAACTGTGGGAAAGAACATATTGATTTAGTGGTACATATATATGGAGCCGGATTCTCCGGTCGCCAACGGCGGAATCGTATTTGGCGATCGGCCATAGACTCCTCGTTCATGACTGAATCGGGGGGTACGCTGCTTTCGCAATGCTCATCCCCCTCCAAAGCAGTGTATCGAAGGCCTCAGGACATTGTCTGATGCCCACCCCTCGATGCTCTGCCACCGACCAGGCGAGTTCCCGACGGCGTCGGTTGCATGTGGTCTCATCCATCAGGAACCCGACGTGGCGGCTGCGGACTGAGTTCAGCGCCACCACAGTCAGGGCAGGGCCGATTTGCAGGGAGGGGGTCTTTGCCGGGGGCTGGAGGCACTGTTGGAGGATGGTCCGGGGCGCATGAGCCGGCCAAGGGGGGGTACTATTTTGCAGGCCGGGCTCGTGAGCAGCCAGCGCCATGTTGCACGGCGCTGCCGTGCACATGCGCAGCCATGGACCTAGCAATATTCAGGGTCGTATCGGCAGCTAGAGCCGGGTGCTTTACGCTGCCTTGATGCTAGCCCCCAGCCAAACGGAGGATCGGTGGCCATTTTATGACATTTTCTCTGTCATAAAACGGCACCATTCCCATGTCGGCGTGGGGACAGAGCCTCAAAATCAGAGAATCCAGCCCATAATTTTTTCACATGTGATACAGGAGGCAGAAAAGGAAGGTTAAAAAGGCAATTGCGGGAGGGAGGGGGGGGGGGGGGGGGGGGGGGGCAATTGCAATAATAGTTAAGAGACCTCAGCAGCACTTGTGAAATCATTAAACTCCTTTATAGTGGCAGCCAGGTTATATATTAAATGTTATTGTGGAATGGAGAATCAGTAAAGATGGCATAAATTTACAATTGCCAGAAAATTACAGAGAGAAGTTAAGAGGATTGATTTTGTTCAGGGACCGACACTGTTGAACTGGACTCTGCTTCATTTCGGGGCCTAGGTGAGGAATACCTCACCGAGGTCACACTTTGTCCCATTTCCTGCACTAACACACTCTGCTCACCAGTGCAGGAAGAGATGCCAGCCATGCAGTGCCCACCTGATCACCCTGGCAGTGCCAAGTGTGCTAGGTTGGCAGGGCCAGGGTGCCCAGGTAACATTGGGGGTGCCGGTGTACCGTCTTTCCCAGAGCCCAACCATCTAAGGGTCCCCTATCGCCTGGGAAACCTCACCAAGTGCAACTATATGCCTGGTCCACTTTGCTGGAGATCAGTACTGATCGGCACGCGCTCGGGGTCTCAGAGGCACAGGGGCTATACCTGTGCCTTGGGTAACTCCGACAAGTGGATTTTGTGTCTCGCCCATTTTAGCTGTGATCCAGATTGCGACGTTTCGCAAGGTCCTATTACATCTCGAGAGGCGTAGCAAGCTGGGTAACTCTCGTGGTATTGCGCCCATAATAAATATATATATATTTTGACTACATTATATATAAAATAAATAAGTATATTAGGATGGACAACTTTGAAGGATATTGGGAAAGAGACGAGGTGAATAGTTCTTTTCTCACCCCCATTTGTGCTGTAGATTATATGGTGTTATGCAGCATACGCCATCTTAAACATTCTATTACAAAAATTAGATGTGAGCCACGGGAAGAGTATCCATTGCAACGATGCCAGAAACGAAAAATTATTATTATGACGAAAGGAGTAAATAAATGAGTTACTTGGACAGAGACATCAGACAGAAATTTCCTAAACAGCTTCACTTCAATAAATGGGAAGTTTTAATTTGAGCAAATTTTGTTTCCTTGCCCCTTGGTGGGCAGGAGCAGGGCTAGAGGCATTCCATGTATTATTCGCGCTAAAAAATGATGGATATTGTGGGTAAGAAACATTGCATAAGTGCGGCAACTAACTAGTTGGCGGATACGCCCCTCAAGCTTTTGCTCATCTTGTCTTCATTCTCGTCTCACTGAAATCCCATTCTAATATACCATGCACGTGTTTGCTTATCCTTGCCACTAAAACGATCCCAATGGTGGAGACCCAGCCAACACATTTGACGGGAGACCACATGACTGTCAACTTGGCAATGGGGTTGAACATCTCTCGCTTTCAAGGCATGGATTGAAACTTTAAGAGTGTCATTTCATTCCAGCCCACTGTACTTGCGTAGTGCATAGCTCCATGGCTGTCACACTGGCTGTATATGCTCTCCTCTCTCTGAATGACAAGCCTCTCAATGTTTAACCTAAATGAAGAAAACTTTTGTAAAGTTGAAAAACACTTGTTGGTTTAAATGAAACTATTACCACCAGCAATATTTAAAACAATTAGAAATTAAACTAAATAAAAAACCAAGTTCAAATTTATTTTTGTTCTATTCATTTTTTTCCAGGAGTATGTGGATCTAAAATTATGTGATAAAAATGTATTTGAAGTTTCTTCCATTGTCTCCCTTTCTGTTTGTTATTCTATGTCTAAAGATGAAATGGATAGCTTAAACATCTAAACACTTATAGCTGTACACTTTGTTTATCTGTCAGTTAACAATGCTTCTTCCCACCTGTAGGTTAATGGTTCAGAGGTGAAAGGTCAGTTCTGTCAATTCTTCCACAATAATTCCGGGAATCCTTGACGCCTAAACTTTATCTAAACGTATTGTACAAGTACCTGTGGTTCTCTTCCACAGGTGCATGCTTTCATTGTGTCTAAATGTGACAAAGATCTTGAATTTTCTCCCCTCACCATGATGTTCCTTTGATGTTGACTGCTACCCTCCTGGTATCTTGCAAGTTCCTGCCCTCTTAAAGCTTGGTTGATCAGAGTAAAATGCCTTGATCATTCAAAGGTACAACGGAACGTATTTGGCTGATGGACAATGATGTTACAGATTGCCAAATGAACCAAAATCAACCTTCTCGAGAAATGTTTAAAAGAGGAAGATACAGAAAAACAAACAAAAATACTTGTTCATTTTTAGTTGTATTGCACACATTTGGAGAGTAAAAATAACAAGCAGGTTCCTTTAAGAAAATCTGTGACTAAAGTTTGCAAGAACATAACTTTTGGCATCCACATTACAAACAGAAAATAATCACGTCATTTTACAGACTAATTCAACATCAGAATCAAATACTTTTTCTTTTGACCTATATTTTATGACCAACCTTTATGCAAATTTTGCAATATATTAGAGTTAATAATTGTACAATGGTTACCGAGTTAAAAAGTTAAAATATTATATATTATATATTAAAAATCTACTTGGTTTTGCCTGCTTTTTGGACAGAACGCAGGATTAGAGAAGCAAAGTTCTGACTGTGCTCTTAATCACTTGACTTCTTGGTGCACAGTGTGTCGACCTGAAACAGGGATTTTGATGTCTAGATTATGTCAATCAGATCCTAACATATGCTTTCATCCCTTATATGAAATTGGAGCAAATCAGCAGATCGCTTTCCATGCCAGAGCCAATCGAAATTCCCAAGACAAGTCAGTTGCACCAGGGCAGCTGATTAGAACCCGCAGGCCAGTGGTTTGAGCAGAGGCACAATTTTGAACAGGTCTCAGTCTGATAGCTTTGAGTGCACTTTTGCACTGTGCCATCCATTTTGCACCAGATACTGGCCTTAGTTAAATTCCACCTCAAAATTGTAGAACATTTTTGAGGGCTACAGGATTTACTTTAACATAATCTAAGGAAAAACAAATTAAGTATTATCTTTACCAAATAGTTGAATTTGACCGTGACCCTGTGGCTCAGATTTATCATGTGCAAGTATCACTGAAGGTTGGGTCATGTGAGAACAGCAGTCAGACATTTAGTGCACTGACCTACCTTGTTCCCATCCCCAATAATTCCAGCTCATCAATGTAATAGAACTGAGCTGATGACATTGCAAACACCTGCAGCTGACGCCTAGCTTGGAGGGCAGGAATTCAACTGCTGCCGTGTTGTTTGAAGGCCTGCACTGACTTAACGAGGAGACTCTAATGGTTTGCTTTGGAAGTTATCTTTCCTTGACATGAACTTTGACAGGAAGTGAGGCACTAAAGGGGAACTGTTTGAGATGGAACACAGTGGGACTCTTGTGAAAACGGAATGACTGGTTACCGTACACTTATGTATTAGGAGCAGGAATAAGCCACTTGGCATCTCGAGCCTGCTCCACTATTCAATAAGATCATGGATGACCTGGGACACAGATTAATGGCATTGTTGAGCCCAACTTGGTGATGTAACGCGGCCATTGAATCGTGCGAGAGGCCTCTTGCGAGATCCACAACGCTCGAAATGCCTCATGCGATTTCAGCAAATCTTGCAAAATGTGATCTGGATCTCACTCCCTGACAACATGGCGTCCTGATCTCCAAGGCCCCGACCCAACCCTCGATCCCCCCCAAGCCCAAATGCACAATGGCACCCTGGCAGTGCCAACCAGGACCTGGTTGTGCTCCTTCCAGCTGGCAGTGCCATCTTGGCCCCATGGTTAGTTTCATATTTTCTGAGGTGGGAAGCTGCACAATTGTTTGGGGGGGGGGGGGGGGGGATGGATAAACTTAAAAAGAGGCTGGAAATAGTGAAAGGGGAGGAGTTGCTACAGCTGAAGTTTCATGGGAACCCTCTCCTCCTTTTTCTTTCTATTTTCTTCCCTCAATCATTCATTACAAAGTATATGCAGCTATTTTGCTGTGTCTTTCTACTACAAGCTTTAGGAGAAGGATTCTCACAAAGATGCCATTGCAATCCATGTTTCTCTGAGTGTTCCAAGTCAAGTCAGAGATGATGAATATTGGCATCTACACACTGTCAATCACCCTATCCTTCTTAACCTGATAAGGGAAAAGGAATTGCTGTCCAGCAGGGCCAGTTTTATCCTCCCAGTTATTAGAACCTGAAAGGGTCTGTATCCAAAACAAATTGCTTCCTGAAGATCCATCGTTGTAGCCATGTTTATGGACTGTGCCAAGTAGTATGTTTTATATGATGGTTTGAGTGGAAGAGTTTGATTACGTTATGTGCACAGCTTTCCACAACTATTTATGCCATCTAAGATGGAGTGTGTAACATGTCCAAGGCACTCACAGTGAAACTCCAGGTTCTGGGGTCTTGACATCTGATAGTGTTCCTCCCATTGATCTTTAGACTGCTGTATTTGAGACCAGCATTTCAATTGTAGAGTGGGCTCTCCCTCTGACAGGCTTGTGGTTCATCATGGAAGAACCGTGGAGTAGAAATGTAATGAACTATTTGCTGTTTAGGTTCTTAATCATGTCAATGCAAGATGTGGTGCATTGGGTAGCATCCCTACCTCTGGACCAGAACTTCAGGTTCAAGAACCGTTTCAGGATTTGATGGCCACAGAAAGTATTTGCACAACGTGGCTAAACAGGCTGATGATTTTTATTCTTTCATGGGATGTGGGCATCACCAGCTGGGCCAACATTTATTGATGTCCTTAATTGACCTTGTGGAGGCAATTAAGAGTCATCCACATTGTTCTGGACTCATATGTAGGGCGGACCACGTAAGCAACAGATTTCCTTCCTGAAAGGACATTAGTGAGCCAGATGTGTTTTTACAACAATTGCCAATGGCTTCATGGTCATCATTAGACTTTTAATTCCATGATTTTATTTAATTCAAATTTCACCACCTGCCATGGTGAGATTCGAACCCAGTTTCCAGAGCATTACCCCGAGACTCTGAATTACTAGCACAGGGACAATAGCACAACACTACCACCACCCCACAATTACACTATCAGCCTGTTAATCCTTCCAACATGCCTGATGACAGGCAGTAACGATGGGGAGAGTTTCCAGATCAGTCATACTGTGAAAGGCAATGTAAAACTACAGCAGTACTTTGCCAAGCATTATCATGGGCCAATCCAATTGACGTCCATGGTGTCAAATGCTCTCTTGGGAGGAGGTCAAACAGTGACCATGGTGAGGCTTTGCCCAGTGACATGGAAAACACAAAGCAGAGATATTATAGCACTGTCTCTCAGGATGCAAATATATCTCAAACCTGTCACCAGCTCCATTAAATGCCTGAAACCATATCTAGTCAGGTAGTGCATGCAACTGGTGCAACATTCAATGTTTCATCTCAGGCCATAGTGGCTGAGGAGTTTTGAGTTACTTTGATCTGAAGAGACTCTTATAGATTATTAGAACTAGCTATCTTATAAGTAAAGTTTGGCTGCACTACAAGTGTACTGTATGCAGAAAGGTTTCTTTGTTGCATTCAGAATTATGGTTCAGCAGCTGGCAAGAACAGCTTTTCTGCGATTTGACCGAGTGTTATAGAAGTCAAATCTCTGGGCCTGATCCAACGGCCAGTCTGTACACGAAAAGCAGATCGCCATGGTGCAGCATGGCCGATATAAGCCGGGAGACCCCACTCCCGGGATCTACCTGGCTCGCAATGCCTTGGGAGATCAAACGCGATCTCGTGAGACGTTGCGATGTAAATCCCGCCCGTTGTGGGCAGGATTAACTTTTTGACAAATCTGCATATTAAAGCGAGACAGTAAGTCTCACTCTAATGTGCAAATTCCCGAGGTACCTGAGGCTTTGGGATTCATGCCCTTCACCTTAGAGACCTCGGGCAAGCGGCATTCAGCACTGGGGTCCCCACAAGCGATTTGGGCAGGAAGTTAAACGTGGTCAAATGTTCTCGCTGTGGAGCTTTGTTCCCATTTAGTTGAATCAAGCCCTCTGGGTATAGCTTAAGAGCCAATATTTAATCCTCCCCACCGTGATTGACAGGGCCCTCAAAATTACCTCAGTTTCACCCACTTTGCCTCTCACCCACTTTGCCAGGAACACAGTTCACCTTCCATCACAGCAGCCTCCATATTCAATGGATCTTCTAGCTCCAGTATGATACCGCCACTAAGTACATCTTCCCCATCCCTCCCCTTTCAGTGTTCCAAAACGACTGTTTGCTCCACTGCACTGTGGTATGTCGTTCTACTCCTCAAATCACCAATGTTCCCCTACAATCCCTCCCCTTTACACACAAGCACAGGAGATGAAACATCTGCCCTTTTACCATCACCTGTCTCATCGTCCAAGGCATCAAACACACTTTGCAAGTGAAACAACAATTTATGTTTCAATTTAGCAAACTGTACCAACTGCTTACAGAGTGATGCCCTTCACACTGGAGAGACAAAGTGCTGATTGAGTGATTGCTTTGCAAAACACTTCCATTCAGCTGTAAGTGTGAGCCCAAGCTTCTGATTTGCCTGTTATTTAATTTCTCCACCTTGCTCACACTTTGATCTCTCTCTGCCCTTGGCCTTTGCCAACATCTGGGCTCAACATTGAGTTCAATAAATGCAGACTGTAACCTCTACCCCCCCCCCATTTGTTTCCTTTCTCTTTGCTAGTGGACAGCACAATGGCACAGTGGTTAGCACTGCTGCTGCACAGCTCCAAGGACCTGAGTTCAATTCCGGCCTCGGGTGACTGTCTGTGTGGAGTTTGCACTTTCTCCCCACATTTGCATGGGTTTCCTCCGGGTGCTCCGGTTTCCTCCCACAGTTGAAAGATGTGTAGGTTAGGTGGACTGGCCAGGTTAAATTGCCCCTTAGTGTCCAAAAGGTTCAGTGGGGTTACTGGGTTAAGGGGATAGGGTGGAGGCATGGAATTAAGTGGGGTGCTCTTTCCAAGGGTCGGTGAAGACTCGATGGGCCGAATGGCCTCCTTCTGCACTGTAAAATCTATGATACTATGATAGTTTTGATTTTCCTTTCTTGTTAATTTTTCTCTGCTTTCAAATGGCAGCTGCTCATTATTTGACCATTCACACCTCCTCCGCATACTTTTGTTCCTTTACTTGTTCACTACCATTCCCTTTGGCCTCGCCCCATTAACTCTTTTATCATTTAATCTCACCTGCCTTCCACCCTACCACTAAACTTATCTTTTGCTCTTTTTCCCACCTTTCCCTCTTTTACTTGTTAACCTATTACACCCCAGTTCTAATGAACGGTCAGACTGTTTTCATTTAACGTAGGGTCATATTATGAACAATTTGGCATAATAGGAAAAGGTTTTCTTCATGAGATCTTGTTGAATGCCAAATATGAGGGTTAATGAGTTCTATTTTGCCACCTGCAGCCTCATTCTGCTTATGTTAGACCCTTTGGAAATACCATAGACCATTCATTGACAGAAATCTGAAGGAAGCCATCTATGATATCCTTCATTGAAAGATTATTACCTTGTGAGCAGTGTAAAATGGTCGGGCACCCTTGCTATATTTACACCCTTGCTATGTACTTTTCTACTGGAGCAAGTGTTAAGCAAAAAGATGATAATTAGGGAAAGTATTTATACAAAATGTAAGGCGGCAGCAAACATTAATAAAAGACAGAATTTGATCTTAGGGTTGATGGTTCTGATTCCACGAGGATTGCATAAAACCTAAATCAAATATCTATTTTCCATTTAGATATCTATTAAAATTGTCAGCAATAGCCTTTGAGTGAAGCTCATCAATGACAGATACAGATCCTTCAGTTCCTTCCTGTAAGGTGGCTGCTGATAGCAAGATTCCACAATCGCAACATATAAAGCGAAACACAAGCATTACAACGAAACTGACTACAAAGTAATGGAGGTATTTTATCCACAGTGTTTAGTTTCAGGTGAACTAAAATCAGATGGAATTTTAAAAATTGATGGCAGCATCCCTTTCTGGTGCTAATCCAGTTGTTGGAGATGGGGGTGTTAATTTAAACAGGCACAGGAAACAATGACTGCAATTTCTATCCAGCTCAGGTTCTTAGTTTGAAGTTCAGTGTTTGCACCTGCACCTATCGGCTTATTTGACATCTGCTAAAAACAAAAGGAGCTTCATAGAATTTAGTCAGTGACCCACTTGGACCTGATCCTGTTCCACCAGGGCAAGTGCAGCTGTGTCATCGCCAACCTCCTGTACCCTGATTAGATGAAGTAATAGACACAAGCCAGCTGCCAGCCATTGAATGTTTGCCATGGATCATACATTAGCTACAATTTACAAGACAGACATAACAGCGGCTCAACTTCTTCTCAGAGATTAATCTTTGATAATCTATTGATGTGTAATCTGTGCTGTATGTAGACAACAAATATATAATTTACCAGGCACAGTTCATCCACTTACAGTATACCTCCCCCTTGTGTGCCTCCTCCCTCCCTCCTCACTGGGTTTCCACTCACTGCTCCCTTTGGTGGTCATGTCCAAGAACCCAGCACAGTTGCTTCCACCAACTGGGCCCCAGCAAAGCTTAAAGGGTGATATGCCAACGATGTTAGGCTCGCACTGTCAAGGTGCCTAGGTGGCACTAGTAGTGCCAGGGTACCACCCCACCCAAAGGGTATGCAGCTGGGGAGACCTCACAAGTGCCGTTCAATCTGGTTCAGGTTTGTGGGACCAGTACCAAATGGCGCTCGCCCCAGGTATCCGAGTGAAGGGATTGAATCCCAAAGCCTCAGGTACCTTGAGAATCTGCACATTAGGGTACGCTTACTGCCTCACTCTAATATGCAGATTTGCCAAAAACATATCCCGCCCGTTGTGGGTGGGATTCCCCTTCCAGCGTCTCGCTAAATTGCGTTGAATTTTGCGAGGCGTTGCAAGCTGGAGAGACGCCGGGAGTGGGGACTCCTGGCTTTCACCAGCCACTGTGGCAAGCTGCTTTTCCAGAGCAGTGTGGCCGGGAGATTGCGCCCCATGTGCTGTCGCTGGAGCAGAATTCGCAGAGTTCCACGACAGTAAAACTGACGCTGCATCGGGACCAATTCAGAAACTGTTAAGGGGCTTGCACCAGTGCCACATGGAACACTATAGATTCCAATGAGAAACGGTGCGGGATTCGCCTGATTCACGATTGACACTCAGGAGATCGATAGCTGCAGCCACATATATACACTGCACTCCCCACACACACCATCCCAGCCAACAAGATGGCAGTGAGGAGAGCGGCACTCCGTTTCATGCACGCCGAGCTCGAGACCCAGCTAGATGCCATGGAGGAGAGGTGGATGAGTCTGTACCCCGGCCCAAGAATGAGGCTCCCAGCCGACGCCGTTTCAGCGTTTGCCATGCCTGTCGCAGGAGGCAGAGGCTGTAAGTGCCATCAGCAACACCTTCTGGACCGGCCAGCGGTGCAGAAATAAACCGCACCAACTCCTCAGAACGGCCAGGGTGAGTAGGCAGCACTGTGCCACTGGCACCCAACCCCTGTCCCACACATCCGTAACCCTACCCCCCATCCCCCCACCCCCAACCAGGAAGGTAATAGAATCCCCACCTTGCACCACATTCTGGCACCCATACCGGACGCCATGGCTGGGTGCCCTGGCCATTGAGGCCCTCCCCCGGGCTGCATGTGATGTACTGTCTGTTTCCCCTGCTTCAGAACTATGCCCATAACTGTCGAGAGCAGCAGCAGGCCCTGGATGTGGTTGGCGGGACAGAGGAAAGGGCAGCTACTGGGGTGGAAATTGTCATTGTGCGAGGAAGTGAGGCCTGCTGAGTTGTCACGTGCATCACTCCCAAACACCACCCTCAACCCCACACCACCCTCACGCCCACACCACCTTCACGCCCACACCACCCTCACGCCCACACCACCCTGACACCCACAGCACGCTCACACACAAACCACCCTCACACCACCTCCACACCCACGCCATCCCAAACCCCACCACCCCCACTATCCCTCCCATCCCACTGTCTAATCATGCATCTTGTCTTGTGTCGTGCAGATGCTGCTGGTCATGGGGTGAGCCCTTCTGGTTCTCCCTCCGATCCCCTGCCACAGCCAAAGTCAGAGCCCCAGGTGCCAAGCAGCGATGAAGACACCGACACGGACGGGAGCCATCAACACGAAATCCAGGACAACCCGGAGCTCAAGTCCTGGGTTGACAGATTTCCCATTACAGCGGTCTCCAACCCCCTCCACCATCCCAGAGACACACCTCGGTTGGGCATGTTAGTGAAAAGGCTCCTGGTGCGCACCACACACATGCTCTGGTACAGAAGGTGGCGGTAGGATCTTCCGAATGGGCAGATGGTCAGAGGCCGACCCCAGGGACTAGCTGCTGTCCAGATGGGTTTCGGACTTCTGGAATGGGCAACCCGATCAATCGTGGAGATACAGTCGCAGAGCCAAGGATTACATGAGGGGTTGTCGGGGAGAATCCAGCACCTGCAGGGGGTGGTACCGACCATGTGTGCCACCCAGGCCAACACCGCACGGGTGGCATCTGCGGTGTAGGCCTTGGGGCCGACGGTTTTGGCTATGGATCAGCGTTTCCAAAGCCTGGGTCATTCTGTGCAGGCGCTGGGCGAGACTCAGGACATTGCTGCCCTCTCATAGGCAGCCATGTGCCAGAGCCACCAGGACATTGCAGCGGTGCTCCTGAGAGTGGCCCAGTCACAGTGGGCCATGGCTGAGAGCATCAACGGCCTTGCCCAGGTGCTGGTCGACGTGGCACAGAGGGGGATAGCCCAATCCCAGAGGGAGAAGGTGCAGTCACTGGCTGATGTGGCACAGACCCAGAAGGTGGTGGCACAGTCAATGGGTGATGTGGCGCAGTCCCAGACGGAGGTGATCCACTCCCTGTGCTCCATGGTCGTGAGCATGCAGACCCTGGTCGGGATGACAGCGGGCTTCCAGGCTGGTAGTGCCAGGTGGCAGGGAGCCTCAGGGGTAGCTCCGCTCGTACCCCCGTCCCATGGAGTAATCCGGGAGGCATCCCAAGGGAGGAGGAGGTGATGGGGCCTGTGCTTGTGACTGCCACAGGGGAGTTTCTGGAAAACAGTAGCACCTCGTGATGTGTTGGCTAGTGTAGGCTTGAGAGATGAACAGACACTTCCAACACTGATGAAGGTTCAACTCAATTTTATTAACTACTTCTAACTAACTAACACACGATGACTGTGGGTCTAAATGATGCTAACTTAAACTAGAGACCTAAGCCTTGTCCGAACCAGTTGATTCTCTCAGCACGTGTTGTGAGTCCGTGCTGGGCTGAATAAGTTCCTGTTACACTCAGAGGCAGCACCCAGAATGAGCAGGAACCGTGGTGCCCTCTGCCTTTATAGTGTGTGTATTCTAACTGGTGATTGGCTGCGGTGTTTGTCCATGCTGATTGGTCCCTGTGTGTGTCCATCAGTGTGTGTCTGCACCATGATATACTGGTGTATATTATGACATACCCCCTTTTATTAAAAAAATGTTGATCTAGGCATGTGATAATAAATAGTGTGGGTGTGTGGAGAATGTACCTAGCTACGTGTGAGGTGCGAAGACATATGTACAAAGCTATTATCAGGGAACAAGACTATTTACAGAGGAAGGTGCCTGGTGCAGATGACTACCATGAACTGGAACAACCAACGAATCTATTCACAAATCACTGGATAACGAATGCAACAACAAAGGATATGGGAAAAAAAACATTTCAAAAAGTCCACATGTGTGCAGAGTTCATAAGTTCAGTCTCTGAGGTGGGCGACGAACTCTGGTTGACCAGACGATAATGTCGTTGACATATACCCGGAAGCCGTCGATTCCCTCCATCATCTGCTCCATGATCCGGTGGAAAACCTCAGACGCAGAGATGATGCCGAATGGCATCCGGTTGTAGCAGAACCTGCCAAAGGGTGTGTTGAACGTACACAGCTTCCTGCTTGACTCATCTAGTTGGATCTGCCAGAAACCCTTCGAAGCATCCAGCTTTGAGAATAGTTTGGCGTGGGCCATCTCGGACGTGAGCTCCTCCAGTTTCGGAATCGGGTAGTGCTCCCGCATGATATTCTGATTTAAATCTTTAGGATCAATACGGATCCGCAGCTCGCCGGACAGCTTCTTGACACAGACCATGGAGCTTGTGGTGAATTATATGCCATCGTAATTCACACTGTATTGCCTTGCATGTATTGTGTCCTTGTGGGCTCTGTATGTGAGCCGTTGCGCGGCTCTGCCCATAGGGGGAGATGAGGAGTTTGTACTGGGCTCCACCCTTGGCTCCGCCCATGGCTCCGCCCGTGGCTCCTCCAACTTACCGGAAGTGTAAAGCACTGCAGCCGTAAGCCTGCTCTCAGTTCCTCTGGTCGCAGTTTACTTCCAATCACGTGTCTAGTGAATTGATGGTCACATCAGAGCTTACCCAGTCTGTGGGTTCCGTGACCCTAGAGATGACTCCTTGGTCCTGGAGGTCCTGGAGCTGTTGCTTGAGGCGGTTCTTGTGGGGCGCTGTGTACTCTCTGCACTAAGTGGAGCAGCTTGCATGCCTGCGCACCAAGCAAGGAGGCTTTTGAGGCAGCAACAATCTCAAATGGGAGAATGACTGTGTGAGCACGATGTGTCACCTCAAGGCGGCAGGAGCTGCTGGCGGCGATGGCATTGCCATTGTAGTCCAGCAATTTACACGCAGATGGCAGGACAGCAGACTGTACGCAGAGCTTGCGGAAATCAGACGATGCGATGAGATTGGCAGAAGCGCCAGTGTCCAGGCGGAACCTGACAGGGGAACGATTGACCGTAAGGTTCGCACACCACTCATCATCCTGGCCGACGCTGTGGACATGGATGGGTTCAGTGCCACGCTTGGGGGACATCCTGTTTGTGGTAACGACGCCGATTTGGAACGGGACCTGTGGGTCATCGCAGGCACAGTCGGAAGCAAGGTCTGCAGTAGGTTCATTGATGGCAGGCTGGATAGCCCTGACCTCTCTGTGGGGCTGGGTGGACCTCCTAAAAACAGCAGGCAGGGAAGATCTGCACATTGCAGCGTAGTTTGCCACACTGCAGGCAGCGTCGGGACTTCGCGGTACATTGCCGCTTTAAATGGGTGGAGCCGCAGTTGTCGCACGCCGGAGCCTCCGGACGTTCGCCGCGCCACCGCGCATGCGCGGGGTGATCCAGCATAGTGCACACCTGCGCGAAGCGATACGTGACATCAGCGCGTTCGCTGCATGTGGGCGCGGGACTCCGCGGAAAACGCGTGAAATGGCCGCCATCGTTCAGGTCCAGAGCCTGAAGAGATTTTATCATTTGGGCCCGTTCTACCTCATAAGGGGCTTGCTGCCCCGTTTCAGCAGCCTGGATGCAGGAGTAGCGTGTGGAGGGATGCTCATGCAGCATGCAGGTCTCAATGGCCGTGGAGAGAGTGAGCTGCTTTACTTTTAGTAGCTGCTGGCGCAGGGGCTCAGATTGAACACCAAAAACAATCTGGTCACGGAGCATGGAGTCAGAGGTGGACCCGTAGTTGCAGGACTGCGCAAGGACGTGGCGGTGGATGATAAAGGACTGGAAAGGCACGTCCTTACCCTGAATTCGCTGCTGAAACATGTATCTCTCAAAGCTCTCGTTAACCTCGACCTCGCAGTGGCTGTCGAACTGCAGAATTATGGTCTTGAACTTCGATTTGTCCACCCGCTCATCGAAGGTGAGCGAGTTGTAAATGTGCAGAGCATGGTCACCGGCTGTGAAGAGGAAGAGCGCAATCTTCCGTGCGTCCGAGGCAGCTTCCAGGTCCCTGGCATCGAGGTACAGCTGGAAACGCTGTTTGAAAAGTTTCCAGTTGGAGCCCAGATTTCCAGCAATGCGGAGAGGCGGCAGCGGGCGAACGGAGTCTATTCTGTAGGATGGCTCGAGACTGGTGGAAGGCAGATCACTGAAGGGCAGGTCTCAGAAGTGCGAGCATTCCTCAACACCTGGTATCATGATGTGTTGGCTAGTGTAGACTTGAGGGTTGAACAGACACTTCCAACACTGATGAAGGTTCAACTCCATTTTATTAACAACTTCTAACTAACACACGATGACTGTGGGTCTAAATAATGCGAACTTGAACTAGAGACCTAAGCCTTGTCCGAACCAGTTGATTCTCTCAGCACGTGTTATGAGTCCGTGCTGGGCTGAATAAGTTCCTGTTACACTCAGAGGCAGCACCCAGAATGAGCAGGAACCGTGGTGCCCTCTGCCTTTATAGTGTGTGTATTCTAACTGGTGATTGGCTGCGGTGTTTGTACATGTTGATTGGTCCCTGTGTGTGTCCACAGTGTGTGTCTACACCATGATATATTGGTATATATTATGACACCTCGGACTCCCCACCCCCTCCCCCTCCTGCGCATCTGGTGGGCAGTGAGCAGAACAGGGTGGCACCACGCCACCTGGGAAATCCGGGCAGCAGCAAGGCCCAGCCAGGCCCGGTTGCCCCAGAAAATGCCTGCCAAAGGGGACCCATATCACAGGGCAGGAATCGCAGCAGGCCGCTGCCACTCCTAATGCACGTCTGGGGATCCACCTAGACATAGAGTTAGAACCCATAAGATCAGAGAAGTAGATACCAGTTAAGTTAGCATGGGCAGTGATATAGTTTAGTGATACGGGCTAGGGCACACATCTGTAAATATGTTTTCCCCATTAAATACCTGTGCACAATGTTACAACCTGTCTCGGTGCTCTGTCAGAAATGTGAGGGCTGGGCTGGGCTGGCGGCAGAGGGGGCATGGGAGTGGGGGGGGGGGGGGCTTGACTCAGGGCCCGCTGCTCAGTCAGCGCTCAATGCTCTGGTGTCCCACCTCCATCCCCCACTTGCTCACCGTCCCCACCTCCACCACCTCAGGGAATCGATGGGACCGTGCGATGGAATGGCAAGCTCGCGAGCAGGGATCCCCAGGTGGATGGTGGTAAGTACTACTGTGGGCAGGAGTCAGACATTGTCAGATGATGCGGAGCACCGGAGCTCATCGCAGAGAGGGTTGTCATCTTCCTCCATTCCATGGACCATACCCACTGTTGCTGACAACCCAGGTGGTCCACACCCCGTGGTGCGGCAAGTATGTATCATGGAGGCGGGGTGGGATGCAGTGTCCATGCCCCTGGCCAGTCTCCCCCCGCTAGCCGGTGAATCTGGAGCCAATGAGCGACCCTTGCAAGTTGGTCCTGGCACACACGTTGTTTGGCCTCCTCTGCCTCCCGGCCCCATGCCCTGCCCATCGTCACCCTCCCCCGCACCCACTCTCCTCATCGGACGAGGCCTCCTCAAGCACATCGCCCCTCTGCTGCGTGAAGGATGCAGCAGGCCTACACGATGCGGGCGACCCTCCCAGGGCCATACTGGAGGGCCCCTCCAGAGAGGTCCAGGCAGCTGAACCGCAGGATGCTGAAGCACTGCTTGATCATGCCCTGCATGCTGCATGGCCATCGTTGTAGCAGGTCTCCGTGTCGGTCTGGGGCCTTCGAATAGGTGTCATCAGCCAGGACTGCAGTGAATAGCCTCTGTTGCCCAGGAGCAAACCCCACAACCGGGAGTGAGCTTCGTAAAGGCCGGGAATCATCGAGTGTGCCAGGATGAAGACGTCATGCACGCTGCTGCTGCCTGGGTATCGGGTGCAGACATGCATGAAGCACATCTCATACTCACGCGCCAGTGTGGAACCCCTTTTAGTTTGTGGATTGGCCTGTCTTCTGTACGTGCCCATTAGAGCGGCATGCATCCCGTCAATTACCCCCTGGACCCGGGGCAGCTCGGCGATGGCGGTTATCTCTGCTGCCAGGGCATCCTGGGGTCCACATTGAAATTGATGTATTATGCCAAATGGGCATATAGGGTCTTCGTGATGGCATGGATGCACATTTGCACTGAGCTCTGTGAGGTCCCAGACAGGTCCCCCCACATCGCATGGAAGGATAATTGACGCAAAAGCTCAGGGCGACTGTCCACCTTGATGGCCACTGGGAGCGTGTGTCCTCCCCATTTCCCTGCGGTGCCATGTGCACTATGATCTATCAGATATGTCGCATTGATTCCCTGCTCAGCCGGAGTCTTCGACAGCATGCCCGGTCTGGCAGGTCCTCAAATGACAGAGCTGCCGTTACACACAAGGTGTCATGTGGCACCTCCTTTGCACCCCCGCCTCGGGGTGGCCAGCTCTACATCCTCTGCAGCTGCCTCCTGTTCCTCTGGGGCACGCTCCATTGCTGCAACTTCCTCCGCCTCGAGTCGCTCCAGATCGTATAGCCTCAGTGCTTCCCCCAGTTCTGTGGCGACTAGGAGGAAGGCCACCATTGCCGGTTGAATTCCAATATCCATTGTCTGCCTGCAGGGGGTGAAAGGCCGACAAGTTAGCATGGTGCATTCCCCCATGCCCAACCAGGTCCAATGGGCTATACAGTGGCTCCAGTTGCCACTGTGGATTCTACCGCTGCATATTCTGCCACCTTATCCCCATCTCCACACCCCTGTCCCCATCGGTGCCAGACACCGTGGGGGCCTCTGGCCCTGCCGCCCATCCCTGCTGCCATGGGTACCATCGGCTGGCACTGCTCATGCCAGCGGTACGCTCCGTGGACCTTGTCTGGCGCAGGTGGAGGGCGGGGGCCGTGGTGGTGGGGTGGAGGATGGGGGCTGGGATGCCAGAGTGATGGGGTGGGGGCTGGGGTGCGGGGTTGTCGGGTGAAGGGTAGAAGCTGGTGTGTGAGGGTGGTGGGTAGGGGCACCCATACGGCCGGTGGCATGCTGCAAAACCAGGGCCAAAATGGGTGGTCAATGGGATGCGCAGCAAGATGGCTGCCTTGCTAGCCATTGCAATGGCAGCCCATGCCTGGACACTGCCCAGTCCCATGGGGGGTCATCCTGGCCCCACAGCCCGTCCTCGCAGCCATCTCCCCACCCAATCCTGGTAGGCCCCCATCCCCTTAACCCATCCAGCCTGGCCAGTGTCAGGACTGGCAGCCCACGGTCGCGCCTCTCCATTTCCTCCCTCCTCTCTCACCCTCATCAGCCACGGCGCCGGTTTCACTATTTTTAAAAGTACAAATGAACCACGCCGTCGGGAATTCCCCCCTGTGGAGGTGGAGAATCACAGAGGCCCTGGTGAATACCGGGTCAGGCCCACTAATGATATGTCAACAGTGTTTATTGTACTTGCGAAGTGGAATGCACTTACGCCGCTGTCGAGGCAACGGAGAATTGCAATTCGGCATAAAACAGGCACCCGCCACGATTTTAACTCGGAACCGATTCTCTGCCCCACCGCGTTTCCCGATTCCGGCGTCGTCTGACGGAGAATCCCACCCAACATGTTTCTATTTCTGATCCTTCATCGATTATTTGACCATTTCGGTCTGAAAATCATTTCAGCTCTGATATTTCTGTAACACCAGTCCTTGCGATGATCACGAAAAGGAACAGTACAACAAGATCAGTCAAGTGGCAGAAACCACAATATCTCAGCTCAAAATGTAAAACCTGTAAAAAAAAATTCAAAATTCAAAATTAACATTTTGCCAATTTATTTAAAAGTATTATGAATTGATCTTCAATTTGCAAACATGTCATGTTGAATTTTGAAGTAGTAAACGGCAAATATTGACTTCACCGTTGTTTAAATTAAGCTAGGAGCAGAGTTGAATGACGACCTTGGCCTTCTTTGGTATATGTTTATGGCTCTATTGAGAAAAGTTTCTTCCCTATGTCAATATATTAAGTGAAGTGGGCATTCAAACAACCATTAGACAAGTTGCTGAGGCTCTTTAACTTCACACTGTCACAAAGCATGAACATCATTCATTTGATCATTTTATTTTGAAGTGATCATGTTCCCTCTGTCACCACCTGCCCTAAGGCTATGGTTATACAGGTATCTTCAGATCTTGATGATACTCTGTTTTTCTAAACTCTTTTTTTTTTAAGTTGTAAAACACAATGAACCCACAAGTTACACTGGTGAGCCCCATGTATATTGAAATTTGGTACTTGTTACATCTCATGGAGGGTGCATCCTTCCTGTAAATACAAGATTACCAATCTGACTGTAAAATTCCCAGCGATTTAGTCTGAAGCTAGATAGCACCCCAGGACATGTCTTTCGCTCTCATTTCATAATAAATCAGTGGTTACAGGTTCAAACAGAAACATAAAATCATTTTTTAAGCTTAGAATGAGTGATGATGAAAGAACATGTACTCTTCAGGCTAGAAAAATGATGACAAATTAAAAGGAATTACAGGGTGCTCCGTAAGGCATTAAATCATGCGAAAAGGTAACTCCACAACTTTGAATTCAGGGGATGATGGCCGACCAAATATCCAGAGCCCTGATTAATGCTACGGGGACACTTGCACAAATCCCAACATGGCAACTGGGAAAAAATGACAATGGAACGACAAGGATGGTGTAAAAACCATCTGGTATAGAAATGCCCTCAGGGGAGACAATCTGCTGTCCATAGCTAGTCTGGCCTACCTGTGACTCCAGACTGACTGCAATATTGTTGTCTCTCAACTGCCCTCTCAAATGGCCTAGCAAGCCATTCAGTTATATCGAAAAAGTGCACAGAAAAGGCGAAAAAGAATACAACTAGATAAATCACCCATATTAACTACGGCACCAGAACCAGCAATGGCATACAAATTCAGGATTTTAGTCCATCAATGGAAACTGTACAGCAATATGCATTCAAATTCAGATAGTGCAAACTTTGCTGTGCCCTTAGGACCTTATATGTTTCAACCAAGTCACCTTGGTTGAACATGATTTCCTTCTCACAAAACCACATTGACTCTCCCTACCTGACTTGAGCTTATCCAAGTGCCCTGCTATTATGTGCGGGATTCTCTATTCCAGACACTAAGGGCGAGATTCTCCGGACTCACGACGGGTCGGAGAATAGCGGGCGTCGGAAATTTTTACGGCGACGCTGTTCCGACGCCCTCCCGCTAGTCTCCGAACCCCGCAAAATGTCGGAGTCGCCATTCCCGACAAACGCCTCCTTCCCGCCCCTGACACGACCAGAATCGCCACTGATAGCCCCCCCCGCTATTCACCGGCCCGGATGGGCCGAAGTCCCGACGTCATGGCGCCCTGTTTGCACGTCGTGAAACGCACCTGCTTTTCAAATTCGTCAACCAGTCGGCCTGGCTGATGACAGCTTGGAGGAGGTCAGGGCACCACTCAGCGCACCGCTCAGCGCACCACTCAGCGCACCGCTCAGCGCACCGCTCGAGTCTGGCCACAACGGGGAAGGCATCCCTGAGAACGGGAGGGGGTCCAGAGCGGGGGGAGTGTGGGGCGACGGGGGAGGCAGTGGGGGGCGACGGGGGAGGCAGTGGGGGAGACGGGGGAGGCAGTGGGGGGCGACGGGGGAGGCAGTGGGGGAGACGGGGGAGGCAGTGGGGGGCGACGGAGGGGGGGGGGGGTTAGGTAGAGAGTGAGCCGTCCAACCCCGTAACAATATGTCTGCCAGCATGCCATGGTGTGCCGGTGACGAGGACACGGCCGCTGGTTCCCCTGTGGCTTCCGGACACAGGCCACTGACGCACCCGTGAGGAGGCCATAGTTTACTGGCCGTTGGATGCAGAAAGTGACCAGGGGTTATGCTGACCGCGTGTCAGCAGCGCGACCAGGCCACCGGGACACACTGGTATCCCATGGCTGGCGGCTGCCGAGGTGTCGACTAACCTCCGTCTAACATGTCCCGTTTCTCTGCCTCCCACCACCCTTCTGTAGGTTAGCACGATGTATGGGAACAGAACGGCGATGTTCTGCGCAGTGGTTGGGGCCGCTCTACTGGATTTGGAGATGCAGCAGCATCCACACCCACAACCCGCAGTGGCTGCAGGGCCAGCTGCAGCAGCAGAGGGAAGGGCCGAGGAGTTGCCAGTCGTCGAGCAGCATGGGGGGGAGGAGGAGGAGGAAGAGGAAGAGGAGAGAGTGAGGGTGCAGCCACGGCGCCAGAGGCGACGACCAAAGCCGAGGGTGTACCGTGTCCGGGTCTCTTTCCTAACAATGCCGGACATCACCTGCAGGAGAAGACTCCGGCTGAGTAGGCAGACGGTGATACATATCTGCCAACTCCTGTCGCACCTCGCCCCACGTGGAACGGGGGGAGGACACGCGATCCCGGTTGCCATCAAGGTGACGGTCGCTCTGAACTTCTATGCTACCGGCTCCTTCCAGTCTCCGAGCGGGGACGTCTCCGGGATCTCCCAGTCATCGGTGCACAGGTGCATCCGGGATGTGACCGGCGCCCTCTATGCCATCGCGGACCGCTACATCACCTTTCCCGAGGACCAAGCAAGTCAAGACTCACGAGCCCGTGGATTTGCCAGTGTGGCCGGGATACCGAGGGTTCAGGGGTCAATCGACTGTGTTCACGTCCCCATGCGCCCGCCTGCTGTGGACAAGGAAGTGTTCACAAACAGGAGGGGGACATACTCCATTAATGTCCAGGTGGTATGCGACCCCCACATGAGGTTCATGAACGTCTGTGCAAGGTTCCCAGGGAGTGTGCATGACTCCTACATACTAGCGCAGTCGTTCATCCCTGCGATGTTTGAGGGACGTCCCCCCCGGCTGAGGGGCTGGTTGCTAGGCGACAGGGGTTATCCGCTGAGGTCTTGGCTGATGACGCCTATACGGAGGCCTCAGACCAATGCGGAAACACGATACAACGAGGCCCATGCAGCAACCAGGGGTGTGGTGGAGCGCTGCCTTGGCCTCCTGAAGATGGGATTCAGGTGCCTGGACCGCTCCGGAGGGGCCCTGCAGTACCAGGCCGACAGGGTCGCTCGCATTGTAGTGGTCTGCTGTGCGCTGCACAACATCGCGATGCAGAGGGGAGATGACCTGTTGCAGGAGGAGGAGGGAGAAGCTAGTGGCAGTGGTGCCAGCACAGAGGAGGAGGAGGAGGAGGAGGAGGCGAGGGAGGAGGAGGAGGAGGAGGAGGAGGAGGAGGAGGAGGAGGAGGAGGAGGCTGGCGGAGAGGCGGGCGCAGAACGCAGACACGACCCAGGTGCTGGTGATGTCCAGGAGGCGGCACGACGGACCCGGCAAGGACGGCGGGCACGTGACGCCCTGGTGGCAGCACGGTTCACGCATCGCATGTGACGTCCCCGATGAACACCAAACCACCACCTGCATCGCTAGTCATGCAGAGGGTCACCACACAACTGCCACCACCACAACCCCCCCCCCCCCCCCCCCCCCCCCTCAGTGTACACTGCTCCACTTCGACATGGCGCTTATCACTGGGTGCAGACGGAATGGCACAACATTGATGGCTGTGTCAGCGGGTGTGTTCAGTGCCATGTGGAATGATGACAGACTGCTCTGCGAAGAGCTGTGAGCTCAGAATCGTTAGAGAGAGTCTGACCCATGGCAATAGCTGAACCATCCACCTTGGTGGCCACAGAGTTCGTCACTGACACTCCATCACGTGCCCGCGTGGGCTAGCTGTGGGAGGGGGTAGGGGCAGGGACTGCACACCCGGCACCAAAGTTTCACCACCCGTTACCCCCAGCGACACTCGGTCACCATCACGATTCCTGTGGCTGTGGAACAATCACACGGTATTACAAGTAAGGTGGAACAGTGCGTTTAATATTAACAATTATTTACAGGTGCCCTAGCCCCTACAACTAAACTGTGCCCTTCACCCGTGCCAACTTACTCAGTGTCTATCTTAGCTGCCTTACGGGCCCTACCACTACGTCTAAGTGACTCCGCAGATGATACAGCAGGAGTGGAGGAGGATTGCTGCGAATCGCCCCCCTCGACTCGTTTCTCCTTGGCTAAGCATCTCCTGGGGCGACCAGGCCTTGATGGGCCAGGCTGCTCTGCGGGCGTCTCGGGTGACATTGTGCCACCCTGCTCTGCCTGCTACCCACCCGATGCACCAGGGATGGGACGGGGGGAGGCCGAGAATTCCGGGACGTCCCGTGATGGAGTTAATGGGACGGGCCCCGAAACCTCCTCCTCCCTCGGGGAGCCCGGTGGCCCCCGGGCCTCACTTTGGGACAGAGGTGCGAGCGGGGAGGTGCCCCGTCGCACCACCAACACGTGGCGCTGCCAGTGCTGGAGGCCTGCAACGGTATCCACCAGGATCCGAAGGTTTGCAGAGACGGAGTCCAGGGAGTTAGACATTCCTGCCAGGGACTGTGCGATCTCAACCTGTGTGTGCACGACGCCATCCAGCACATGTGTCAGGCGGTTGATGGTCTCCGCGACTGACTGCTGCGACTGGGCCATGACCTGCTGAGACTCGGCCATGGCCCGCAGGGCGCCGGCAATGTCGTTTTGGCTCTGGCACATTGCTGCCTGTGAGAGGGCAACCCTGTCCAGGGCCGAGGATGACGCGTGCACATTAACCCCAACGTCTTGCATAACCTGACCCATTGCCTCCACCGCGGATGCCACCCGTGCGGTGTCAGACTGGGTCTCTGCCATGAGCGGCACCACTCCCTGCTCTTGGACGCGGTTCGACTCCTCTAACAGCGTCTGCAGAGCCAGGAAGGCTGCCCTCCTCCCGCCATTGTTTCCCTGGGTTTCCTGAGGCATCGGCTGTGCGGGTGGGTTGATAAACTCCAGGAACTCAGAAAACGTCTGGGAGCCAGCTGCATCCTGGGCCTGGTCTGGCCTCCGCGAGTCCGGGCCCTCTGTTGCTCCGACCTCCACCTGCTGTACCTGCTCAGCTGTGATGTGCCAACCAGACTGTGCCCCAGGAGACTCATCACTAAATAGGCCCGCCGGGGTGTGTATCTCTGGGATGATGGATGTGGTGGGAGAAAGCAGTGCCGCAAGCCCGACGCTCTCAATGTTTAGGGCCTCCTCCAGGGTGTGGGGCTGCTCAGCGACAGGAGGGTTGTCCCTGGCCATTTCTGGTGGTGGTGGTGGACTTCGAACCCTCTGTGCGTCCTGGTCCGCAGATTGGGTTGGGGCAGATAGGGCTGCCCGCTGATCGGGCACCCTCTGTTGTGAGGCCCCGGGTGAGGTGGCGGCAGATTCCTGTCTCCGTCTGGAGGCAGACGGCCCTGGTCGTTTGGCATCACGTCCTAGGGAAGAGAATGAGATGGGTTATTTCGATTTGCTCGGCAGGCCGCTGGACGGTCCCAGTGGGCAGGGTTTGTGAAGGGACAGAGGATGGGGGAGGTGTCCCAGTGGGCAGGGTTTGTGAAGGGACAGAGGATGGGGGAGGTGTCCCAGTGGGCAGGGTGTGAAGGGACAGAGGATGGGGGAGGTGTCCCAGTGGGCAGGGTTTGTGAAGGGACAGAGGATGGGGGAGGTGTCCCAGTGGGCAGGGTGTGAAGGGACAGAGGATGGGGGAGGTGTCCCAGTGGGCAGGGTTTGTGAAGGGACAGAGGATGGGGGAGGTGTCCCAGTGGGCAGGGTGTGAAGGGACAGAGGATGGGGGAGGTGTCCCAGTGGGCAGGGTGTGTGAAGGGACAGAGGATGGGGGAGGTATCCCAGTGGGCAGGGTGTGTGAAGGGACAGAGGATGGGGGAGGGGTGAGTGTTTGTCAGGGAGGGTTGTCTCACTTGCTGCAGTTCCGCCAACCTCGCATTGCGCGATGTCGCGGGTGGCAGACCCCCCAACAAGGTCCAGGGCCCTCTGTTCAAAGGTGCTGAGGGGGTGCAGGTTGGGCGAACCCCCTCCAGTCTTGTGCCGCTCACGGTGGTTATGAGCGGCCTTGGCCTGTTGGGGGAGGGAACATAGGTAGATCATTACAAAACGGTAGGTATCAGCAGTCCGTTCAGATACTGGCACAGTTTGGGGGGGGCAAGTTGTCATAAGACGATTGCATCTCTCCTCGGGGCCAGAGCGCTGGGTCTGTGACAACTTTGTGAACCACCCTCAAATAACTCTGCCCCAATCCCTCCCCCCCCCCCCTCCCGTGCCGGGGGGGGGGGGGGGGGGGGTGCTTAAGTTAAGTGGGAGGGATGGTTGTGACTAGGGGGCACCCTCATGGCACTTACCCTGGCAGACCTGGTGAGGTCGTGTAGCTTCTTCCTACATTGCTCTGCTGATCGAGGGGTCTGCCCCACAGCACTGACGGCAGCAGCCACGTCACACCAGGCCTGGCGTACCGCGCTGGCAGGTTGGCGATGCACTCTCCGCGGGCGGATGATGCCCCTCCTCTGCTCCACGGCATCGAGCAGCGCCTCGACGTCAGCATCTACAAAGCGAGGAGCAGCTCTCCTCGGCTCCGACATCCTGCCCGACAGATTCTGTGGTCGCCCGCGCCTTTTTACGGCGTCGGGCGGCGTCACGTGGGCGTGATCGTGTCGTCGTCGCGTTCCGTCGTCATCACGCACGTAATTGACGCGGCCGCGCTACTAGCCCATTTCCAGGAAGTGAATCCGTCGGGAAATGAAGCCTTCGCGACCGTCGTAAAACGCTCCCGATTTTTACGACGGTTTTACAACTTTCCGCGGGTGCGGAGAATTTCGCCCTAGGTGCTCCCGCCAGCAGAGAAACAGGGCGGTTTCTATCTGGTGCCCAGAGCATCATCGAGGTGGAATTTACAGACCTTTGCTATGCAAAATAATGCAAATACACCAGTTTCCCAGCACTTACTGGTGTTGGGCCAGCATTTTGAATGGGTGCTGTTACTACACCCTGGCCGAGTGCACATCAGTTCCAGCCCCACAGACCCCGGAGTCCCAACATAAGTGAATTAACCAATAATTTGTGTATTTTCCTGAGGTCTTTAACCCTTGACTGCTCCAATGAGCTACAGGTACAAGATTTATAAGTAAAATATGAACAAACTGTTTATTTATAATGAGAGTAAAAGATAAACATATAATGGAAATAATAGAACAATGGTCTAGTAGTGTATCGATTCCCTAAACCCAGTCCCACACTCCAGCCAGACACACACAAGGCAAACACACATTGAAGGAGATAGGAAAGGTTCAAAAATAACAGAATAAGAGGTATAAGAGATTTGCGGATCTTCGCTGCTGAGATTCAGGTCCTTGTGGGAGGTGATCTCTTCAGAATTCAAGGTGTTGAAAACCATCGATGAGTGCGGATATTTTAAGGACTACTATCCATTAGAACTCCAGACTGTAGGTCTTCCTCTGCAGAATTACCTTCACACAGGGGGTTCAGGTCTGTGCAATTCTATCATGCAACCATCAGATGGACTCTCATTCTCCCTGAGATAATACTGGAGTTTTTTTTTACCTGAGAGTTTACAGCAGATTTGACATCCACACTGTCTATCAACTGTGTTTCTTACCTCTGTGCAGAGAGTTGTGAAGAGAGTTTCCAAGCCATTCAGACAAAGAATTAAACTGTTAGAGACCAGGTGGGAGAACCAGCTGGCAGCCTTTCAAGCCTGTAGTTCCCTTCACAGGTCTGGATGTTTTTTTTTTTGAAAATCTTTTTATTGGCGTTTCTCATATTTATAGACAGTTGTTGCTTATATACATTACATCCCAGGTCTGGCTATTGCCTGGAGTCTTTTAAAGAGGAGTTCCTTCCACAGGTCTGGCTGGGAGCCTCTTAAATCGCCTGGCAGAGAAAAAGCTGAGCGAGTGCCTTAAAGATGCATCAGGCTTGGATCTTTCACAGAACTGACAAAATGGGGCTTGCTTCTCCTGTTCCAGAAATTTCTGAAAAGATCCACCAAGCTCAAATGAATTTTTTTCCAAGGCCTGGATTTCAAATGAGCTGATTGGCTGCTTGCCAAGTCCATCAACATCATGGGCTATGCCATAGAGCATACTGAATCAATGAGTATCTGCCGGATAAGTCCACATAGCAGCTTGCAGCGGGAGGTTTCAGTTCAAAAGCTGAAGTCTGTGATTTTAAAACCAGCCAACAAGACAGGCATTAAATAGGGGCGGCACAGTAATGCAGTGGTTAGCACTGCTTTCAACAGAGCTAAGGACCCAGGTTCGATCCCGGCCCTGGGTCACTGTCTGTGTAGAGTTTGCACATTCTCTCCGTTTCTGCATGGGTCTCACCTCTACAACCCAAGGATGGGCAGGGTAGGTGGATTGGCCACGCTAAATTGCCCCTTAATTGGAAAAACAAATTATTGGGCGCTCAAATTTGAAAAGAAAGGACAGACATTAAATGAGGAACACAAAACAGATGAGGATTTAGCAAGTTCCTTCCAGTGTCCCGCTCCCAGTGCCCAGAGACAGGCCCCTCCCCCCACACAATGCAAATGTTGCCCCCTGCCCCCGCTGATAAGATGAGGACCCCCAACCAGTCATCAAGGAGGGGCATTCTCCGCCCCCCCCCCCCAGCGGTATAATGGGTCACCTTCCCACACCACACATACATGAGGGTGGCCTGACCCCCCCTCCCCAGCTGATTGACAGCTGCTGACCACCATCAATGGATGGTAGCCCAGTGGTTAGCACTGTTGCTTCACAGCGCCAGGGTCCCAGGTTCAATTCCTGGTTTGGGTCACTGTCTGTGCAGAGTTTGCACGTTCTCCCCGTGTCTGCGTGGGTTTCCTCCGGGTGCTCCAGTTTCCTCCCACAAGTCCCGAAAGATGTGATGTTGTGTTAATTGGACATTCTGAATTTTCCCTCCGTGTAACCGAACAGGCGCTGGAGTGTGACGACTAGGGGCTTTTCGCAGTAACTTCATTGCAGTTTTTATTATTAGATTATTAAATGCCTTCTGTGGTTGGAAAAGATGAAGTGAAAGCACTTGGCTGCTTTTAAAGTGGCCAGTATTTGTCAAACAGAACACAAAGGTTTCTAAACATCGTGGTTAGGATCAATGGAGAATACTTCAGATGCGTGAAAGGAAAGATAAATAAAAAACCTCCTGCCTGCTGTGTTTAAACCATTAAGCTATCAAAGGCAATTAGAGGTACTGCATTGTGAAACATGAATAAATGCTAGGCATGTCAAAGGATCTCAGGAGATTTCAAGGCTTTTCAAGTGTTTCTGGGAAGTCTCTGACACTTCAAAAAACAAGTTTTAAAAACAAAGGGCTAAGGGAGAAGATGTGAGGAAAGGAAAAGTCTTCCTGGCTTGAATGTTCAATTAACTACCTGATCTGCTTATCAGCTGTTAGACAGGGCAGTTCAAAGTGAGAAGGCCACTTCAGAGTTTAAACATGTTCGTCAAGGGTGATGAGTTTGAACTGAAGACTGTCTGGCATCACCATGCCAAGTGATCTTTAGGTTTCCCAGGGCTGGAAGGGGCAGTCCAGGCATAGGGACGGGATTCTCCTGCCGCGTTTGCCTGGCGACCGGAGAATCCCACCCGGGGTCAATGGATTTTTCCATTGTCGCCGTCTGCCCCGTGCCGTTCTTGCAGCGAGCGGGGAGGATGAATCCAGCTCAGGACACACATCCGAGGGGAAAGTCCCAGGCTCAACCTCTTATGCACAGCCTGAGCCCACCCAACCCTTTGGACCCTTTGGGAACCCTCCCTCTGCAGCCTGGTAGCAGCAGAGGGGCACAAGAGCAATGGGCTAGCCCATGTGGTCCCCTTTCAGGGTCCATCATGCCAGGTTATGCTTGTCAATATTTGCAACAAAGCCTGCCCAGTTGGAATATAATGGGGCATAGGAGGGTGGAGATTTGGGTTTCCAGTCAGTTGTTCTCCTTTTAATGTATGCATAGCAGCTGTTTTCACATTCCCACCAGCATGAGGTGGAAAGCCTGCTATTGCAGTTGGGGTGGGACCAGAGACTGGGGACGTGTCTGCCGCCCGGTGCCAATCCCGTTTTTAGGCCAACGAGGAATTCTCCACCTAATCAGGATTCTAGTCTTAGTGGCAGGGAACAGAGAACCCTAGGCCAACTTCCTGAACAATAGCTTCTAACATTTTCCCTATGACAGATGTTAAGCTAACTGACCTGTAGCTTCCTGTTTTCTGTTTCCTCCCCCTTTCTGAATAATGGAGTTACATTTGTTATCTTCCAACCTAATGAGATCTTCCTGAATTTAGGGAATTTTTGAAAATTAAAATCAATTCATTAACTATCTCACCAGACACTTAGTTTAAGTCCTGAGGATTACCGGTAAGTCCTTCAGGATCCAGGCTCTTGTTAGCCGACAGCTCCAACAATTTACTCATTACCATTTCTCTGATGACTGCAATTTTCCTGAGTTCTTCCCTTCCTTCCATCTCTTGTTTTTTAGTTGCTTCTGGATTGGCACTTGTATTCTCTATAGTGAAAACTGATGCAAAATATCTGTCCATTCATCTCCCATCTCTTTGTTTTCCAATCACTTCTCCAAACTCACTTCCTATGGGACCAATGCTCACTTGGCACATTCTTTTCATTTAAAAATATTTATAAGAACTCTTACTATCTATTTTTATATTTCTGGCGAGCTTTCTCTCGTATTCTAATTTTTTCCTCTTCATTAATATTTTAGTCATCCCTTTCTGTTCCTTATATTCTGTCCAATCTTCTGACCTGCCACTTGTCTTTGAACAATTATATGCTTTTTCTTTAAGTTTACCACTGCATTACTATTGACTTATCCTTCCATTGGGCAGCATGGTAGCACAAGTGGCTAGTACTGTGGCTTCACAGCGCCAGGGTCCCAGGTTCGATTCCCTGCTGAGCCATGATAAATTGCCCTTTGTGTCCAAAAACATTAGATTGGATTTCGGGGATAGGGTGGAAGTGAGGGAAGTGGGCCGGCGCAGACTCAATGGGCTGAATAGCCTCCTTCTTCACTGTATGTTCTATGTTCTAATTTGCCAATTCACGTTCGCCAACTCAGCTTCCATGCCCTCATAATTGCTCTTATTTATGTTTAAAAACATAGGGTGAGATTTTGCACCCTTGTTTGCCGCAGTGTTTGATTGAAAGGAAGACAGCCATTATAAATTAAACAGCACTGTTTTTCTATTTTGCCATGTTCATAGAAAAACAACCTCCATGGAATTTGCAAACCCTCAGAATGAATGTGCAGCCCATACTAAAACACTTGGATTCTCTATTTGGGTGATGTTCTCCCGTCGGAGCTGAATTGCACCTGTTTTAAACTCACACCAGGAGTGCAAATTAGGAAGCAATTTCCAATCATTAGCCATGCAAATATGGGCCATCAAAGTGACTTTGAAGTAGCCAGCTGTTAAACTGACCACAATGTTCATAAACATTAAGCTTTGATTGACAGCCCCTGGACTACGCAAACAGAGTTAAGTGCTTTCTGTTAGTTTCACAGCTGACTTCTTCAAAGTCACTGAAGCATGAAGGGAGATGACAGATGGGTGTGTGTGGAAGTTGTCAATTACAGTGTAGCAAATCAATATCAAAGAGAAGTGAATGAATGCCTTGCAGCTCAAAGATCTGAGGGGGTTTAAACCCAGCTGACTGGTTTTCTTTTTCTGGGATTTGACTAGGTGCTGCTTCCTCTCCCTGAGCCAGCAGATGTATTGCATAGGTGAGTTTTAAGACAGTGATTTTTTTCACTGCCTCTGTCTGGACTGCTCTCTAGCTTCCAGACAGGACCCTCTGTTTTATGGGTCTTCCAGACATGGGTCTCTCTTCTGAAAGGTTTTCTTGTTGGGGAGTCTATTTAATTAGGGGATCTCTGTGGGGAGTCTGTTGAATTAGGGGTCTCTGGTGGGGGTGGGGACCCGCAATCTTACCTAGATGATGGCCCGGGGTATAATGGGCGATACTTTACTGAAGCTATGTATGCTCAATGTTTTTTCAGTGAGGGTGGGGTGGGCAATTTTTTATTGTGGGGGGGAGGAGGCCCTCCAATGGACTTTGGGGGAATTCCCTAAAAGAGTTACCCCCTTAGCTGACCGTGATGTCCACCGCATCAGGTACACGCTTATCAGGACCTACACCAATTCCCGCGCACGTGTGGCGGGATTCTCCGACCCCCCCGCTAGGTCGGAGAATTGCCGGGGGTCGGCGTGAAACCTGCCCCCGCCGTCCTCCGAATTCTCCGGCCCCCAAAAATCGGCCTGGCGTGAATTGCGCTGCCCGCCTCGGAGAATGGCGGGGACCAGCGCGACTCAATGGGCTCCGGGGCCGCCCAAATTCTCCAGCCCGCGATGGGCCGAAGTCCCGCCTGTTTTTTGCCAGTCCCGCCAGTGTAAATTGAAGTAGGTCCTTCCCGGCGGGACCGGGTGGCGCGGGCGGCCTCCAGGGTTCTCGGGGGGATCTGGCCCCGGGAGGTGCCCCCATGGTGGCCTGGCCCGCGATCGGGGTCCACTGATCCCCGGGCAGGCCTGTGCTGTGGGGGCACTCTTATCCTCTGCATCGGCCAATATGGTCCTCCACGATGGCCGATGTGGAGGCGAACATTCTCGCGCATGCGCCGGGATGACGCCAGCACACGCTGGCGCTCCCGTGCATGCGCCAACTCGCGCCGGTTGGTGGAGGCCCTTCAGCACCGGTTGGCGTGGCGCCAAGCCCCTTCCCCGCCAGCCAGCGAGGCGCAAACCACTCCGGGGCGGGCCTAGCTCTTGAAGGTGCGGAGGGTTCTGCACCTTTGTGGCGGCCCGACGCCAGAGTGCTTGACGCCACGCTGTTCCGCGGCATCGGGAACTCCACTACCGGCAGATAGCGATGGAAAATCCAGCCCTTAGTTTCCCATGAAAATTGTTGTCAAATATGGAAATTACTACTAACTGCTTTCCCTGTTCACTTGTGCTGATGGGAATATGTTCCTGATGATAGTTCTTTTCCAAATTGATTAAATCTCAAGTTAAACTAAACTTAAAATTTGATGAATTGCTCTTAAAACATAAATTTGACATTTGACTGCAGTTACAATACTGAAGCGTACATTTTGTGCAGATTAATCACTATGGATATATTCAGTTCTCAATCTATTTACTATCTTGAGCAGCCTCAGGAATAGCTAAACCATTATTTTAAAAGCCTGAATTTGACATAAATGTACTATATGATTAGACAATGATCAATTCAATGCAAAGGAAAACTTGTTGAACACAGAAAGAGTTTGCCTGTAGTGTTTGGTAAAATTGATTTTTCATCAGTGACACTTTCATCCTCTGTATTCTTGGCAGATCATTAATCAGTTTTTAAACCTGCAGTTTGAAAGCCCCTGCAGCAGAGGAGTCAATTGGATTTGTTTCAATTCCTTCAGGCAAATTAAATGATTTTTTTTATTCCTTCCTTCAAACACTTTCGTAACTTTAGCAAGGAAATTATGCAAACCAACTTTCAGGAACAGTGATCCCTTCATGTCCACGTAAAGGTGAATTTCCCTACTTCTCACAAAACCTCATTACAAAATACAAAAGAAGAATTATTTGTATCTTTAAGTGAACATTCTGTCCTTTTCATGTTAGATAGACAACAACTTACTTCAACAATTTTACCGAGGTGATAGTCCTGGTTATAATGGGCAATACATTACTGAAGGTATGTATGCTCGATGCTCGTTCAGCTGCTACTCCCTGATCAACAAATTCCAAGACCAGATGTAAAGGGCACTCCCATTAATAATCATCTCTCTATTAAATCTCAAAATCAGGGAGTTACAAACTGAAAATTTATATTTTAGCTGCGTGAATCTGTTGCGATTTCTTAATGGATTTTTGTACTGATGATGAGAGCTACCCTTAATATCAAGTTCCAGTCAGAGAACTACGACACAGTGGATAAATAATTTTTTGCTAACAACACTTTACCATAATTATAATTCAGAAATCCACAAATAAGAGCTTCCAGTGATGGGGATGTGCTGAGCAGACTCAGAAAAGATGCTCTCCACATGAAAACTTGGAATCAGGCAGTTTAAACTGAAAATAACCCACTAAAACAAGGAGACCCCTCCCCCCACCCCTCCCCCCCAACCATCACCATCCTCTAACACCAACAAGACAAGCCATGCCAAGCGGCGGCAATTCCGGAGGTCAGAAAGACCGCAGAGGTAATAACAAAAGCTAGGATAGGAAAGACGAGGAGCCGGCGAGCATGAGGGGCAGCGATGCCCCAGCCACACCTGACTGAGGCAGGCCGCCAGACCACTTCAATAGAAACATAAGTAGCAAGGTTGTGGCAGGACATGGGACTCTAAAGGGGAAGGACGAGGATCAGGAAAATCGGTCGCGACGCCAGAACCTCCGCCTAGTGGGCCTACCGGAGGGGACCGAGGGCAGGAACCCCACGGAGTAATTGGCCCAAATGCTGGGTAACCTGGTGGGTCAAGACAGCTTCCCAAATACTCCAGAAATAGACAGAGCCCACAGGTAAATCCAGCCAAATCCCAAAGCTGAGAAGCAGCCGAGGACCATTATTGCAAAGCTGCACCAGTACCAGGACCGGGAAAGAATCTTCAACTGGGTCAGGCAGACAAAATCCTGCAACTGGGAGAGACACCTAATCTTGGTGTGCCAAGACATTGGGGCAGACCTGGCCAAGTGCTGGGCAGAGTTCAAAAGGGCCAAGGCAGCCCTTTATAAGAGCACTATAAAATTTAGAATGCTGTACCCAGCCAAGCTCTGGGTAACGTTCCACGGCAGGGAATGCTATTTCACCACACTGGCAGACAGGGAAGAATTCATCCACAAACACGGAGTGGGAAGACAGCAACAAAACCATCACTGAGCCAGACACCCCAACAGACAGGGACAACGTGAAACTGTGTTGCGCAGGACTGAACCGCCTCACTTTGAATGGTAGAACTAAGACTCAGAAAGGAGGGGCGAAAGCAGCAGAGCGCAGGAAGGGGTGGAGAGGAGGAGGAGGGGGGAAGAAAGAAAGGGTGCGGTGGTGAGGGGGGGGAGGTATAAATCGATACCAGGAGGGTGTCTAGCACACTAGCAAGTAAGCTAGCTCGAGGAAGTACGAGTGAAGGGGTGGCCCCAGCATGTCTCATCTCCCATTGGAGGGAGGGGGCCTGGCAATAGGGAGGCAGAGAACACCATAAACGGAGGGTTAGCAGGGGGTAAAGGGGAAGAGAAAGACTGGCGGGGGGGGGGGGGGAGATGGAGGGGGTATTAGTATGGACAAGGTGGAGGAGGAGAGATAGTAGAAACCCAGATAACGGCCTATACCAGCACACCAGACTGCCACCTGGAGTATCATCGGTTTGTGCAATCTATCAATGCACAATGGAGAGCCTATCACAAGATTTACCTAAGGCAGTTGTTTACTTGGATGATATGGTAATCACGGGAGCCACAGAAGAGCAACACCTAACTCAATTAGAGGAGGTTTAAAAAGGTTACAGGAAGCTGGAGTAAAATTAAAGAGAGAGAAATGCACCTTTAAGGCAGACAAAGTGACTTGTTTGGGGTTTTGAGTAGATGCACAAGGGTTGCACCCGATGAAAGATAAAGGCCGGGATTCTCCCCCAACCGGCGGGCGGGCCATACCGGCGCCAAAGAGTGGCGTGAACCACTCTAGCGTCGGGCCGTTCCGAAGTTGCGGAATCCTCCACACTTCCAGGGGCTAGGCAGGCGCTGGAGTGGTTGGCGCTGTGCCAACCGGTGCCGAAGGGCCTCCGGCAGCTGGCGCGAGTTGGCACATGCGCGGGAGCGCCAGCGTGTTCTGGAGCATGCACAGAACCGCTGTCGTTATCCCTGCGCAAGCTCAGGGGGATTCTTCTCTGCGCCGGCCATGGTGGAGCTTGACAGAGGCCGGCGGGGAGGGAAAGAGTGCCCCCACGGCACAGGCCTTCCCGCAGATTGGTGGGCCCCGATTGCGGGCCAGGCCAAATGGCCCCCCCCCCCCCCCGGGGCCGAATCCCCCCACGCTCCTCCCCAAGGACTCCGCAGGCCGCCCTCAGAGCCAGGTCCTGCCGGTATGGACCTCCTGTATTTCTCGCTGGCGGGACCAGCCGAAAACGGGCGGCCCCTCGGCCCATCGGGGCCCAGAGAATCGCTGGGGGCGAGGGGGGGCCACTGCCAACGGCCCCCAACTGGCACGACTGATCCCCGTCATGATCCCCGTCTCCGCCAAAAAACGGCGCCGGAGAATATGGCGGTGGAATTTATTTAATCTGAAGATGACGGCCCCTCACCCCCCCGGCGATTCTCCGACCCGGCGGGGGTCGGAGAATCCTGCCCAAAGTTCGGGACTTTAAAGAAGCACCAGTCCCAAAGAATGGAGTAAAAATATTTTCTTGGGTTGGTAAATTATCATCGAAGGTTTATTCCAAATTTGACCATGATATTGGCACCTCTGCATGCATGACTAAAAAAGATACAGATAATATTGGAAGACACAGCAAAACAAAACCTACAGACAAGTGAAGCCATCCCTGCAGTCGCCCTGCCTTTTAGTCCATTTCAAACCTTCCAAAGAAATCTTTCTAATTTGTGATGCATCGCCTTACAGAATTGGAGCTGTTTTGACACATAAAATGGAGAACGGGTTAGAAAGGCCCATCAGCTATTCTTCAAGGACCCTAACTGATGCAGAAAAGACTTACTCACAGATCGAGAAAGAAGGGTTGGGCGTCATCTGCAGATTAAATAAATTCCACCAACATGTTTACGGACGGCATTTCGCCGCAATTATTGATCATAAACCCCAGCTAGGTTTATTTAGAGAAGATAAAACCATCCTCCCAAAAGCGTCAGCGAGGATACAGTTTTGTGCTTTGTTCATGGTCGCTTATAAATCTACTTTCCAGAACAGACCAGGTCACATAAATCAAATGCAGACTCTTGAGTCGTCTCCCACGACCAAAACCTGCACTGCTCTCGCCAGTGCCACAAGAAATTGTCCTTGCCTTGAATTTCCTCGACATGCTACCTGTGTCTTCACAACAGATCAAAAACTGGAATCAGAAGGATCCAATATTGACCAGTGTTAAGCATATGGGGCTGGATTCTCCGTCGGTGGGATCCTCCATTTTGGCGGCAGCGCACTGACGCCCGCGGGTTTCTCGACGGCATGGGGGGAGCCCACGATGTCCGGCTGCCAGGACGGAGAATCCCGCTGCCGGTTGGGATGCGCCGCACCGGGAAATGGGTGCAGTGGGACGGAGAATCCTGCCCATGGTTCTTCATGGTTGCCGGCACCAGGGAATGCCTGAACAATTAAACCCTTTTGAATAAGGATGGATGAACTGAGCTGAAAAGACTGTGTCCTTCTGTGGGGAGTGAAAGTGGCCGTCTCCATGCCCTGAAGGAAGTTAGAGGAATTACACAACGCCCACTCAGAGATGTTCAAAATGAAAATGTTGGCTCGCAGCTATATGTGGTGGCCCAGGTTAGACACAGATAGTGAAAGTATGGTAGACATTGCAACCAATGCCAGGTATATTAAAGGTTACCGCCAGCAGACCCAATGCACTTGGCAGCTGTCAGGTAGGCCATGGGTGCGACTCAGCATTAATTTTGCAGGCCTATTCATGGGCACCATGTTCTGACTGATAGCCTTACACACTCAAAATCGATAGACATCCACGATGTCTTTGGCAATAGTGGAAAAGTCAAGGCAAACCTTCGCCACCCATGGTTTCAGACAAAAGGACATCATTTACCAGTTTATACTGCAGAAAAATTAGCACATTTTCTTATTAACCATAGAACGACAAAGGGCGGCACCGTAGCACAGTAGTTAGCACTGTTGCTTCACAGCACCAGGGACCCGGGTTCGATTCCCGGCTTGGGTCACTGCCTGTGCGGAGTCTGCGCATTCTCCCCGCGCATGCATGTGTTTCCTCCGGGTGCTCTGGTTTCCTCCCACAAATCCCAAAAGATGTGCTTCTTAGGTGAATTGAACATTCTGAATTTCCCCTCAGTTTATCCAAACAGGCGTCATAATGTGACAACTAGGGAATTTTCACAGTACCTTCATTGCAGTGTTAATGTAATCCTACAGTGATGCTAATAAAGATTATTATTATTACAATGCCTCACCGGAGTAACTCTTGCTGAATTGCTGATGTGTAGGCGTATTCAGGCCAGATTGGACCTGGTGAGTCCAAATATGATAGGGAGGGTGGAAGCAAAGGACAGATGCAAAAGAAACATCATGACTCAACAAAAACTGAGAGAACTTTGAGGTGTATGGCTTGGTATTTGTGAAGACTTTTGGTGCTAGTCCAAATTGGATCTCTGGAACGGTCGTGGCCAGAGCAGGTCCAGTGTCGAATGAAATAGATGTCCATGGAAAATGGGTGAAAAAAACACCTGGACCATTTGAGAAGAAGAGAATTGCGCACAAAATAATGGGGCAGTCCGCCCCTTGTATACCTGTCAGTGATATTGCTACAGATGAAAGTAATGCTGCATGCAGCAAGCTACCCCGAGGAAGAACCAAGTAATGTTCCAGTGGGAACTGGAAAATTATCTGCACTGACCCACCTTCGCAAGTTGTGAATCAACCCATTGAGGTTCAAACCTGCTTGGTGGTCATCACTACTTTCAAGTTATTATGCAGCCTATAAGACAGAAATCACCAGGTTGCAGTGGACATCCCAAAGCAGGGACATTTTTTTCCAGTTTTCATCCCCCACCCATACACAACCCACAAATTCCTCCAGGTTAAGGCATCTCAGAAAGGGGCCAATGAACCCAGACTGCTTCAGGTCTAAATGAATCTGCCTCAGATTATTCCTCTGACTTTCCTCTTCCTACTCCAAAGCTTGTGGGTAAATCATGAATAATCAGAGCAATTTACATCATCCGGTTTTTATTTGCTGAAGTTAAAATTTCAGTTCCAGGAAACAGATAGATGGAAAGAAATGCCTAAAATTCCATAAGACATACAAAAAAAATCAGGCAAAACCAAAAAAGAAAAAGAACCCCCCAAAATAACGTGGGTAATGAGGTCTGCAAAGTTTAAATCCAAGAAGGTAAATTGCAGCAGTGAATACTGCAGTTTGCTTTTAGGGTGACATTTCTCCAAGGCCAGACTTGCCGCTCCAGCACCCCTTTCCACATGGGCTTGGAAAAGTGATGGGCAACCTGGGCTAGTGAGTGGGCCGCTTGAGTGTCCCTCCTTCATCTCAGTGGGCCGCAAGATTTAAATCAGGCTTGTTCATGAAAGATGATCCCATGAATAAGATTAAATCTATTTAATACATGCCAGATATTTCATAATGAGTTGCAGAAAATGTTTAATCATTTATATATTAACAGAACTGTCATCAACTTCAAGTGGTAAAAACAAAATCAATATTTACGCTTGATTAGACACAGAGGGAGCGCATGGCTCTCACAGTCAATGTTGTGTGCAATCAGCTCGCACCTCACTTCACTTGCCCTTGTTTTACATGTGTATCACTTCAGTCATACCAGTAGGAAAAAACTCAGTATGGATAGAAATCAGTGGAATGTGGCAATCCTGCATATGGGCAACAATTAGCAATATATCTCGTGGGCTGCAGTCGGAACCCAGGTGGGCTGTTTGTGGCCTTGGGTTGCACGTTGCCCACTTGCTTAGAAGCATACAACGTATTAGTGATGTGAAAGCCGAAACACTGCACCTTATTCCATCTTACTGAGACTCTGGATACTTTGTGCCAAGCTCTAATAAATCGAACGTGTGATATTGAGATACAACGAAACACAGGAAACAGATCCTGCTCACACAGTGCTGTTGACAAAATATTTCCTCAAAAACTAACTCTTAATATGCAATAATGTTGAAGTCCTAATACCGAACATAATGAGCACAGCAGGAGAACAGAGAATGCTGTCCATGCATTTGTTCTTCCATATAGAATAATTCCGATTGAACTATTGTCCCTTTCGCCGAACTGTCACCTCAATACCAGTTGGTTTGATTTAATTAATCTTTAACTGGTAACATTGCAACATCTCTAGAACTGCACCAAGGTACCTCCAGCAGTGAATGATTTGTCATGAAAGAGAAAAAATATGCCAGATAGTGAATCTAGCAGATTACATAAAATTGAATTGAGAATAACTGACTTATCCTTCTCCAGTACCACCATACTAAGATAAAGCACCATAGTCAGAAATGCAACAATGAATCTTTCTCTTCCTCTGTGCTATTGAAGCCCCTTTGTGTGACCTGCCATAACATCAGTTCCCATATGTATAAAACGTGTCAACTGGAATGTGCATACCTCACCAAGCTGATGACAGGTAAACTGTAGGCACCGGATGGAATCTGCCATCATTCCCTAATGCAGTTGCAGGTGCAATCTTAACAAGTTATGTATTGGCATTTACACTTTTTAAATCAAGGGATATATTTATAATCCTTTCTTACAATTCTACAGTTGCAAATATAGGTTATGGCATATTTTTGATGGATATTAAAACTGTCAAACTATTTTGTGCATCTATAATAGAGACTTCCAAACTCTACTGAAGATGAAGGCGGGGATTATTTTTGCTTCAGCTCTGTGGTCTTGCCACATTCAGTCTTGAATGGTGATAAAAGTTAAGCAAGGAGGAGGAGGTTCCACAAATGTCTCCATCCCCAGTGATGGGAAAGCCCAGCTCATCAGTGCAAAAGACAAGGCTGAAATATTTGCAACTGTCTTCAGCCAGAAATGGCGAGGGGATGAACCATTTCTGCCTCCTCTTGAGGTTCCCAGCCTTCAGCCAATTCGGTTCACGTCAGATGATATCAAGAAATGGCTGAAGGCATTGGACACTGCCATGGGCCCTGACAACATTCGGGTACTATTACTGAAGACTTGAGGTGGCAGCGCGGTGGTACAGTGGTTAGCACTGCTGCCGCACAGCTCCAGGGACGCAGGTTCAATTTCGGCCTTGGGTAATTGGCTGTGGGAGTTTGCACTTTCTCCCTGTGTCTGCGTAGGTTTCCTTTGGGTGCTCTGGTTTCCTCCCACAGTCAAAGATGTGCAAGTTAGGTGGATTGCCCATGATAAAATTGCCCCTTAGTGTCCATGGATGTAGAGGTTAGGTGGGGTGACAGAGATAGGGCAGGGGGCTTAGGTAGGAAGCTCTATCAAAGGGTTGGTGCAGACCCAATGGACTGAATGGCCTCCTTCTGCACTGATTCTATGAGATCCAGAACTAGTTACTAGTTGCACATTTAACCAGGCTGTTCCAGTACAGCTACAACACTAGCATTTACGCAGCAATTTGGAAAATTGTCCAAGTATGCCCAGTCTTCAAAACGCAAAACAAATCCAAGCTGGTTAATTACTGTATCATCAGTCTTCTGTCAATCATCAGCAAATTATTCTGTCAGGGCCACTCAGCTCCTGACCTCATTTAAACATTGGTTCAAACATGGTCAAAAGAGTTGAACTCAAGAGGTGCGATGAAAATGGCTCCCCTAGAGATTGAGGCAGCACTTGACTAAGTATGGCATCAAGGAGCGTGAGCAAACTTAAGTTAATGGTAATCAGGGGGGAAAATTTCCACTGCTTGGCTTCATACCGAGCACAAAGGAAGACAGCTGTGCTGTTAGAAATTAATCATCTCAGACCCGGGACATCGCTGCAGGAGTTCCTAAGGTAGTGTCCTAGTCCCAACCATCTTCAGCTGCTTCATCAATGATGGTCCCTCCATCATAAGGTCAGAAATGTGGATGTTTGCTGATGTTTGCATAATGTTCAGTACCATTTGCAAATCCTCAGGTACTGAAGCAGTAGCAAGACCTAGACAACATTCATGCTTGGGGTTGAGAAGTGGCAAGTAACCTTTGTACCATACCAAGTGCCAGGCAATGACCATCTCTAACACAAGAGAATCCAACCATCTACCCTTAACATCAAATAGCATTGTCATTGTTGAATCCCCCACTATCCCCCACTACAGTGGCAGCTGTGTGTTGCATCGACAAGATGCACTGCAGCAATTCACCAAGGCTCTTTCAACAGCACCTTTCAAGCACGTGACCTCTGCTACCTAGAAGGACAAAGTCAGTAGATGCATGGGAAACCACTGCCTGCAATTTCCCCTTCAAGTCACCCTCCAACCTGACTTGGAACTATATCGCTGTTCCTTCACAGTCGCTGGGTCAAAATCCTGGAACTCCCTCCCTAACAGCACCTTGGGTGTACTTACACCAAATGGACTGCAGCAGTTCAAGAAGGCAACTTAGCTCACCACCACTTTCTTAAGTGCAATTAGGGATGGGCAATTAATGCCGACCTAGCCCACAATGGCTATATCATCTGAAAGAATTTTTAAAAACATCCTTACACTTATTCAAAACATACTTTTCCCCCAGATGTATTAAATTATTCTCATCTGGAATTATAAAATAATTTTCTATTCCAAGCACTGAATTTGAAGGACCAATGAGCCATGGAGTTTGCACTCATCAGATCATCAATATGCTGGATAAACTTCCATATAGACAATTTCAGGTTGAAAGTTCACTAAAGGAGTTCAACTATCGCATCCCAAGACCCCACTGTAAACGGGACAGCACGGTAGCCTAGTGGTTAACACAGTTGCTTCACAGCACCAGGGTCCCAGTTTCGATTCCCGCCTTGGGTCACTGTCTGTTCGGAGTCTGCACATTCTCCGTGTCTGCGTGGGTTTCCTCCAGGTGCTCCGGTTTCCTCCCACAGTCCAAAGATGTGCAGGTTAGGTGGATTGGGCATGCTAAATTGCCCTTAGGTTAGGTGGGGTTACTGGTTTACGGGGATAGGGTGGAGCTTAAGTGGGTTTATGTCGGGTGCTCTTTCCAAGGGCCAGTGCAGGCCCGATGGACTGAATGGCCTCCATCTGCACTGTAAATTCTATGACATTTCTATGATATCTCTTGATGTAGCATGTCTTATAGGGCTGTTTCTGGATTTCAAAGGACACTGCCAAATTGGGAACAAAGATTGGTGACAACTTTTCCAAAACCAACAATCGAATTGACTGGAATAAAAATTAATGGATGGCAAAACAAATATGGAGGCAGGGGATGGAATTTGTAGATCAACTGAAGGAACAGCTCAGCCCCCCAAACCCTTCCTAATTTCTTGGATTGCTAATTGAGGCTTTTGCCACATGAGTTAGTTGCCCTGCATGACTCTTCAGGGCATTTTTCTCAGATGCCTATCAAGCAGGCAGTGGTGATATACAATATCAACAGGACTTGGAAATATGTGAAAATGATCACACACCTTAATAAAATCACCAAGGTATAGCTACACAACAGGACACTAAATATGTCTACACTTAACAGCAGCACCCATTCATTTGCTACTCCTGTCAGCCCATGTCAAATCCTCAGATAACCTTACAACTCTTCCATTGTTAACCATGTGCACCCATACTCCAGAACGGCACACATTTAAGCTGTAATTTATAATTGAGCGAGTTAAGAGAGAGTAGCATATTAAATCATTCTAACATTATCTAGCTGTATGGTGCATGGCAAGTTACTGATGTAATGTTTTCATTATGAAGCGCTGTATTTGGCATATATGAAAATGAACTCCAGCATCAAATTTGAAACTTAAATTGCCTACTAGAGCAGGCTTTTGAAATGAAAAATGAAATGAAAATCGCTTATTGTCGCAAGTAGGCTTCAAATGAAGTTACTGTGAAAAGCCCCTCGTCGCCACATTCCGGTGCCTGTTCGGGGAGGCTGGTGCAGGAATTGAACCGTGCTGCTGGCCTGCCTTGGTCTGCTATAAAAGCCAGTTCTTTAGCCCTGTGCTAAACCAGCCCCTTTTACGGTTGCAGTTAGAAATCACGCTGCTCTTAAATCTGCTGTGAATGTTTTAATCATGCAAACCTCTATTTATCCCGCCTCTGTTTCACATTCTTGGCAAACACATCCTCAACAAATAAAAAGTCACTCTATGGACTATTTGCATGCTTTAAAATAGATTTTGATATTGCAAGAAGCGCTCGTACAATTTGCAGGAGCATTTTAGATTTGCGTAATTGGCAGATCACTGTATTAATCAAAGGATAATTTGGCAAATGGGACACTCCACGCGAGTTTGTGACCTCTAAGCATTAAGTTCCACACAAGCAGAGCCAATTTGTAAACCAGGAAATATATCCTTGTAGCTGAAGAATTCTGGGAATCAAAAGGAATTATTGCAATTTTATTTTTTGTTAATAACTAGGTCAGTTCCTGTTTTAAATATTTTAGAGTTTTGCAGTTTATGGCTGAGCAAAATGTAATCTATGAAAGCTTCATTGATAAATGATTGAAATTTGAATGAAATGTAAATGCAACCGCACACACACTGACAGTACCTAGAGGAAGATTCAGAATGAACTTTGTCTTCTAAATGACAATTTCTTTCTCACTTTTGTTCATAATTAATAACCACAAAAAACTCAGCTTCTCAAAAATTGCAGTGTAAAAAGCACACTTTCCTGAAATAAGCTTAGTTATGTGGGGCAATCATTCTTCCATGTTTTGTGAAAAGTGGAATTTGTGTCTTGAAATTAATAGGTTTATCTAGATCTCATGCCAAAAGTAGACATTCAAAAAGGGATTGAGACTAACTTGTGAGAATGGTCTAAAATGTGTGGGCTAAGCCAATATTAAGTAAAAAATAGTCTAAAAAGACAGCAAAAATGTAATAGTTGGATATAGTCATGTAACATGCAATCTGTAATATTTTTCTTCTTGCATGGTTACTTATCACCAATCTCAGATTTCCAGTGAATTATCCCTCAGTGATTTTTTGAGTGAAGAATTAAAATAAAAAGGAATGAACTGTTCTGTTTTACTTGTGCATTGCTTTATTTCACGCAAGAGTTGAAAGCAGTACTGTATCAGCCTCAGGCAAAGGAAAGCAAGTCAAATGACAGCACTGAGAAGTTATTTTGCAGAGGGAGTACTATTTCCAACTTTAAACAAATTGCTGACACAAGTACCCGAATAACCTCTTTTTAAACAAACTGACGAATCAAAGCTGGTCTGTTCACTGAATGTTTAATTTTTAAAAAGGGTACAAATGACTCATGAATGGTTGTCATCTCTGCCTCAACACCAGAAATAAGGGTGACTTACCAGAGCTCCGAGCATTCAATCAGTACAAATTCCTGATTCAATATGAATATTGTATTGTAGATTTTCTTAAGCAGATTCAGACGTGTTGAGTATTGAGGAGTACCTTGATTGAGGCATTTAAAATTTTAAAAGGATTTGAAAGGGAAGATAAGATTGAATCACTTCCTTTAATTTGTGCATATGAACAAATGAAGATAGAAAATAGGACCAGAAGTTGGCCATTTGGCCCCTTGAGTCGGCTCTGGCATTTGTTAAGATTATGGTTGTGTTTCAAGTTCTACATTCCCATCTACCCCGATAACATTTGATTCCCTTGCCTAAGAATCAATCTACCGCTGCCTTAAAAATATTCAATAGCCCACCCCCACTTCCTTCTGAGGCAGTGGGCACAACCCTCTGAGAGAAAGATTTTCTCCTCAAAGGGTGACCTTTAATTTTAAAACAGTGTCTCCTCTTCTCACCCACAAGAGGAAACATCCTTTCCATGCCCACCTTGTCAAGACCATTCAAAATCTTATCACGTTCAATCAAGCCACCCCTCACTCTTCTAAACTCCAGCGGAAACAAATCCAGGGCGAGATTCTCCGCAAATGCGGAGAATCGTAAAGGCTGCTGTGGGACAGGCCGTGACCCACGGCAGCCTTCACGGCCACTTCCGGGGCCGATTCTCCCCCCGGGCGGGGCTAGGAGTGAGGCCCCGTGCGTCACAGCGGCGCAGCCTTGACGACGGTTGTCAAGGCCGCACGTCAAACGTCACGGCGGCTGACGCGGCCGATGACGTCATCGCACATGCGCAGGTTGGACAATGCCAACCCGCGCATGCGCAGTTGCCGTCTTTCTCCTCAGCCGCCAGGCAAGACGTGGCAGCTTGATCTTGCCAGGCGGCAGAGGGGAAAGAGTGCGTCTGTTTTGGACGCTGGCCCGACGATCGGTGGGCACCGATCGCGGACCTGTCCCCTCCCGAGCACAGTCGTGGTGCTCCCGTGCCAATCGGGCCTCTAGATGACCCAAACAGGCATCTGGCACCCGTTTCACGACGGTAGCAAGCAGGTGTGTTTGCTGCCGTGTTGAAACGGGCGCGAAGGCCCGGCCGCTCGGCCCATCGGCCTTGGAGAATCGCCGCTCACCGTAAAAAACGGCGAGCGCCGATTCGTGGCGTGGGTCGGGCGTGGGGGGGGGAGACTAGCGGGAGGGCGTGAAAAATATCGGGAGGCCCTTCTGCTATTCTCCCACCCGGCGTGGGGGGGCGGAGAATCGCGCCCCCTTTCCTCATAACACAACCCATTCATCCAGGTATCAATCTAGGAAGCGCCCTCTGAACCTTTTCCAACACATTTATATCCTTAAATAAGAAGACCAAAACTGCACACAATATGCAAGATTTTAAGTGGGAATTTCCATATACTCCTGCTGCATGTTGTACAGCAAAGTCCCACCATTGGCTAGTGGCAGAATCAGAAAATCCCACTGCTTCCAATAGAGTTTCATGTTCTTTGCATTGGCTGGATACCGGCTATAGGGATTTTCCGTTAGCAGGACTGGAATATCGCACCAGCGAGAACAGCCGTTAGATTCTGGCCATGGTCTCTCCAATACCCTGTATGAACATGAAAATCGCTTATTGTCACGAGTAGGCTTCAATGAAGTTACTGTGAAAAGCTCCTCGTCGCCACATTCCGGCGCATGTCCGGGGAGGCTGGTACGGGAATCGAACCGTGCTGCTGGCCTGCTTGGTCTGCTTTAAAAGCCAGTGATTTAGCCCAGTGAGCTGGGCATTTTAAACCAGCCCCTGTATAACATGCATCCTATTAGCTGCCTTAAACATTTGCCGTTCCTGCATACTAACTTTTTGTAAATCATACACGGGAACATTTTGATCCCACTGCTCGGCATTCTGCAGTTGGTTTCCATTTAAGTAATATCTTCTTTTTGTTCTTGCTGCCAAAGTGAACAACGTCACATTTTCCCGAATTATACTCCATCTGCCAGATTTTTGCCCACTTACTCAACCTATCTATATCCATCTGCAACCTCCTTATGTCCTCTTCTCAAAATGCATTCCTATCCATCTTTGTGTAATTCGCTATTTTGGTTGCCATGTCTTCACTCCCCTTATGTAAGTCATTGAGATAGATTGTAAAATGTTGAGGCCCCAGCACAGAACCCTATGGGACTCCACTCGTCACATTTTGCCAATCAGAAAAATACTCATTTGTGCATAATCTGTTTTCTGAAAGCCAGCGAATCTTATATCCATGCCAAAAGTTACCCCCTATGCCATAAGCTTATATTTTCTGCAACAACCTTTGATGTGGCACTTTATCAAATGCCCTCTGGAAATCTCAGTACAGCACATCTACAGGCTCCCCTTTATCCAAAGCCCAAGCTACTCTTTCAAAGAACTCCAATCTAATTGAGTTTTTGGAAAGGTAACTAAATATATTGATGAGGGTAGCGTAGTAGATGTGGTTTACATGGACTTCAGTAAGGCCTTTGGCAAGGTCTCACATGGAAGGCTGGTCCAAAAGGTTAGAGTCATGGGATCTAAAGCAAGTTGGCAAATTAGATCCCAATTGACTTGACAAAGGGTGATGTTGGAGGGTTGATTTTGTGATTGGAAGCCTATGACCAGCGGTGTACCACAGTGATCAGTGCTGGGATCCTTGCTGTTTGTTATATACATCAACGACTTGGATGTGAATGTAAAAAGTATAGTTATTAAGTTTGTAGATGGCATGTTAATTGGTAGTGTTGTTGATAGTGAGGAGGATAGTCTTAGGCTACAGACTGATATTGATTAGCTGGTAAATTGGGCAGAGCAATGGCAGATATAATTTAATCTTGATAAGTGTGAGGTGATTCATTTTGGGAGATCTAATAAGGGTAGGATACAGACAATAAACAGTAAGACCCGAGGGAGTATTGAGGAACAAAGGGACCTTGGTGTACAAGATCCCTGAAGATGGCAGCACAAGTAGATAGGGTAGTGAAGAAGGCATTCAGAATGCTTTGCCTTCATTAGCCGGTGGAAGAATATAGGAGCCGGGAGGTCTTAGTATAACTTTATAAAACATTGGCTAGGTCACAGATGGAACATTGCGTGGGGTTCTGGTCACTACACCATCGGAAGGACGTGATTGCACTGAAAGGGATGCAGAGGAGATTCACAAGGATGTTGCCTGGGATGGAAAGTTTCAGCTATGAGGAGAGACTGGGTAGGCTGGGTTTGGTTTTGCTGGAACAGAGGAGGCTGGAGGGGGGGATCTGATAAAGGTGTACAAAATTATGAGAGGCATAGGTAGGGTAGATCTTAAGAATCTTTTCCCCATGACAGATGTGTCTAAGACCATAGTGCATATGTTTAAGATGAGGAATAAATGGTATAGAGGGGACCTGGGGAAAATTTCTTCACCCAGAGGGTGGTGGAGGCAGATTCTCTTGCAACTTTTGGGAAGCATCTGGGTGAGCACTTAAATAGCCAAGGCGTAGTAGGCTATTGACCAAGTACTGGTAAATGAGATTAGTATAGATTGGTGTTTGATGGTCAGCATAGACATGGTGGGCCAAAGGGTCTGTTTCTGTGCTGTTTGACTCGATGACAATGGTTTAACATGGGTTCCCTTTCACAAAACAATGCTGATTCTTCCTGATTACCCTGAGTTTTTCTAATTGCTCCGCTATAACCTCCTTAACGATTGATTCTAATACCTTCCCCATGACAAACATCAAGCTAACTGATCTACAGTTTCCTATTTTCCACCTCCCTCCCTTCTTGAATAGAGGTGTTATATTTGCTACTTTCCAGTCTGATGGAATCTTTCTAGAATCCAGCAAAGTTTGGAAAATTAGCACCAATGCACCTATTACTTCATTAGCCCCCTCTTTTAAGACCCTAAGACAAAGTCCATCAGTATCCGAAGACCTGTCAGCCCACAGCTCCATCAGTTTGCTCAGTACTGCTTCCCTGCTGATTGTGCTTTTACTATCCCTTCCACCTCCTGATTTACGTCTATCACTGGAATGTTTATTGCGCCCTCTATAGTGAATTCAGAAGCAAAATATTTATTTATTACATCCATCATTTTCTTATAATCTACTATTAACTCCCCACTGTCACTTTCTAGAGAACCATATTAATTTCACTTGGCATGTCCCTGTAGAACCTGTAGAAACTCTTACTATCCATGTTTATATTTCTAACTAGATTCCTCTCCTAGTCTAAGTTATTTCGCTTGATTAACCTTTTAGTCATTATCTGCCAGCATCTATATTCTGACTAATCATCTGACCTGCCATTCACCTTTACATATGCTTTTTGCTTAAGCATGATGCTTTCCTGAACTTCTTTAGTTAGATGGTGGGTCTTACCCTTTGAATTTTTCTTCATATTGAAATATATTTATTCTGAGTATACGGAAATATCTCCTTAAATGTCTACTACTGCTTCTCTATTGAGGTACCTCCTAGCCTAGTGTCCCAGCTCACTTCAGCTAACTCAGCTTTCACCCCCACAGAGTTGCCCTTATTTAAGTTCAAAATACTTAAAAGTTCAAAGTCTTAGACCCATTATTTTCCTTTTCAAACTGGTTGTAAAATTCAATCATACTGAGGTCACCAAGGGATGCTTTTACTCTGAGGTCATTAATTAATCCTGTCACATTACACAATACCAAATCTAATATAACTTGCTCTCTGGTTGGTTGCAGAACACACTGCTCTTAGAAACTATCCTGAAACCATCGTATGAACTCGTCATCCAGGCTATTACTGTCAATCTGATTTTTCCAGTTTATATGTACATTAAAATCATCCAGGATTATTGCTATCCCTTTATCACAAGCATCCAATATTTCTTCTTGTATATGTTGTCCTACTTTATGGTTACTGCAAGGGCACCTGTAGAAAGGCCACTCTTATTAGTGACTTCTATCCCTCATGCTCACCCAAACCGATTCTATATCCTCATTCCCTGAACCAAGATCATCTCTAGCTGTAGCTAGAGTGCTATCCCTCCACCTTTACATAACTTCCTATTCTTCTTGAATGACAGTGTTTAATCATTGTCATCCTGCAGCCACATATCTATAATGTCTATCGGATCATATTTATTTACTGCAAAGTGTACCTTGTTACAAGGGTTTCTTAAGTTTTATCACTGGTTCAGCTCAGTTGGCGAAACAGCTGGTTTGTGTGCAGTGTGAAGCTAGCAGCGTGGGTTCAATTCCCAAACCGGCTGAGGCTTTTCATGAAGGCCCTGCCTTTTCACCCTTGCCCCTCGCCTGCGGTATGGTGATCCTCAGGTTAAATCACCACCAGTCAGCTCTCCCCCTTAAAGGTCATCTGAGACTATGGTGACTTTACTTCACCTTTATAGTTTTCATATTTAAGGAAAGATGTAAATGCGTCAGAAGCAGTTCAGAGAAGGTTTATTAGACAAATGCCATGAATCAGTGGGTTGTCTTATGAGGGAAAGTCGGAGAGGTTAAGTTTTGTATCCACTAGAGTAAGAGGTGACTTGATTGAAAACTTTAAGATCTTGACAGGGTGGATGTGGAGAGAATGTTTCCTCTTGTCGGAGAATCTAGAACTAGGAGTCACTGTTTAGAAATAATAGGGGTGGGGGAGGATATTGCACAGGCATTTGTCACGTTGGTGAGGTTTACGACCGGTTTATAAAAACATGAACCACGCAAAGGGAACCTGCCGGGAGAGCAGAGGTGAGCATGACCAGTCAGTAACCTGGGGGCACTGCCCCCTGACACTCTAGCACTGCTCCGACACTATGCCCTGACACTGTCAGGGAGTACCAGGGACAGTGCCAGGGAGAAGTGTCAATGGACAGTGCCTGGGTGCCCCTATGGGGAGCTCCATTGGGGGGGGTTTCCCGTTATTCATGGAGGGGGTTCCCGATGTCTATGCTGGGGGGGGGGAGGGGTCTCCGTGTGCAGCAGGGTTTTTTTTAAATAAATCAGAGATCGGGCACCCTTTAAAAAGAGCACCCTGATCTCAGGATTCCTGACATTCCTGATTTTGTCCACCTCCGCCCTACCAGTGTGACGGAATGCGGAATTTTATTTTATCCAGAGCGCTGCACAATGTTTTGAGAAAAGCCGGCTGTGCAGCCAGCGACCTAGGAGCCAGTTTTCTCAACTGAGCCACCACTCTGCGCAGAAATGGAAAGATTCCACCCAAGGAGTTGCACACTTAAAACAGAGATAAGGAGAATTTTGTTTCTCTCAGAGAGTCCTGAGTTTCTGGAACTCTCTTCCTCAAAAGGCAATGGAAGCCCCGTCTTTCGATATTTTTAAGGCACAGCTAGATCGATTCTCAATTAACAAGATGGGTGAGAGGTTATTGGGATTAGGCACGAATGTGGGGTTGAAGTTACAATCAGATCAGCAGACTCGAGGGGCCAAGTGGCCTTCTCCGGCTCCTAGTTCGTATATTTGTATGTTCGTATAATGGTAGCACAGAATGAAGAGGCTGAATGGCCAAGTTCCCAAGTTTTTTTCACTTGTCTACACTCCCACCTCCTTGTTGTCTGCAGGAGGCAAAGATTCTACTCTACTTGGCAAGGCAAGAAAATTCACTCTTGCTAATTCAAAGTTCTTCCTTTGCTCAAAAAATAACAATGAAGTAATTCAAATGAAACAATTTACGAACAATGCTTTTCTTGCAATATTAATTTGATACAATAAATAATTTGAATTAGCTATCTGAAAATCAAGTAGTAGACTGTATTTGCATAATCCGATTAGATAAATAAAACTGTGTATACAATCATATTGATTTCCTTTTTAAATACAGAATAATAGGTGGGTTTTAGGATACAATGACATCAGTGTACAAACAGTGTAAGTACACGGGCCACATATTTCCTCAGGCGTTCTGGAGTTTCCCCACTGTAACTCCTCCACAAGGCTGGTGGAACCTTCTTGGCAACAGGTTTCTGCTGTTTACAAGGGCTGGAAGTTTCTTTGCCTCTTTAAAATGGAATTGACTGACTTGGAGTGGAGCCATTGTTTCCCAGTCCTGTCCTCAGCATGAGGACCCCGTGTGGAAATAATGACGGACATCCTAAGTGAGATGTGCCAACTTCCAAAATGTTGAGCCCAACTGGAAAATGGCCTGGACCTTTGAAAAAGAACCTTCAGTTCAGCAAATTAAATCTTAATTAACCCACTTTTACATCAGATAGCACCCAGGAAAATCACCTCTTTCTGGGCAGGCAGTTAAGAAAAGTGGCCAATGGGGCAGGTGGGTATGAAAAATGTACCCCAAAAAGTACTTCTCTATTCATTTATTCCATGCAAATGAGGTACTCTTTCATTCAATCTGCAAACTCCCGATGCTGCCCCTGGGATATTATGAATCATCTTGTGCTTTAGCTCACAATCCAGTATTTGCAGCGTTGTTTTCTCTTTATGAATTAACTTTCATATGTATATAGCCAATTTAAGTAGTCAAAGTTAGTACATTTATTATTTTCAACATTTTCAAAAGCTGCCTGATAGGACCGGACTGACCAAAACTTGAATTAAAATATATCACCGTTGCCAAAGTGACAGCTTTATTACTGCATGGATGATTCCTGTTCTAAAAAGAAAGCTGAAGGAAGGATTTTCTTCACTGAAGAGAATATCTGATTCACAAACAGTTACAAATCAGGTACTGAATCAATAGCATTCCACAAATGATGATCAGGACATCGAAAATATTTAAATGAGTGTTTTGAGCTTCAGTTGAATTAGTTTGACCAAGCTATTTACTCCTCCGTCATGAGCCATTTCATAAAATTCCACCCAGTGTCCAACATTTAAAGTGCTTCTTTTTACATTTTACTAAATGAAGAAAGGCATGGATTTGATGGGAAGTAAAATGAAGGCCAAGATTGCCCATTAGCCGAGCCTCGATGTGCAATTAAAAAAAATAAACTGTTCCCAGTATGTTATGAAGAGAAAGCGGAGGAAACCTGATTGCTTCCCATCCAATAGTATCACCGGGATTTTGATGTACAGATTACATTTAGGGCCTGGGATTTGATCATATTGTACTAGTACTGTGTGCCTGACCGGCCCTAGTTAATGATTTAGGCCTTTTTGCAGACGGTTATCTAAGTAGATATGAACACTCCTGAGAGTTCTGGGTAGTACTTTCATGTTGTGTAATTAATTAGCAGCGCCAATACAAACTGGCATCCACTGAATTGTTGATACTTATCTATCATAAGTTGATAAGTGCTTAAGGGCGAAAAGAAAAGAAGCAGTTTTGTAGGAGTTTTGTTTCTTGAAAGGATTGAGCAAGCAGAAGAGATCAGCTCTTCGCTTTAAACAATTAAAACCCAACATTTTTCCAGTTGACAAATGAAATGAAAACCTGTAAGCTAATATGAACTGTCGGAGAAGCAGCACCGATGACGTCTGGTCATTTGTAAGTGCTTTCAACATTGCTACCCTGGAAAATTGCATCAATGAACACTGGCAAAGGGTTAAAGAAAAGGACAATTTAACTATACAAGTTTCTTGTCGAAGACCAATCATGAAAATTGTGCGCGCTATCATGCCACTGTGGAAGATCTAGAGATAGTGGGCATTTTACTTCAGGCCAGACAGTATATGAAGATTTCAAATTTCTGGCACAGTAGTCAGTAAATTGAGAAGTGTCCAGAGGTTTTCTGTCTTAGAATCTATGTCTAGACCCCACTGATAGGTCTGCCATAGTTAGGATGAAGAAGAGTTACTTATGGAATACTGAGAGTATAAGTACTGGCTTAGTGAAAACAGGAAATGCAGCAGGCAACATGTCTACTCCCGGAGAATTTGCTCATAGACATAATAACACATAAGGAAGCGCAACCTCAGCAAGAAGATTATGAATTGCACTGTCTAGTCCAAGAAGATGAAAATAAATAATTGGTAGTACAGAACTGAATATTGCTAAAAACAAAAGAGAGAATGGCCGGAATCTTACCAGGATTTGGCAAACTGCCAGGCTCAGACTGAAAGTTGGCGTGTAACTCTCCAGTTCCACAGGCCAGGGGCGGGATTCTCGGTCCCGCCAGCCCCATTTTCTGGCATGGCGCGCTCCCGCTGGCAGTGGGATTCTCTTTAACCGCAGCCGGCCAATGGAGTTTCCCATTGTGGACCACACCATTGGGAAATAAGCTGCTGACGGGACGGAGGATCCCGTAGCAGGTTTCTCTCCATATGTTGAACATTGAAGACAAAATAAAATGAGTGGGAGGGGTTTACGCTGGCGGCACAGGGCCTCATAGAGCTGGTAACCGGCACCCCAGAGATCAGGCCAGCATTTTTAATGGGCGCCTCGATCACCACTGCAGACAAACGACTCCCACCCTCCACCACAGCCCCCTCCCCCCCACTCCCCCCTGTCCCCACCAAAAATCAACGGCAGCATTCCAAATGCCACCACCCCTCTGCCACCATTTATTGGCGAAATTCTACCATTCCCCCACCAACACCGCAGACGTATCACTGGCAGTCTGCCCTCCCCTACCCACAGTATCTGTTCTTCCCTCACCACACATCAATGCAACTCACCCCATAGGCCTCCCATTGGGCCCCACACCTGGCACTGCACCTGGTACAGGGTGGTACTGCCAAGTTGGCACTGAGCCAACATGCAACAGGGAGCAGTGTCAAGGCATAGCGTGGACTTTACTTTGTAAAGTCCCTTACTCTCCCTTTACTCTGTGGCGACAGGCGCTGGAGTATAGCGACAAGGGGATTTTCACAGTGACTTCATTGTAAGGTTTTTTTCAATAAATTTAGAGTGGGGGGTGGAGAGGGGAGTGAGCACCATGGCAGTGCTCGGCAGGGGACTGGCCCGTGATTGGTGCCCAACGATCGTAGGGCCGGCGTCTCAATGGGATGCACTCTTTCCCTTCCCCCGCCCCGCACGATCAAGCTGCCACGTCTTGCGGGGCAGCAGAGGGGAAGACGGCAACCGTGCATGCGCGAGTTTGAGCCATCAGCCGTCGTGACGTCAGCCGCGCATGCGCGGGTTGGAGCCGGCCAACCTGCGCATGCGCGGCTGATGTCACATAGGCACCGCCGTCGCGTCATTCACGGCGCGCCGCCTTGATGCAAGCATCAAGGCCCGGCGGCCGAGAATAACGGAGCGCCGCTCCTAGCCCCCCGGGTGGGGGTGAATAAGGTGAGAGGAGCGGCCTCCAAGGCGTCGTGAAACTCGGCCGAGTTCACGACGGCCTTCCCGATTTTTCCCGGGAGCAGAGAATTCCGCCCGATGTACATGGTTTGAATTTGAACAATAGCTTGGCAGTTGCTGCATTCTCCATGACAACATCACCAATCAACAGTCTCTTCTCATGCAGTATAAATTGTTGTTCCCTTTCATGTTTCTCTGTTCAGATGAATACAAGACCAAAACCTAAGGCAAAACCAAAAGAAATATTAACAATTGGCAGCACGGTGCACATTGGTTAGCACTGTTGTTTCCCAGCGCCAGGGACCTGGTTTGGGTCACTGCCTGTGCAGAGTCTGCATGCTCTCTCTGTGTCTGCATGGGTTTCCTCCAGGTGCTCTGGTTTCCTGCACAGCCCAAAGATGTGCAGGTTAGGCCATCCTAAATTGCCCTTAGTGTCCAAAAAGTTTAGGTGGGGTTACTGGTTTACGGGGATTGGGTGGAGGTGTGGTCATAAGTAGAGTGCTCTTTCCAACGGCCAGTGGAGACCTAATGGGCCGAATGGCCTCCTCTGCACTGTAAATTCTCTAACTGTTGGTGAAGATCACGACTGACCTTAAACTTTATTCCACATAAATCTTCAAATGAAGGTAGCTATCGGTGCGAGCTAGATTACCATGTTTGTTCCATTAAGATGACTGATGCCTTGTTTTATCATTTTAGACACCTTAGTGGTGATGAGCATCAGGAGTTGCACGGGTAGCAATCTGTTTTATAAAATATTTTCACGCGAAAGAAAATGGCAACATTTAGTCTATGGATGCGATCACTTCATGATCTGTTGAGCCTCTTGCAGAAAAATACTTTTCACTGTACCTTGGTACAGGTGACAATAAACAAAATCCAAATCCAATCCAAACTAATGCAGCGAAGCACTATTTTGTAGCATCCTTATTATTAATCCCCAAATAGTGTGCTATAGCTACTATAGCAAGGGATTACTTGTGCCTCAATGCACAGTTTCTCACAGGATGTACAATTATGTAATTCAGAAGCAATCAATCTGTCTAGGCCATATAGTCAATCAATCTGGTGGCACGGTGGCATGGCACTGCTGTCTCACAGTGCCAGGGACTCGGGTTCCAATCCGGCCTTGGGTCACTGTCTGTGTGGAGTTTGCATGTCCTCCCCGTGTCTGCGTGGGTTTCCTCTGGCTGCTCCCACAGTCCACAAATGTGCATGTTAGGTGGATTGGCCAGACTAAATTGCCCCTTATTGTCCAAACGTGTGCAGGTTAGATGGGGTTGCAGGGATGGGACAGGGGAGTGGGCCTGGGTGAGGTGCTCTTTTTGGCAGGCCGGTGCAAACCCGATAGATCGAATGGCTTCCTTCTGCACTGTAGAAATTCTATGTTTCTATGTGTGATTATTGACACCTCTTCTAAACCCCAATACTCTATTGAACAAGAGAAAAAACAAGTGAACAAACCAGGGGCAGAAGACAGAAATGGCCAGGATGTCCAAGCAAGGCTTTGCAAAACAATAACAGTATCTTGCAAAATACACAATACTGCCGTGGATAGAAACCAAGTGCTATTTAGAGAATACCATGGGAAACATGGTGCAATGCGGCAGACCAGTCACTCCAGGCACACAAAGAACTCATTGTCCCATGGTATAGTTCTGCAATATGCTTTCAATTGAATATCTTTACAGTTGAAGATTGTGGAAACAATCACTGCTTTTGCCATGTGCTCAAAGCAGACTGCAGTGCTGACAAATATTTGTCAAAATTAACCAGACCACCTTTCATTGTGTCTATGGAGGAAAGTTCAATGTGACCACTGTGCACTAATAGTTTCTGTTCTGTGGTAAAATGAACAGCAGCCTAAATTTTGGGCCCGATATAAAATTGGACACTTCTAAATTAAGAATTGGATATTTTAAATTAAACGACTCATAGAAATTTGAACAGCCAAGTTCGAATCCACTGAACAGAAACAGACAGTCGGGACAAATTGGGCCTGCCTTGTCAACAAGACATCAGGAGATAATCAAATGGATCGATTGTTGTGGATTGTCCAGATAAAGATAGAGTTTCTGGCACCCATTTTTCCTGCCATTACCATATAAAGAGAGAGGTTACATGCAAACAATATACCTAGAGTTGGATACCCTGGGGTGGGTTACTAGTGTCCTGCTGAGTTGCAATCGGCAACACCATTCGGTGTTACGACTCCAACCACGATACTTCAATGGCTGAGGGCCAGAGAACCTTCTGGAAGGACACAAAGAAAGGGATAAAGATCGACCACCAAGACCCTCCCCAGTGAAGGTGTGCCGTAGAGGTAGCAGAGAAGATTGGATGACCGACCAGAGACGGAAGGAAGTAACGGCGGGCCCCCTGCGGCGATTCTCCAGCCCGCGATGGGCCGAAGTCCCGCCACTGACAGGCCAATCCCGCCGTCGGGAATCAAAGCACGTCTGGTGCTGGCAGGATTGCCGTCTGTAAATAAGGTGAACAAACTGCGCAGTTAGAAATAGGATAGTCTGGGGAGTTGGGTAAATTCTGTGGGAGGGAATTTAGTGCAAACCGGATCCCTATCCGGGTCGATTCTCACACGCTTGTGACAAATCCCAGTGAGAGTGATAGAGTTACACATGGCCAGCCATGTCGAGTGGGAGGAAATCCTTCGGAGTTATTTCAATAAGAAATGGCCCAAATGGGTGGTGCGGGATAACACTCCGATATCGGACCTGGGATCCGAAGGCAAAGTTTGTTGGGACCACGCCCCAACATGGGCAGGCGGGCTTCTAAGATAAGTAAGGCGACTGTCATCGCTAATTGTTTGGAGCAGCTTCGTAGGAGAGAGTTGGATGTTGTAAAAGTCAAACAAGAAACGCAGCTTATAGAGAAACTGGAAAATAAGGTAGGAATGAGAGAGGGAGTAACCAGGCCAGCCTGTTGCATATGTATCAGTTTCAGGCTCAGTGTAAGAAGGCTTATCAAAAAGAAGTGTGTACGATCATGGAACGGTATGCGATGCTCCAAAAGGTAGAAGAGTTCAAAAGGAAAGGCAGCGACCTGCAGGCTGCAGTAAAAGTCCTGCAGTAAGCAGGGAAAGAGAATAGAGCCTGCGCCACCGACCATTGAAAGTGCCTGTGCCAGATCCAAAAGTTGAAATTCCAGTTGACCATAAAGAGAGGAACAATGTGCAAATTTACAACAGAATGCGGGGATAGTGACCCAGAGGCAGGGTGTGAGGAGGTAGAGGGGGGAGCCTGCGAGTAAGCCAACTCTGATAATCGGTGTGGACCCCCTCCCCTGTTCCAAACAATAGAACCAACGGCACCCCCAGAAATTGATCCCAGTTGGCGAAATGGACGGACGCTGATGTTGCATATGTAACCCCGTACACCGGCGCCAACCGACGTCAACATCGGCAAAACCATTGGGGTATTTGAACCAACCGGGGATCCAAATGCCTTCTTCGAAAACACAAGCTAGCCGAGGGCGTTAAATGGGTTAGATGATGTGGAGGACATCAAATTTATCTTAATGTGCTTCAGCCCAACAAACACCCTTCTTTACCCAATTCCCAAAATGGAGAACGCTGGAAGAAATGAAGGCAGCGGTATTGACCGCTATGTGATATGATAGAGGGGACCCAGTGAATAGCCTAAATAAATGTAGGTAGAAGAAAGAGGAACACCTGACGTCATATGCCAGTCGGCCTATGAACACAGTTCATGGCTGTTTTGGGTAGTTAAACCGTGCCCAGTTCGATGAGCACCACCGATCCACATGGATCTGCATGCTCGTCTCACATGCCACCAAAGGGAGTCTGAGGGCATGCAAGACTTTTGACCCAGCCGACAACACACACAATGAGGCATGGGCACTCAGGAGGATGACACGTACCTGGGAGAGGTAGGCATACGAGATAGACAATCCCAAACCCACAAAGAGGGGGAAAATGAACACCGTCATCTAAACCACCTCCCCCCCCCCCCCCCACCGATTTGGCGGAATGAAAGGGGAGACAGGAATAGGGGGCATATTCATGGAGGATTCCCGCCCCAGATTATTCTCCCAACCCCAGAAACAGAGACCAGCGTAGAGGGTCCATAACGTCAGCATACAGGCAAACCCTTTTGCTCCACCCCTTCTCTCCTTATCTCCTTCCACTTGACCAAAGCCCTCAAAGCTATGGCTGTGGGCTCAATTGCTAATGCAAATAAGAGAGCAGACACTGGGAACCCCGGTCTTGTTTTGCTTTTCAAATGCAAGTACCCCAAACTCAAGTTGTTGGTACAAAGACTAGTCAAGGGAGCTCTGTACAACAATCGTACCAATTAAATCAATTTTAGCCCCAGACCAAACCCCTCCAAAACTTTAAACAGGTACCCCCACTCCACCCTGTCAAATGCCATCTTGGCATTTAAAGACACAATCAGCTCCAGCACGGGCTTCTTAGACAGGGAGAGAACCATATTCAACAGCCTCCAGCTGTTGGCTGACAGTTGCCTGTCCTTGACAAAGCCATATGATCTTCCACAATCAGTTCAGGGAGACAGGACTCCAGCTTACCGCCAATACCTTAACCACTATCTTGACATTTAACAGTTTGATATGCCGGTATGACCACACTCCATTGCGCCCTTATCCTTCTTTTCATCACAGCAAAATGGAGGCCTGCGAAAGTGTAGCAGGAAGGGATCCCCTGGACAGAGAATCAATAAACACGTCTACCAGCAACAGAGCCAACTGATCTGCAAATTTCTTGTAGAATTCCACTGGGAACCCATCAGGCCCAGGTGCTTCACCTGTTTGCATCAGTCCAATATCAGCCAAAATCTCCTCAGGCCCTAATGGGGCATCCAATTTTTCACGTCTCTCAGCGCCCACCTCTGGAAACTCATTGACATATCCGCTCCCGTGCCCTCTGATGGCTCCAACCTATAAAGATCCCTATTAAAAGCTTCAAAGGCCACGTTGCCTTTTTCTGGAGCAGAAACTAAACTACCACTCAAATTCGTAACCTGAATAACCTCCCGAGTGACCGCCTGCTTCCTCAGTTGATGAGCTAACAAACGTCTGGCCTTCTCCCCATACTCATAAAAGACCCCTCTTGAAATACGCAACTGTCTCACCACCCTTCCCCACAGACAACTGATAAAACTGTGTCTGCAGCTTTTTGTTGCTCGCTAGGAGTTCCGGGGTAGGATCAAACAAGTATCTGCTGTCCACCTCCAAGATTTCATCCACCAACCTCTGCCATTCCGCCCTTACCTCTTCTCCATATGCACCTAATCACCCTCTTCAAGGCCTCCCAAAGCGTGGCAGGCACGAAAGAATAATTCCTGTTGCATTCCATGTACTCACCAATGGTCTTGGACATGCACTCACAAAACCCCCAAATCCGCCAATAATTCTTCATCCAAAACTCCACGGCAGGCACTGCGTAGGGCCCAACTCCAAAACTAAGTCAACTAGATGGGTGCATGATCTGCGATGACAATGGACGAATATTCTGGCTTCTTCACCCAAGGGAGAAGAGGCCTACCCATAAGAGTAGGTCAATTCTGGAATACACCTCATGTACTGGAGAGAAGAACAAGAATTCCTTACTCCCCACAACCCCCGGCGCATAAATCTCCACGGATCTGCCCCCCACCTGTTTCATAAACACAAGCCACCCCAGAGAGCACCAATGATTTCAGCCTTGTGGTCCATCTTCAGATCTAGCATACAATTTAGGTCACTCCCAAAAATCAGTTGGTGTGAATCCAAATCCAGAATAGCCTCCCAATCCCCTTACATTCCAGGTGGCCAACCGAACCGGGGGTCTCCCACCCCACCCCACAACCCGGAGTTAGCCATATACACCGGCAAGAATTAACAAGTGCCTGCCCAGAGGATGTAGGCCCAAGACCTACTCAAGATGGCCACTAAACCAACCTATAAAATGAAACAAAGAAAATCCCATGGTCACCCATTGTGGATGTGACCCAGATCACGATGTATTGCGAGATCGGTGTTGCAGCTGTCGCAGTTCCTGGGGTGGGGGTGGGGGGGGGGGGGGGGGGGGATCATATCGTAGAATTTACAGTGCAGAAGGAGGCCATTCGGCCCATTGAGTCTGCACCAGCGCTTTGAAAGTGCACCCTACCCAGGCCCACACCTCCACCCTATCCCCATAACCCAGTAACCCCATCCAACACTAAGGGCAAATTAGCATGGCCAGTCCACCTAACCTGCACATCTTTGGACTGTGGGAGGAAACCGGAGCACCCGGAGGAAACCCACGCACACACAGGGATAACGTGCAGACTCCGCACAGACAGTGAACCAAGCCGGGAATTGAACCTGTGACCCTGGAGCTGTGAAGCAATTGTGCTAGCCACCATGCTACCGTGCTGCTGTGGAGGGGAGGGGTAACCTCTCATGGCGTTTACCAGCCGTGCCCTGCTCCGATTCCAGTGAGATACGGCCGGAAGATCTTGAACAAAGTAAGATATACTCCATTGAGTATGAAGTCAGCCAGAAGGTAATGCTCCAAGTTTTCAATCCTGGCACATTTGTATTCCCACGATAAGCAGGACCCTATCTGGTGTTAGATAAGGCATTTACCGGGTGCTGATGGATTCTGGGATAATATTCAAAAGGGGGGGTCAGAAGACGGTGAGCCAGTATCTGGTGGGAAGGAAAAGGGATTAGATTGAGATATAATGGCCTGTAGCTTCCTACCTGTGGTGGGAAGCCATGGGCCACTGATTTTGAAAGAGAAATCTGTACACTTACCTGGGCTCCAATGATACGTCCTATCTTCCTTTCTTTTCGGCAACCTGGACCTCCAGTACCCTTGTCTGCGCAGGCTCCAACGTGACGCAGGAGAAGTGCAGGCCCGTGCCCTTATGACATGGCCAGCTTGCGAATGCCCATTGAGGGCTACTCAAACAGTAGATTGAGATAAAAAACAACAGGCAACTTTTAACAGGTGTTTTAAAGGTATATATACAACAGGTTTCTTTGCTCTTTCTTTTGAACAGGCATTACTATTGTTGATTCTTTTAAAGTAATTTTATTTTTTTTATGATTAAAGGTGATTATTTATAAGTGAATATAAGTTTGGTTATTTGTTTTAAATCTGTGAAATTATTTAAATCTGCATTATATTATTATATAATTTTATGTGTGGCACGCTTAAAAACATTTGCATGTTTTAATTTGGTTTATGGTCATAAGATTTTAAAAACGCCCCAGGGCTTTTTGCAGTCACTGTCCTTGTAACATCTAATTTTTTTGCATTGCAGAAGAAATCCATTCGGGCCATAAAGCCTTCACTGATTCCAAAATAGTAAGCTACCCAGGCCCACGCCCCTGCCCTCACCCTATCTCCATAGCCCCACCCCACCTGTTACATCCCACAGTCCAAAGATATGCAGGTTAGGTGGATTGGCCATGCTAGGTTGCCCTTAGTTTCTAGGACGCACAGGTTAGGTTTAGGGGATAGATAGGGAGGGTGACTGGACCCAGGTAGGTTACTCTTTCAGTGGGTCAGTGCAGACTTGATGGGCTGAATAGCTTCCTTCTGCACTGTAGCTATTCTATGGTTATGTCTCATGGTTCTAGAAAGTCATGCAGTCACAGGAAGAATCATAGATTATCATAGAATTTACATTGAGTCTGCACCGGCTCTTGGAAAGAGCACTCTACCCAACACCTCCACCCTATCCCCATAACCCAGTAACCCCACCCAACACTAAGGGCAATTTTGGACACTAAGGACAATTTATCATGGCCAATCCACCTAACCTGCACATCTTTGGACTGTGGGAGGAAACCGGAGCACCCGGAGAAAACCCACGCACACACGGGGAGGATGTGCAGACTCCGCACAGACAATGACCCAAGCCGGAATCGAACCTGGGACCCTGGAGCTGTGAAGCAATTGTGCTATCCACAATGCTAGCGTGCTGCCCACTAAAAATAAACACTACACAGTCACCCAAGGTCTGAATTGAACACGGGTCCCTGGTGTTGTGAGGCAGCAGTGTTAACTCATGTGTCAAATATGTTTCTGCCTTGTTTACTTCAATTATCTTATTCATTTATAATTACCTCAATTAAATATTGTGTTCAAATGTTTCATTAAGACATTTATAGAAGCTGGTAAAATTTAATGTAAAACATTTACTCGCAAAAATAATTTTATAAATACAAAACTTTGAAACCAGTTAACATTTAGCTTAATGTTTAACTTTATATGCTGAACAATGACATAAAACTACCTCAACTTTTCTTACAATGAAATGTATTTTCTCACTTAAACACCATAAAAGTCTATAAAATATATATTTCCACACAAACATAATGGCTCTATTTGTGAAGGGGAGGGAAGGGAAGAGGGGCCAAGGGGAGGAAGGGAGGGTTTTGCTGCATCAATTGTTAATTTTGCAAGCTCAGTGTCCCAAAGCAGCAGCCGACAGGCAATCATGAATGGCCCTTGCATCACCTGGAGTCTGGGCTTGAACATCTGCACCTGGAGGTGTACCTGCATCCGGCTCCATATCACCTTCCTCCAGCTCGACCATTTCTGGTGGCAAGACATCTTCCAGTTGAATGCTCTGTCCATGCTGAATGGCAAAGCTGCGCAATACACAACACACTATGACAACCTTTGAGACTATCTCAGGTGCGTATTGTAACTTGCCCCTGACCTGTCCGCTACCTGACATGTTGCTACTTGCGCACGGTTGTGTCATTCCTGTACTTCATTGTTGGTCCTCCGGAATGGTGTCATAAGCCATGTTCTCAACGGGTATCCCTGATCACCTAGTAACCATCCTTTAACTCTTGATGGTGTTGTCCTGGACCGGTGTAACATTGAGCTTTTAAGGACAATTGAGTCATGGGCACTAGCCATGTGGTTTACCTTTTCAGTGAGGATCCTCATTTCTGCATCACATACTATCATCACATTTAAAGAATGGTACCGCTTCCTGTTAATGAATGAAACAGTGTCATTTCTTGGTGCCTTCAATGCAATGTGTGTTTCATTGACAGCCCCAATTACTTTTGGGAAGCCAGAAATCCAGTAGAATGCGATGGACATATTCTTCATCTTCACAGGGGATGTGTCTAAGATAATAAACTCCAAAGCCTTTGGAAAGATTGCATTCATTACCTGGTGAATGCAGGTCCAAGCGGTATTCTGTGAAATGTTACACATGTCACTAATGCCATGTTGAAAGGCCCGGTTGCAAATAAATTCAGCATTGCTGCAAGTTTCATTTCCACTGTTAGGCAGTGCGGCAGTTAGACTTCGGCTTCAGGTCTTCGTCAACATTTCACAAAGACGTCCCATTGCTTCCTTGCTGAAGTGCAGTCTCCTGGCACACAACACTCTTAGGAGTGGGTAATTGATTCACTTCCTTGCCAGGCGGAGATGATGCCTGACTATTCTTTCATGATCCCTGCACAGACGTCAGCTTAAAATAAGTTGCACAATGCAAATGTACTTTCGCTCTGAATCAGCTGGGAGGACAGGCGTGCTAACGTTAGTGTCCTTGACGGAGTCAATAGCACCAGTATCAAGGCCATGATCATCCAGAACCAACTCCGCTGGGCCGCCCATATGCTTAGGATGTCAGAGTCCCAACTGCCAACACAAATCTTCTTCACCCAGCTCAAGGAAGGATCTAGAACAAGAGGAGGACAAAGAAAGCTCTTCAAAGGCACCTTGAAGGTTTACCTCAAGAAATTGAGCATAGGCGCCAATTCCTGGGAGACCTTTGCTCAGAAGAGACCTACTGGAGGAACTAAAGAGAAAATGCTGGAATATCTCAGCATGTCTGACAGCATCTGTAGGGAGAGAAAAGAGCTAACGTTTCGAGGTCAGATGACCCTTTGTCAAAGCCATCTTTGACAAAGGGACATCTGGACTCAAAACGCTAACGTTATAATAATAACGCCGCATGCTTCTCGCGTACATGCCTGAATACCCGTACTTCCAGGTCATCAGGTTGCGCATGTGCTGTGTACTAGCGACTTAGATAATAACAAGTGCCACCATGATCTCTTTTCAGAATGTCCTACACACTCGCCATGTGCTACGTGGGATTCCTTACTCTGGAATGGATGCAGGGGCCCAGATCTGTGGAAGGACTTTTGACCAGCGACCAAAGAATCAAACTGGTTTACCCCCGATACATGTGGATTACCCCAACAGACAGTTGGAATAGGTCTGGGCCTAAATTGTCAACAATGCATCAGAAGATAATCAGTTCCATGCAAATGGGTCGATTGTTGTGGATTGCCCAGATAAAGCTAGATTTCTTGGCACCCAGTTTTCCCTCCATTACCATATATGGAGAGAGGTTATGTGTGAACAATACACCCAGAGATGGACACCCTGGGGGTGGGTTCCTGGTGTCTTGCTGAGTTGCAATCAGCAACACTGTTGCCTATTACGACCCCTGCCCAAAACCTCATTGGCTGAGGGCCAGAGAACTTTCTGGAAAGGGATGAAGAGGTGGGATAAAGATCAACCACCAGGACCCTCCCCAGCGAAGTCTTGGCACAAAGAAAGCAGAGAAGATTGGATGGCTGACCAGGGTTAGAAGGAAGCAATGTGCGAGACCCACCTATGCGGACGAAGGCCCTGAGACATTTGAGACTCAGAGAATTGGACCCAAGGCTCATCTACGTTCATCATGAAATGAAATGAAAATTGCTTATTGTCACGAGTAGGCTTCAATGGTTACTGTGAAAAGCCCCTAGTCGCCACATTCCGGCGCCTGTTCGGGGAGGCTGGTACGGGAATCGAACCGTGCTGCTGGCCTGCTTGGTCTGCTTTATAAGCCAGTGATTTATCCTTGTGAGCTAAACCAGCCCCTGTTAGCCCCAGCACGGTTAGTATTAAGAATCTTGGGATTGTTATTATTGTTTGAGATAATTTAAGGGGGATAGGATGGAGGTGTGGGGATAGGGTGAAGGTGTGGGCTTAGGTATGGTACTCTTTCCAAGGGCCGGTGCAGACGCGATGTGCCGAATGGCCTCCTGCACTGTAAATTCTATGATTCTATGATTCCATGGTTGAATCATAAACTTGTATTTGTCCTTTGCTCATCTCACAACTAAGGGCACATGGATAAAACCTTTGAGGAATAAACTGGTCGAAGTGTCTGAGGTTTTACTGTCAAAGGTTTGACAGCAGGTCCACTAGGGCCTGTATTTATTTGCAATACATCCCTCTCACAGCTAATCTGTCATCACTCATCATTGTTCCCCTTATCCACCACTGTAATAATTTACATTTATACAGTATTCTTCAGGGTAGAAAGACATCATAAAGTGTTTAAAATCTAGGAGGGGAAAAGGAAAAAAGGAAAATGAGCAGGATTGGTAGAGGAACTAAAGGGATTATCGAAGTGAAGAGGTTTGATGTTGGTGGAGGGGGTGGGGTGTTAAAAGCAGGAATGAATGTAGCAAGGAAGGAGGAGCTGGGAAGGCAATTACAGAGGATTGAAACATAGTCGTTACACAAGTCGACAGTTAGAATGTAAAGATTGTGTGCAGAGAAATAAAAACAATGCTAATTTAGTACAGATCAAGGGAATAGAGAGAGAAATTTGAAGTCTACTGACCAGGGCATATGATTTAATGGAAGTTGGGCAGGATAGAGTGGTGACTTTGTGCTGGTGATGTAGGCACCAGCATTATTAATGAGTTGAGGCTTGTGAAAGGTTGAAACATGGAGGCCAGTGGAGGGTTGAAGCAGGTAGGAAAACAAGAAGAGCATTAAAGCAGTCCAGCATGTGGTGATGACCGGCAGAAACTGGAGAATTATATATTATCACAAAATTTAATTTTGGAAAATTTCCTGGTCCATTAAAATGGATTAGATTGTACAAGGTCATGCAAAGAGCAGCAACAGACATTAGGCAGAATTGACACACCAACCTACCAAAGCTGCCTGCAAGTTAAATCGCCGAAAGCAGTAAATTCTGTGCTGGTTCCTGCTTCAAGTGGGTTGCTCAGGTGCATAGTGCAATCCATTGGCTTCTTCTGTGGAGAGAGAAACAGAAGAAAGGCCCTTGACCTGGAATGCTAACTTTGTTTCACTCTCCGCAGATGTTCTGTACCTGCTGATTGTTTTATTCCTGATTTCGAACATCCGCAGTACTTTGCTGATGTGATCCATTGGGGGGCGGGAGGGGAGGCATAGGGGTGGTGTGAAGAGGCAAGATGAGGCAGGGGAGGGGAGAGTGGAGGGCAGACCATGCAGCAGTGTGATGAACGGTATTAATAACTGCCGTAAACGGTACCTGACCTTTAATACCTTGGCCCTTTAAGATGCTTGGAACCCTGGGGGACTCCACCTCTGGCTACGCCCCTAGGAAACGGTATATATGATAAGGCTCCATGTGGTGAGCACACTTCTCTCGGATGCTGTTCAGTTCTCTGTAGATTAAAGCCTTTTGATTACTGACCTCGCTCTCACGTCGTAATTGAGGGTGCCTCAATTTAATCTACAGACACATCAAGATGGACAGCGCTCTAAAACCGGAGAAACTCAACCTGGACGCCAGGTCGCCGGAAGCCTGGTAATGCTCGCCAATTCTCTCGAAACGGCCCACCGTAATCTCCGTACGTACTCCGCGGACCTTGCGAACCCCTCTCGATCCCCTCCAGACTCGGCCACGCTACAGGCCTGTGCCACGCGGCGATCCGCTCACTCTGGGGGTTCCCCATGCCATTTCTGTGGGCAAGGTCAGCACCCACATCAGCGTTCCCCGGCCCGCTCCGCGATCTGCAACGACTGCGGGAAGAAAGGGCACTTCACTAAAGTCTGCCTGGCTGGGCCCAAAGGCCACAAACGAAACCCTCACCAGGCCCAGCCATCTTTGAAACCCGACACGTCCGACCGGCGGCGGCGGCCATCTTGTGACTCCGGGCAGCCATTTTGTGAGTTCGACTCTGACGGCAACTAGGAGCGATCACACTCGATCAATCGCGGCCAAAGCACCTGCGGAACTCGATGATGCGGGTTCAAGTCAACGGCCACGACACTCCCTGCCTATTCGACTCCGGAAGCACAGAGAGCTTTATCCATCCAGACACGGTATGGCGCTGCTCCCTGCGCACCCACCCCGACTCCCAAACTATCGCCCTCGCTTCGGGGTCCCACTCGGTACAAATCACGGGGTATTTTGTCACTGATCTCGCAATTCAAGGCGCTGAATACACCCGATTTAAACTCTTCATCCTCCCTCGCCTCTGCGCCCCCCTGCTGCTCGGTCTGGACTTTCAGTGCAGCCACCGGAGCCTGACACTGAAGTTCGGCGGGCCCCTGCCCCCACTCACGGTCTGCAGCCTGGCGACACTCAAAGTTGCGCCACCCTCCCTCTTCGCGAACCTCACTCCCGACTGTAAGCCCGTCGCCACCAGGAGTCGCCGGTACAGTACCCAAGACATGACCTTCATCAAGTTAGAGGTTCAGCGGCTACTAAAAGAGGGAGTCATAGAGGCCAGCAACAGCCCTTGGAGGTCTCAAGTATTGGTAGTCCTCTCCGGGGAAAAGCAGCGAATGGTCGTGGATTATAGGCAGACCATAAACCGCTTTACGCAACTCGATGTGTATCCACTTCCCGCATAGCAGAAATGGTGACCCATATCGCCCAGTATCGGGTATTCTCCACGGTCGACCTTAAATCGGCCGATCATCAACTCCCTATCCGCACACAGGACCGCCCCTACACGGCTTTCGAAGCAGCCGGTTGGCTGTTTCACTTCCTTAGGGTCCCTTTTGGGGTCACAAATGGAGTCTCCATTTTCCAGAGGGCAATGGATCATATGCTGGACCAGTACGACTTAGGGGCCACTTTCCCGTACTTGGTCTCCATCTGCGGCCATGATCAGCAGGACCACGACGCAAACCTGAGGAAGTTCCTCCAGACTGCCCGGGCCCTCAACCTCACATATAACAAAGAGAAATGCGTGTTCCACACAACCCGGCTAGCCATCCTCGGCTACGTCGTGGACAATGGGGTCCTAGGCCCAGACCCCGACCGCATGCATCCCCTTAAGGAACTTCCCCTTCCCCGTAGCCTCAAGGCACTCAAACGGTGCTTGGGACTTTTCTCCTATTACGCCCAGTGGGTCCCCAGATATGCGGACAAAGCCCAACCACTCATTAAGAAGACATTTTTTCCCCTGATGGCTGAGGCCCAGTCGGCTTTCAGCCGTATCAAGGCCGACATCATCAAGGCCGCCATGCACGCGGTGGACGAAGCCATCCCCTTCCAAGTTAAAAGCGACGCATCAGACGTCGCCCTGGCTGCTACCCTCAACCAGGCGGGCAGACCAATAGCGTTCTTCTCCTGAACCCTCAACGCCTCGAAAATCCGGCACTCTGCAGTCGAGAAGGAGGAACAAGCCATAGTGGAGGCCGTGCGACACTGGAGGCAATACCTAGCCGGTAGGAGGTTCACCCTCGTCACCGACCAACAGTCGGTCACCTTTATGGTCGATAACGCACAACGGGGCAAAATAAAGAATGACAAAATTCTGAGGTGGAGAATAGAGCTCTCCACCTATATGAATGATATTAAATATTGCCTGGGGAAGCTCAACGAGTCCCCAGATGCCCTGTCCCGCGCGGCACGTGCACCAACGCACAATTGGACCGCCTGAGATCCATCCACGATGACCTCTGCCACCCGGGGGGTCACCCGGCTTGCCCACTTCATCAAGTCCCGCAACCTACCCTACTCCACGGGGGAGGTCAAGGCCATGACTAAGGCATGCCAGATCTGTGCGGAATGCAAACCGCAATTCTATCGACCAGACAAGGCCCGCCTGATAAAGACCTCTGGGCCCTTTGAGCGACTAAGTGGGGACTTCAAAGGGCCCCTCCCGTCCACCAACCGCAACATTTATTTCCTCACCGTCATCGATGAGTTTTCCCGCTTCCCCTTTGCTGTCCCCTGCCCCGATATGACCGTGGCCTCCGTGATCAAGGCACTGCGCAGCATCTTCACACTGTTTGGTTTCCCCGCTTATATCCACAGCGACCGGGGTACATCATTCATGAGCGATGAGCTGCATCGGTACCTGCTCAGCAAGGGCATCGCCCTCGAGCAGAACGACGAGCTATAACCCACGGGGAAACGGGCAAGTGGAGAGAGAGAACGCGACAGTTTGGAAGGCTGTCCTCCTAGCCCTACGGTCAAGGAGTTTTCCAATCGCCCGCTGGCAGGAGGTCCTACCCGAGGCCCTGCACTCCATTAGGTCGCTCCTCTGTACGGCCACGAACGAGACCCCTCACAATAGTTTGTTTGTCTTCCTCAGGAAGTCCACCTCTGGGGTCTCGCTTCCACCCTGGCTAACGACTCTGGGTCCAGTCCTACTCCGGAGACACGTGAGGAGCCATAAAACGGATCCAATATCAGAGAGGGTCCACCTGCTGCAAGCAAATCCTCAATACGCCTATGTCGAGCACCCCGACGGCAGGCAGGATACCGTCTCCCTGTGAGACCTGGCACCCGCTGGCTCTCCCACCGACCCCACCGACTCTCCCACCGACCCCGGCGTTTTCCCCACCAACCCCCACTCTTCTACCAACGCTCCCCGCCCCGCACCGACTGCCGACTCCGACAGCGCCCCCCCCCCCCCATAGCGCCCCCTGCCCCCCAGCCGGCGCCGGCACCGGCACCAATCACCCTAATCACCACTGGTACCTCCCCCCCTCCAAGGCGGGCAAAGGCTCAGTCAACCGTGCTCCCGGATATACCACCATCAGAACCGACCGCATCCACGGCGCCACCACCGGAGCAGCGAAAGTCAGCACGGACGATCAGACCACCACAAAGACTGAACTTATAACTCCACTTCACCCCCGACGGACTATGTGTTTTTTTTAAAACAGGGGGTGAATGTGATGAACGATATTAATAACTGGCGTAAACAGTACCTGACCTTTAATATCTTGCCCCTTTAAGATGCTTGGAACCCTGGGGGACTCCGCCTCTGGCTACGCCCCCAGGAAACGATATATAGGATAAGGTGGTGAGCACACTTTTCTCGGATGCTGTTCCATTCTCGGTAGATTAAAGCCTTTTGATTACCGACCTCGCTGTCGTGTCGTAATTGAGGGTGACTCAAACAGGTTGCTCAATCTGAAAAGGGGGCCAGTTACAGAGGCACTACCACCTTAGGCCTCAGGCCCAAGCATGATGATCTCACAGGCTTCCCTTGAATTCCTGAATACCTCCTCCCAGCCAAAACATTGCAGTGCAACGGGAAGCGGCCATTAAGTGACCAATAATTGGCCATGTAAGGGCCTCAATTCGGGTGAAGGCTCAACTAGGCATTTCCTGACCTTGTGTGGTTGCGAACAGGTCACTGCAAGTGGGGAGGTGGCAGGGAGTTCACCTGGAGAATTTTACAACCCCCCCAAACACCAATTGCAAATGGGCAGCAGCGGACTGTCAACTTCTGCCCAAATGTTTTAATCTGATGCTTTTCTGAATGTAAATTCTATGAAACCATGAACATTGCTTATCCCTACCCTACTCTACAAAAGAACAGCCCATGTGAAAATCCTAAATTTGTACTAGTTGAATGGGCTAAAAATGTATTCCTAAAATTTGATGCACAAGTGGACCCATTATGTCTTTTTCTGAACATTTTCTTTTTAGTTTTCTCCTCATTGATTCCTGCAATTCAGTTTCTGTTCCTTGGTATGCATCTTCATGGTATCAGGACGATTTGCCTCAATTATTGAAAATCTGCACAAAAATGCTTTGTCTAATACAGATACATTACGGTGCGAAGGCTCCAGACTTTAATTTTCACGGATGAAGGGGGACTTAAGGAAGGAAGGGGGTGTATATTCCATGCTTTTGCTGGGCCCCAATGTGCATGCTAATGCAATTCTCCCGGAGAAGAAGATTGGTATAAATTTCAGCATAACTTGCTGATTATACCAATTTCAGAAATTTCTAGGCCAACCAGTTCAAGCTGCAGCAGATATATGATGGAGCTCACATATTTTACCCTCTGCCAACATGGTCAAGTTTCTGGCGCAGTCTATTCTCGAAATAGAACCGTCCAATAAACTCGCAAAGATGATAATATCACCCCTTAAGCAGTGCAAGTAATCAGGAAATGCTTTGCAGCCACCCAGCATGCAGATCTGTCTAGAAAGTCTACGTTTTGCAGTCTTTGCTCAGGGAAAGCTTTTTTTTTTGGCTTCACACCTCCCCAGAGTAGCACATTACTAAGTACACCTCCAGGTGTTGCTGAGCTTTAACAGAAGAGCTCTTAAGGAATGAGTGGAATTCTCCTACACTGCCTGCCACAGCTGTCACTGCCTTTTGTTTCCATACATCCTCATATTCTGCCAGCTCCAGCCATGTCCCATTTCTGAATCAATGACAGACAGCTCCCACAACCCGACCACCTGGCCTGTATCAATAGGCAAAAACCACAAAGCCCCGAGGACCTGGGCCAGATGGAAACAAAGTTTCAGCAGCAACAGTCATCAAAAGCACTTAAACATTACAAAGTTGTTGTAGTTGCACGGAGGAGTTTGGTATCATTTACTGACAGGTCAGCACTTTGAGGGGAGGTAGCTGAACCTGCAGGGGTTAGTGTTAACACTTTCTTACTAATAACCTATTATTATGTAAACTCTGACAAATATCTTGCAAGGATATAGCTTGAAAAATGCTGTTGTTGTGAAAAGGGATAACCAACACATTTACCATCTTCAAGCAAACAACAGTTCTCTTTCTGATTTCATGGCCTTCATGTTGGAGTATGCTTAGAGTACAGCTTTGTGTTGCATCAAACAGTTGTCAAAAACAATTTCCAAGCATACACGGTCCCCACAATCACGAAGGCTGATTACCGAGAGTATAACGTTTCCTTTTAATAGCTGCCACTAAAAATATGTGCCAAACTATTTTGCCATTCCGCAACCTAAGCAATATTCTACCATGCCCAATTACTTTCGGGAAACTTGACAGTTTTCTCCCCCCATTTCTTTGGGAAAAAAAATGAAGTAGCTACTCGCATTAAATAACTCAGCTCCAGTTTTCAGATCATGTTTGTAAACTGGCTAATTATGGGTTGAAAGATTTGTATCCACTTGTACTCATTATAACATGTAAACAAAAAGTGGTATTGAACTTTGAACGGATAATTGATAACAGAATAACAAAGAATATTGTGGATTGAAGTTAAGATCTGACAGATTAAACAGTTAGGGTTTGAATGATATTTGACTGACTCCTCTGTACTTTGCTGCTAAATTCTCTCCGTTTTTTTAATCAAACCGTTGGCTGGCTCTTTGTTGGCTCATCTTGCGACTTAGCGCACAATGGGTTTTGGATCCACAGCTGGTAAATGTCTTTGCCCACCAGTATTCCCATGTGAGGTTTATGATTGGATCAGTGAACTGAACAAGTCAGGAGCCTGCTTTACTGCAAACTGCCTCAACCTTAGGCTTTGATACAAAATAAATCAACTGTGTGGGTGATAGAATTTGTGTATTAAAAAAAACTAAGTAAAATGAAGATGTGTTTTCAAACAAAAATATAAATGTAATACTTTAAAAATTGCATATGTCATCAAAAACTTCTTATGTTGCCATCAGTAAAACAGAAAAGGTTAACTTAGCATCAAAGAACATTCAGCCATTAAACTAGCGTTTAAGTTCTTTTCCCTGGTCCTTTTCTGTATCCGGTTTTGTTCCTTAATTTTAAAGTATGCCCTTTCGAGTTTGAATTTTTACGCTGTTGAAAAATTCTGGAGGGTTGCCACAAAAGGATGTGGACGCAGTTCAATTTTGTGGGACCTGGTGACATAGGGTGGCACCGTGTCACAGTGGTTAGCACTGCTGCTTCACAGCATCATGGATCCGGGTTCAATTCAGGCCTCGGGTGACTGTGTGAAGTTTGCACGAACTCCCAGTGTCTAAGTGGGTTTCCTCCGGATTCTATAATTCTATGATCACATATTTTAATCGGGTTCTGTGACTTCCAACAGAGTGGGCAGCCCAGCAGTGGGATGCACAATGACTGCAACAGCATTGGAGGCCTGCCTCAATATTGCATGGCCAGCAACCTTTACCCCAGCTCAAATGTCCATCGCCTCCTTCATGTCTGTGGCTGCAAGGTCAATAATCCAAAAAATGTTCTGCAGCAATTCACCTGGGTTCTTTGATTGTGGGCTAAAAATGGGATAAAAACCAAAGATATGATTTAACAGATAAACTTCTAAGTGCCATTTTGGGCACCATTGGCGAGGTGTTTCTCGACGGCCACATTGCCAAGATCGCGACCCATATGCAACGGCACTTAGTGTCGGAAGTGAGCCCCCGTGGACTTCTCGCCATTACTGGATGTCTCGCTGTCTCATTAGAGTCATAGAGTCATAGATTCATCAGATTCGTGCCTCAGCTTCTCACTGCTAATAAAGGGAGCTGCTTTTAAACGCTACCTCACCACTCACTCCCAGTCAACACACAAGCATGACAGCACGCAGACCTGTTCCTAGCTTTGGGGATGCTAATACGAGACAGGACATACTGTTCGGCCAGTGGTCAGAGGATCAGCAGCAGGGTCACCAATACCACTTGGGAGTCAGCAGCAGCGGCTGTCAGTGCAGCCGTCATGACAAGCAGTGGTTAGCACTGTTGCTTCACAGCGCCAGGGCCCCAGATTCGATTCCCGGCTTGGGTCACTGTCTGTGGGGAGTCTGCACGTTCTCCTCTTGTCTGGGTGGGTTTCCTCCGGGTGCTCTGGTTTCGTCCCAGAAGTACCAAAAGACGTGCTTGTTAGGTGAATTGGACATTCTGAATTCTCCCTCTGTGTACCCAAACAGGACCAGACTAGGGGCTTTTCACAGTAACTTCATTGCAGTGTTAATGTAAGCGTACTTGTGACACTAAGAAAGATTATTGTCTGATGATCTGGGCCACCTGGAATCATTCCCCACCGCCCCCACCCAAGAGACCACCTCGGAGGAGAGCTCCAAGGAGACCACCATTGATGCATCACTGCCATCACGCGCACCCTCCACCAGCACACGCACACACCTCGGTGGGCGCCATTTGTGGACAGGCTTCTGGGACACAATCTGGTGAACACCACACAGTTGCTGATGCACATCAGGTGGAGGCAGGAACATCCAAGGGAGGCAGCAGTCTGAGGTCTGCCAGCTCCCAGGAATCAGCTGAGTCCCAGCCAGATGCCGAGCCCCTGGACAAAGTTATTTCTGAGCTGATGCAGATTGTAGGACACAACGGCAAGATTCAGGAGGGGATATCAGCAACTTTCCAGTGAGTGCATAGCCGATTGGAGGTGTCCGAAGTCTATGGTGCTGGAGAAGAAACCGACACTGTGTGGCACTGAGGCCAAAACCACTAGGGTGACGATCACAGTGGAAAACGCGGAGCACAACCTCAGTGTCTTCAGTGGTGGTGCAAAAGGCATGGTTCAGTCTATGACAACCAATGCTGAGGGCCTCAACAGCATGCCCCAGTTGCTGAGGGACATGTCCCAGACACAGGTGGACATTGCCGAGGCACTCCAGAGCATGGCGTCAACACCAGGGTGCAGACAATGGGGAGCCGCCAAGACTGGTAGACCCCGATTACTCAGAGGCCTCTGGAGTTCACTCCTGCTGCCTCTCCATCCCATGGGCATGCTTGGGGAGGAGGAAGCTCTGGATGCCAACCCGGGACCTGGCACTCAGGAGACAAAGGCGGTCTCCAATTCTTCCGAATCCCCCCATTTTGACACCAGTGTATTTCAAGGGCAGCAGGTATAACAGGATGGCATGGCGATGCCAGTGACGCCGGTCGGTCGGCAGGGATCCCATGCCTCCAGGCCCTCCAGAGGACATCCGTCTAGGGCATCAAAGGCCACAGGGCATGGAAAGCAGTAGGCTGCCTCCACCTCTGATGTGCATCCTGGGGTCACCGAGGCTTAGCAGCAGACCACGAGAGATCAAGAAGAGTGAGGATCACTGAGTGGGCACTGGGGGTTGAAATCTCACATGTTCACATTTAAAACATGTTACACCTGATACATGTGAAGCATCTGTCACATTAACTTTCACAGCGGGCCTATCTTTACCTTCACCCACTGTCAACCTCCATTCCACATCCCCCTCCCCACCTCCCTGGGCACAGTGGTCTCAAATAAACCCCCCCCCCCCTCCCCCGATACAGACCATGTTCAGAAGATGGGTGTGAGCGCGCTGTCAGCAGAACAATAGGAGTCAGGCTTTTGCCTAAACTGAGTTGCACCAGAGCTTTCCTCACAGCGAGTTATCATCACTCTCCTGCCTTGTGTGGTGCCCTTCACCCCGGGGTGATGTTGCACTGACCCTTGGAGCGTGGAACAGGGCAGTCGGGATGGGGGTGCATTGTGAGAAGGGCGAGGAATGGGGTGGGGAGAAAGGATGGAAATGGGTTTGAAGGAGGTGAATGGGTGTTTTGGAGGGAAGGGGGGATTGGGGAGGAGGGGTCGATTGGGGGTAAGAGGAAAGGGGAGAGGGGTATAGCAGACGGACAAAGCCTCAGCCTATGAGAATTGGGCGAGAATGAGGGCCTCCCTGGTCCCCTGGGCATTCCGGACCCTTGTCGCTGCCAGTCCATCATCCTCCGCCTTCTCCAACAGGTCACCTCTGGAGGCTGCGTAGTCGAGCTGGATCACTGCCCCTCCTTTCTTGCAGTATTGGTGTCTGATCTTCCATCACCACACTGTCCGAGGACTGGGCCACAGGAATACAGGGGGCATTAACAGGTGACTCACAAGTCCAGAACAGAATACGTAGTCAACACACAAAACTGGCCTTTAAAAACATCCACAGACTACTCAGGCATGCCCTCCGGCAGCAGCAAACAGCAAACAAATTCTCAGCTGCAGCAGTCTCCAGACATTTGCAAGTCATCAACAGGAGCAAGCAGCAAATACAACCAGCAGCTGAGAAGTGCTCTCACAACTTGCAAGGCTAATTCCTTATAGCCTTTAGCTGTGAAGCTAGAGGCTGCTCACTGTCAAAGAGAGTTAAAGTGACCTTCAACATATAACTAAGAACAGGGCTGTGTCCTGGAAACGTTTGATAGGACAGGCAGGCAGCAGCTGTAGTTGCCCCTGTTATGGGTATCCACAATATTTAAAGATGACTTGAAGGCCTCACAGATTAAAATCCGGTCACACTTCCCTGGCCCAGGGGTGATCCCCAACCGGGATCACTTTAGCCCCCTGACCAAGCCCAACGCCCCCTGGCGGGTCACACACCCCACCCACTGCAGCAGCAGCTGCATGTCGGAAAATAGAAATGGCTCGCCATATTTGAGCGAGATCTGGAACTCGTCATCGGGAGTGGGCTGGTTAGATAGCAAACTGATTAGCGCCTGGCGCGAATCTCAATTTTAGCCATTCCCGCTATTTAACCGACGCACCCAAACCCGCACTGGGCACAATGCGGTGGTTAAATTGTTGCCAGAGTGCTGTTTCGGGTGCGTTGAGGGGGTTTTTCTCGATGCCTGCAGCCCCGTCGAGGCTGCACTTACATCATTTCCTGCATTGATGATCTCAGCTCGCCAGTGCAGGAAAACTACTCATGGATCGGGCGTCCTTTTTGAAGGCTGCCCCGATCTTTCGACACCCCTCAGTGACCCCACCGCAGCCTCTGGACCCCTCCACCGCACCCAATGTACCTCTTACGGGGTCCAGGCACCTTGATACTGCCAGCCTGGCAACCTGGCAGTGCCTGTCAGCCAGGGTACAACTCTGTCAACAGCCTGACTGCCCAGTGGTCTTCAATGGCCTGGCAGATCACCCTAGGTACCATTATGCCTACTCCACATTTGTGTGGACCAGTACTAAACGGCACCCTGGCGGGGTCTTACAGGCACAGCCGTTAGGTCCTGGGGGCTGGGAGAATTCGGTGCAGACATATTTAAAAGAGCTGAATGACTCACTTAAATATGCTAATCTGGATCACGCCCAGCGAGAGCGAGTTCTAGATCGCGACGTCTCGCGACATCCCATTGTATATTGGCCTCGTTGCGTCACTAAGTTCAGCGTGCCGAGGCTGGTAAATCGTGCCCAGAGTCTCCCAAATACACGAGCTCCACCAGCAAGCAACAAGAGCAACAGATTCATATGTCGGACACCATTGGCCCCAACTTTGATTTGGACATCTCTTTCTCATCACAAATAAAACCCTGAAACTCATCTAGCTCTTTAACATAAAGCCACCTTTACCATAGGGATTGCAATGGTTCAAAAAGAAGCACCAGGTGGACAATATTTGCTGACATTGCCAGCAAGCAATATCCCAAGAATTATCACATCATGAAAAGTGTTTTATGATTGAGCTTAAATACTCTAAAAAGAATCAATGATTTCAAAACATTTTTGTCCTTTGCTCACACATGGCAACACTAAGTGCCAGTAAAAAATATCACCCAGGGTTGTTCTGGTTAAGCTGACATAAAATGCATCAAATTAAATATTTTGATCATCTCTCCACAAATACATGATTCCATTCATATAGTGTGTGGCAACTTTTGTTCCGCCAATTTACCCAGCTTCCCAAACGGAAAACCGCAGGAATGACGGGAGAGAATGAGAAGCTAATAGAGCTGCTCTCAAGGACTTTCCGTTCCAGCTTCTCGTGATTCATCGTCAGGCAGCAAGTAATCCGAGTGGAAAATCCTGGCTTCAGCCTTGCTAGTCACTTATGATAAAGCCTTCCGTGTTGTAATAATAAATTGCGCAAAAAGAAAATCTCCTAAAATCACCTTCTGTTTGGCATTGAAATTATTCAGTGGAATATTAATGGAGACAAGCTCAACAACTTCATGTGAAATTCCTTTGTCCATTTTTTGCATGGAGTCAGTAACCCATTTTGTGTAAAACGGATTAGCGCCTCTGCTTAGTATTTCATCATCAAATTAATCTTTCTAGGCTATATAAATTGTTTGATACTTGAGCTTTATGCCTTCTTTATGAACTAGATGTCAGGAAGCTAGAGTTAAACTCACCATTAGAGAATCAGCATTATGGAGTCAATTAAAATTTTCAAGCTTAACTGAGTTGTTGGAAGTAAAGTTGCCTATTTTAATTCAATGAATTACTAAATGGTGAATGTCACAATATATTTTGACCAGATTAACACCTTCTTTATAGCACAGATACATTTCTTACAAATGTATTAAGCATTTAAGAAATCCAGAAATTTTAATTTCTCCACAGCAAAAGTGACTACATTTCAAAGTATTTTATTGGTTGTAAAGCACATTGGACATTGTGAAAGGTGCTAGATAAATACAAGTATTTGGATGAGATTTAAATCACAGAATTATTATGGCGCAGGAGGAGGCTATTTTGCCCATTGTGACTGCACCAGCTCTCCAATCGAGCATCATGACTTATTGGCATTCCCCTGCCTTTTCCCTGTACCCCTGCATATTCAAGTAATCAAGAAACGAAGAACCGTGCCAGACGGCAAATAGTTGGCGATCCAACCGGCCAACTACCGTGGGCGAAATCGTGATCTCGCCATAGCATGGCGAAAAACCAATTATCACCACATAGGCCCCACTCGAGGCTGGTTTAGCACACTGGGCTAAATCGCTGGCTTTTAAAGCAGACCAAGGCAGGCCAGCAGCACGGTTCAATTCCCGTACCAGCCTCCCTGAACAGGCGCCGGAATGTGGCGACTAGGGGCTTTTCACAATAACTTCATTGAAGCCTACTTGTGACAATAAGCGATTTTCATTTCATTGTTTCATTTCATTGCCATAGAATTAACGGTAGCCACCCCATATCCAATGGCCTCCCCAACAAGTGGTCACACTTGCGCCGACTAGTACTCCTTTTTAAAAACGTGAACCTGCCGAAAGGGTTTCTGCGGGGAGCTGAGGAAGTGAGTAGCCATCTTTGCTCACTGGCAAAGAGTTGGGTGGGGGGGGGTCTGGGCTTTCCACTCCAGTGCTTGGGGTACCCTCGGCTAGAGGACCCTCCGCAGGGGTGGGCCACCAAGTTGGGCATTGGGGGAGGTGCTGGGGGTCAACCGGGGTGGGGACAAAGATATGTGGCACCACGGTACCAACCCCTGGGTCATGTGCCCAAGGCCAGAGGGTGGGTGAATGCCACGGGGAAGGGGGAATGCCTGGAGAGATGTACCAAGGTTTCGCAAGTCGGCCCGCATTGCAGAAGGAAGTGACAGATGCATCTTACTGTTTGTGCACAAGGGTGTTTATTCCCCACACTCCAGATAGTGCCACCCCCCCACCCCTTACCTATCCCCCCCATGCTCCTCCCTCCGCCGGTGCCCTCAGTGATCCTGGATGTGCTTTGCCTTCCTAGCTCTACCGCTACGTCTAGGTATGTCCCCAGGATGCACATCAGAGGTGGAGGCAACCAGCTGCTTACCATGTTTCCTGGCCTTCGATGCCCTTGGCGGGCGTCCCCTGGGGGCTCTGGGACCGGAGGGTCCTGGCTCACATGTCGGCGGCACATGCACAGCCAGCCGCCCTTTTCTGGGAGCTGGCTACAAGACGTGGCCTCATCAAAGGGGTGGAACTCGGGGGAGCTGGTGGCCACCGTCACCATCCATGGAATGGGTCCAGGTTGGCACCCCCAACTCCAGTGCCCATAGGGCCCTGGGGTTCACCATGGGATAGAGGGGCAGCTGGTTAGAGCCCCGGCTGCCTCTGCATCATCTGGCTCTGCCAGCCCAGGCAGCTCCCCATGGTCTGCACCAAGGTGTCGTCGCCCTCGGCAATGCTCTTCAGTGATTGGACCATGCACGTAGCACCTCAGCGATTCCCACCTATGACTGGGAAAAGCTTCACAGCGCCTCGGCCATTCCCATCGGAGAGCGGGACATGTCCCACAGCACCTCCTGAGGTATACTGAGTCACATCCCCCAGCGAGTCGGATATTCTGCCATGGCCGTTACCGACTGTGCGACGGCTTGGACATCTTCACTAATTTTGCTGACGTCGTGCACCAGGTTCTCCACTGCGATCACCACCCTAGCAGTGTTGGTCTCGGTGCCGCGAATTGTACCCGTAGCCTCTGGGACTCCTCCAATCGGCCATGGATCTGCTGGAGTGATGCTGACAACTCCCTCTGAATGTCTTGACTGCTCCCTATCATCTCCATCAGTTTCGGAATGACCTCTTCCATAGGCTCAGCATCAGGCTGGGATCCAGCTGGGTTTGGGATTCAGCAGACCTCCGACTGCTGTATCGTCAGGGGGTTCCTGCCTGCACCTGATGTGCAACAGCAGCTATGTGATGCTCACCAGATTATCCCCCAGAAGTCCAACCACTTACATTTCTCACAGAGGTGCGTGTACCTGCGCTGGTGGAGGATGGGTTGTCACCTGTGACACCTCAATTCTTTCTTCCTCCGAGCTCCTCTCCGAGGTGGCCTCCTAGGAGATTGGAGTGGTTGCCACCGGGATGGGTCATTTGCTGGAGGACCTATGGGAGAATGGAAATGTGGACAGTGGGAGGGATGGGTCAGTCAGTAAGGCAATAACAACTCATGTTTGACAGGTCCACCGGGTGGGGCCCAATGGTTCCTCACCTCTACGGCATCTGCCAACCTACGCGTTGGTGACCACTCTATCCTCGGCTACCTCAGTCACCTCCAGGCCCCGTTCCTCGAAGGAGATGAGGATTCAAATGCCCGCCTCCCCACCGCTAGTCTGGGCCCTCTCCCGATGGTTGCGGGAGAGCTTTTCCTGAGGAGACACAGAAAGGGCATTGTTAGCTACATGCGTGGTTCAGAGTGGCGGCGGGGTGTGTGTCTGAAGGAAAGGTCGGGGGGTTGAAAGGAGGGGGGTGTTGAGGGAGGGTTGGGGGCCACATGGAGAGTTGGGATGTTGGATACTCGCATGGGCGGCATGGTGGCACAGTGGTTAGCACTGTTGCCTCACAGCTCCAGGGTCTCAGATTCAATTCCGGACTCGAGTGACTGTCAGTGTGGAGTTTGCACTTTGTCCCCATGTCTGCGTGAGTTTCCGCATTGGTGCTCAGGTTTCCTCCCACAGTCCAAGGTGTACAGGTTAGGTGGATTGGCCATGCTAAATTGCCCCTTCGTGTCCAAAAGGTTTGTTGGGGTTATTGGGTTCCAGGGATGGAGTGGTGATATGGGCTTAAGTAAGGTGCTCTTTCCAAGAGCTGGTGCAGATTTGATGGGCTGAATGGCCTCCTTCTGCACAGTAAATTCTATGATTCTATGATTCTTTGATTCTATGATTCTATGATTCTATGATTCTTTGATTCTATGATTCTTTGATTCTATGATTCTGATTCTCTGATTCTATGATTCTTTGATTCAATGATTCTATTATTCTATGGGGTGGCGGAAACCTCTCGGTGGGGGGTTTGGTGTCGACTCACTTGTGCTGCCCGGTGTAGATCATTGACCTTTTTCCGACACTGGAAGCCAGTCCTCCTGGTCACACTCCCAGAGCCTACAGCCGCCGCCACCTTATCCCAGGCAGCACTGGCTGCCCTATGTCTGGGGAACAGCACATCCTTCCTGGTCTCTACTGCATCTAGGAGATGGCCAGATCTGCATCCCCGAATCTCAGGGTCAGTCTCCTGGACGCCATTGTTGCGCGTTGGCTGGGGTTGGCTGAGCAAGAGCTGATCAACCTTGTTAGCAGAGGGCTGGTGAGCACGGTGCAGGCGAATCGACTGGCGAGCCTTCATTTGCGGCGAGAAGCCTGTGGGACCTCGTTAAGTGGACCAGTTAACATTGAATAGCATTGCCGGCCATGCTGGACCGAGTGCCGGGAAGCTCGCTGCAGTTCCCGCTCGCTATCACACTTAGAAATCTTTCCGGATATACATATCCCCAACCAAAAAAACTTCTAAAAGGACATTTTGCCATTTCAGGAAAAATGTTTCTGTCAGGCCCCTTTCAGTATGATTTAAAGGTGGTGCAAATGATTCTAACAGCACAGGCCTTTTGACAGTAACTTCACACTTGTGACAATAAAAGATTATTATTATTATTATCAATATACAAGTAACTTTATGTTGGATACATGGTGTTGGCGAGCCATCCAATAGTGCTGCGGGGCACACTATAACTTGGGGCATCCACCACAAATGATCAACAGGGAAAGGTCTATGGCCCTCCTGCCTTAGCTTACCAAGGGACTGGAAACCATATAAAACCCTTGAGGCTGTAAGCATCGGAGAACGTTTGATGTGAAATGTATGTTGTAAATACATCTCGTAATGGTGTCATGTAAAAGTGTCGTGAGGCACTTTGTGCAGTATATTGAACTAAATTGACCTGTATTGTACATTATATAATATCAAATTTAGAATTATGTATTGTATTTTTACAAATTTTCTGAATAAAATATATTTCTACTGGCTAGTGATTTGCTTGCTGCACAATAAAAAATGAACACAACTTCTTTGGGGCCTCTTCAGGCCAAGCAGTCCACATCAATTTTGCATGAGCCAATTTACTTGCTTCAGCAGTTACTACCCCATCTTCAAGAGAAGGAGGATTTACAAAAATGCAAATCTGTTCCTTACTGCAGAAGACGTTCCACTTCACAACAATTTCACGGTATAAACACGGTGAATGACCATGGATTACAGATAATGTTTCACAATGATTGAACAACAAACACAACTTAAAGGTTTACTTAAGTAGTGTAACGTTTCTTTACTTGCAGATTATATATTCATTTTATAGTTTTGATATTTTATGGTTGCCTGCCATACATTCATATTTATCCATGACACAGAAACAAGATGGTTGTGGATTCAATGATGAACCATGAAAAAGCATACATGTGTGCTCTGAAATTCTGATGCAAAAATAAACATCTCCACATTTGAAATATTGAAAGATTGTTGAGAGATCTGTTACATAAGATATTTTTTTTGATTGATCCCAATGAAACAAATTGAATGAATTGTAGGTATGAAATCATATCAATTCTACAGCTCTGTCCGGTTGAGTAAAGCATTTTCCTCACTTACACTTCATGAAAAAGCACAAAGGCAAAACCGCCAACAATAACCAAGGATACACTTTATAAATCAATGCTCTTGATCCACGTTTTGCACGATGGAAAGCTATTCAGGACACATCGACCTCTACGTCCAAATTATCAGGGTGCACTGCTGTCGCAGGAAGCTCTGCGCTGGGGGAGTTAACTTGTAAAAATCTAATCCAATAATGATTGTTTACTACTGCAACACAATACTTTGCAGTCAACTCATCTTTGCAGCTGTTCTTTTTGCATTAAGGTTAATTAAAATACATATCAGATCTTTCACAAAAAAAATCATTTGAACACAGCTGCTCACAGACTTAACCATGATGGAGTATGTTAATAACACATTACTGAGCAGTCAAGGCCACACTGTCAGTGGTCGTTTCTTTTTCCCTAACCAGTTTACATTCTGTGAGTGATACTAACCAATGGATGGATCAACAAATTGTAAATTTTACTCGAAACTGTGGTACATTACCCAGTTCTGTTTTTTTCCATATGTAAATCCCCCATGCACTTTCTTTTAAACCCTCATTCGAGTAGATGACAAACAGCTGGGAGGAAAGAAACTGCTTTGTGAGGAAAGCTGATTGGTATATTTGGGACGGAGAATATAATTCAGATGAATAATGTGACAAGAAGCATTTGTCTTGGAGACTATATTCCGGTGCACTGTGCTGGACAAAAATATGAAGAGAAAACCATGGTACCACAGCAAAGAACACAGTGCTTAGGAAGTGCTAATATTTGCAAGCATACACTCAGTCGAATTTACCAGTCCTCAACATTCAGAATTGAGTTAGCTCGGCTGGATCAAATTGGCCTTTGGAGACCTAAATTCCTGATATATTGAGCTGGTTAGGCACATGGGTTTATTCAAAATGAAACAGATGCGTATCCTAATTGCTGACACTAAAATACAGCAAGGGTCTCAAATAGGCACCACATCCAAACAAGTTTATGACACACTCAATCCAAATACTGAGTTATAGCATCGCAAATCTCTGCAGAGAATAATGTTGGTGTTGCTGCTACAAAATACAGAAGTGACACTCATGTTTCACCCCATTATGAAGATAAAATACAGATTAGAATGCTTGCGCCACTGGTTTTAGTCATGCACACAACAGCATGTGGTTTGGGGCTGCATGCAGCCCTATTGCAAAGGCATATTTCCAGTTAAATCCTTTTTCCCCAGTCTCTGTCGGTATTGATTAGTGCCTATATCTTGAAAATATAGAGGCTATGAAAGTGGGCTTGGTGGTTCCTGCAGCCTGGATAGAAACATCGCCTCCCAAGCGTCATTTAAAGGAATCATCAACTACTTACTAACGAGTTGATCGTTGACTTATCCCAGTTGTTGTTACAATTGCACTAGTCTTCAGTGGTTTCCTTGGCTGTCTCATGGAAAATGTCTACAGGGAATGGTGTGGCAAGGGCTGACGTTTTAATGACATTGCGGCTTCTGCAAATACCAGTTGGTGCCAGACATGGCAGCACCAGTAGGTGTAATGTTCAAATGTTTGGTGTTTGACTACCAATTTCTGATAACTGATAACTGGGCAGCACGGTAACATTGTGGATAGCACAATGGCTTCACAGCCCCAGGGTCCCAGGTTCGATTCCGGCTTGGGTCACTGTCTGTGCGGAGTCGGCACATCCTCCCCGTGTGTGCGTGGGTTTCCTCCGGGTGCTCCGGTTTCCTCCCACAGTCCAAAGATGTGCAGGTTAGGTGGATTGGCCATGATAAATTGCCCTTAGTGTCCAAAATTGCCCTTAGTATTGGGTGGGGTTACTGGGTTATTGGGATAGGGGGAGGCGTTGACCTTGGGTAGGGTGCTCTTTCCAAGAGCCGGTGCAGACTTGATGGGCCGAATGGCCTCCTTCTGCACTGTAAATTCTATGAAACTGATCTATGCTCATTGTGCTTCATTGGTTTAGCCTTGGTGTTGACTCAAAGAAAAGTAAACAGGTACCACAGAAAGAACTGGGAGTTGCCATGAGCGTGAGAGAGGAGATAATTTAAAGCTTTGTAAAAGAAAACTGACATTTCTAGAAACTCAGAAACTAGTGTCACCTTTGCACTGCCCTGAGGAAAATCAAGCATTCCCCTTGAAATATAAAATAACAGGGAGAATGCACAGAGGGCAAGCAGAAACACAGCATCCGATTCTCCGGCCTCATTGCGCTCTCGCTCGAGTGAAACAAGGCTGGTAAATAGCGGGAGAGGCCAAAAACGAGAATCGCACCAGACGGCAGTTTGCGAAGTAACCGACCCGCTCCCATAGCATGGTGAGAAACCAATTGTCACCAATTAAACCCTAATTCCAAACAATTAACGGGAGCAACACCATATCCAACGGCCTCCCGTAATTCATTGGCCTCCCCAGCCAGTGGTCACGATGGTGGAAGTGTGTCTGTGGGGAGCCGAGGAGGTGAGTAGCCATTTTGCTCTCACCAGGGCTCCGGTGGGGTGGGGTGGAGGGAGGGGCGCTGTAGGTGTGGTGGGCTGCCATGGAAGCATGGGGGGACACTTTGGGGGAGCAACCAGGGGGAAACTCTGCTCAGCACCACCATACCAACCCTGAGATCGTGTGTACCCATTCCTGGGGCAAACCTTGTCCCTGCCTGTCTGCCCCACTGACCACCCATAAGCCCCACTGACTGTGAGGCCTCTGGCCGTGCGCTGAGGCTATTGCTAATAGGGAATTGGCAATCGTGGTTAAGTGACACTTCACTCATCCCAAGTGGATTCCCAAGGGTAGCGGGCCATGTAACATGCGGGAGTCATTGCCTAGCATCCCAATCAGACCATCATGTCCACGTCCAGAAGATGGGTGAGTGCAACGGGGAGGGGACCAGCACCCTGACCAGCACCTAGTGTCTGGAGTCCGGTGAAGGGGGTCCGCTGCGGCTGTGTGCATGTGGGTAGAGCATTCCAGGTGGGGGGGGAATCAATGGGGGAATGGAGGGTCCCGCGGTGGGAGCCACCGCTGTGGGTCTTCCACCCTCTCCCAATGCCTTACAGACATCGAACGCTATGGCAAAGATTTTGGACCCAGATCTTGCCTAGTGGTGCAGCTGCTAGGCCGGGCAGCCAGAAGGCAGAGATGACGGCAGCAGCTGTGTCAGCAGAGGTTCGAGGCGGCGGACTTTGTGATGGACCCCACCCCATACCCTGAGGAGCCGGCAGCCCATCAGGCCAGGGAGGGACGGAGAGGGTGGGGAACCAGACGATGCAGAAACATGTGGCCACCTCTGAGGAGGAGGACGAGGATGATGAGACAGCGCTGGACTGGCCTTCCTATCTCTACCACTAGATCTAGTTGTGTTCCCAGAATGCACATCATAGGTGGAGACAGCCAGCTGCTTACCACGTTTGGTGGCCTTCGATGTCCCTGGTGGGCATCCTTTGGAGGCTCTGGGGCCGGAGTCCCCTGGCTCACTTTTCGGGGGCGCATGTTCCGGGTTCCTGTCTGCGCGATGTGGCCTAATCAGTGTAATGGAACTTGGGGGAGTTAGTGGCCACTATCGCCACTCCATTGGGACTGGTCTAGGTTGACACTCAGCGCCCCCTCCTCCCGCTAGGTGCCCATAGAACTCTGGGGTTCACTTTGGGATGGAGGGGCAGCTGGTTCAGGCCTTGGCTGCCCCTGCATCGTCTGGTTCCCCATGGTCTGCATCATCGTGTCAACGCCCTCGGCAATGCTCCTCAGTGACTGGGACAAGTTCCGCAGCGCCTCGGCCATTCCGACCTGAGAGTGAGACATGTCCCACAGAACCTCCTTAAGGTCAGCCTGGTACTGAGTCACATCCCCAACAAATCGGACATTCTGCTGAGGCCCTCAACCATGGCCGTCACCGACTGCGCGATGTGTTGGAGACCTTCACTAATGGTGCCGATATAATACACCAGGCTCTCCACTGTGGTCGTCACCCTAGCAGTGTTGGCCTCGGTGCCACACATTGCCGGCAACACCACCTGAACCCATAACCTCTGAAACTCCTCCAATCGCCCATGAATCTGCTAGAGTGTCGCGAGCATCTCCTTCTGAATCCAGTCACTCCCTATCATCCCCATCAGCTCCGGGATTAACTCTTCCATAGGCCCAGCATCAGGCTGGGACCCAGCTGGAATCTAGCAGCCCTCTGACTGCTGTCTCACCTGAGGGTTCCTGCCTCCACCAGATGTGCATCATCATCAGCAATGTGGTACTCATCAGATTGTGCCCCATACGTCTGACCACTAACATTTTCTACTGAGGTGTGTGTATCTACACTGGTGGAGGGCGGGGGGTGGGGTTGGGGGCGACAGCTGTGACATCTTGATCATGATTTCCTTGGAGCTCCCCTCCGAGATGATCACCTGGGAGGTTGGAGAGGGGGTAACCCAGGATGGGCTGGCGCTGTTGGCTGGATGACCAGTGGGAGAATGGACATGTAGACAGAGGGAGGGATGAGTTAGCCAGTAAGGCAATAACAAATCACAGCTTGACAGAACCTCTGGGTGGAACCCGGCGCTTCCTCACCTCTGCGGCGCATGCCAGGCTCCGCATTGGTGATCGATCTGTCATCGGCCCCCCCAGCCACCTCCAGGCATGCTCCTCAAAGGAGGTGAGGATTCTTATGTCCGCCAAAGTGGGGTCTCCCCGGACGGTTACGGGAGAGGTTTTCCTGAGGAGAGACAGAGGGCGGGATTCTCCGATCCCCCGCTGGGTCGGATAATCGGCAGGCATCAGCGGGAATCTCGCTCCCGCCGTCCTCCGAATTCTCTGGCCCCCCCAAAAATCGCCCCAGCGTGAATCGCGCCGCCCGCCTCGGAGAATGGTGGGGACCGGTGGGACTCAATGGGCCGGGGGCCGCCTGCATTCTCCGGCCTGCGATGGGCGGAAGTCCCGCCCGTTTTTTGCCAGTCACGCCGGCGTAAATTGGAGTAGGTCCTTACTGGCAGGACCTGGCAGCGCGGGCGGCCTCCGGGGTTCTTGGGTGGGAATGAGGGAATCTGGCCCCGGGAGGTTCCCCCACGGTGGCCTGGCCCGCGATCAGGGCCGACCGATCCGCGGGCAGACCTGTACCGTGGGGGCACTGTATTCTTCCGCACAGGCGGCTGTAGTGGTCCGCCATTGCCGGTGCGGAATCAAAGCCCTCTGTGCATTTGCGTAGATATCACCAGCACACGCTACCATGCATGTGCCAACTCATGCCGGCCGGCGGAGGCCCTTCGGTGCCGGTTGGCGTTGCGCCAAGCCCCTTTCCCGCTGGCCGGTGGGGCGCAAACCATGCCAGGGCGGGCCTAGCCTCTGACGGTGTGGAGGATTCCGCACCTTTGGGGCGGCCCGACACCGGAGTTGTTCACGCCACTCCGTCTCGCCGGAGTTGCCCGCCCCGCCGATTACAGCAGAATCCCGCCCAAAGAGGGCATTATTAGCCACACGCATAGTTCACAGTGGTGGGAGGGGAGGTGTGAAGGAAGGATTCGGGGGGTGGGGGTTGTATGGAGAGACGGGGTGGGGCGAGGGTTGGGGATCGCATGCAGAGTTGGGGGGTGGATGTTCGCATGGGGGGGGAAAGGCCTCTGGGGGGGGTGGAGGTGGCGTTGGTGTTGACTCACCTGTGCTGCCCGGTGTGGGTCATTGCCCTTTTACTGGCACTGGAGACTAGTCCTCCTGACCACACCTCCGGCAGTGACAGCCGCCACCATCTCGTCCCAGGCAGCACCTTTTCCATTGAGTTCTGTGGGTCCTTGCATGGGTCCTATCCCAGAGCCGCATTTTTGACCACACATTTGGCAGCTGTTTCCCGGAGATGGGATTGGTCCTTGTGCTCAAGACCACTGGCATTCCTTTCTCAGGCTTATTTTCCAAATCTCCTCTTGCCGTTAGCTATTCTCAAAGAATTGTGTCCCTTTAATCAGGAGGTTCCTCCGGGTAGGTTTCTTCTGAACAAAGTTCTCCCAGGTGTTGACGTCTATGCTGCATTTCTTGAGGTAAGCTCGCAGGGTGTCTTTGAAATGCTTCCTTTGTCCTCCTCTAGTTTGGGTGTCTCACATGAGCTGGGTGACAAGATTTGCTTTGGCAGTTAGGACTCTAACATCCGAAGCACATGCCAGCCCAGAGGAGTTGTTTTCGGATGATCATAGCCTCAATGCTGGTGCTCTTGGCACATTCAAGGATGCTGATGTTAGGACGGATGTCCTCCCAGCTGAAGCGGAAAATCCATCTCAACAGTGTTGGTGGTTCCTCTCCTGGGCCTTGAGGAGACGTTTGTTTATAGTCCAGATTTCTAAGCCGTATAGAAGAGTTGGGAGGATGACTGTCTTGTACACAAGGATCGCGGTATCAGCACGGATGATACAGTCACCAAAAGCTGCATAAGCATCCAAAGTTGTGGAGAAAGCTGCCAACACACTCTCCTGTTCCTCTTTCAAGAGTGAAATGACAGAATCAAACACCTCGGCCTACGTGCTGGTCCAAAACTAAGGACCTCCAGAACTCACGGTCCTGTCCCCTTCACTTCTCACCGATCGTCACAGGACTTAGTTGTGTTGGGGATGTGTTGGTTTCCCTCTAGGTAGATGCTTTGTACAGCACTTCTTTTAATGTGGGAATGCCAATGCACATCAGCACACACATGACACTTCACAGAAGGTAGGTCCAGTTCCAGTGACAAGGGAACCTCAACGACTGGGGAACTTCCAACTGCTGCAGCCTTCATCCTCCATCACAGCCGTTGAAATCATGCGAGTACCTAACACCTGATCCGCCATTGAGGACTTTTTTTGGATTGCACTTTTTATGGTTCCTTCTCTTCAACCTTACCATCATGAGTGACCTTGTTAGGATCAACGGAATGCTCAAGCCTCTGCACCATGGCAAGGTAGCAATCCCTGGAAATGGGGGTGGGGGGAGTGGTGGTGTTTGGGGGTGGCGGGGTGGGGGGGGGGGGGGGGGGGGGGGGGAGGGTGGACTAGCATTTTAAACTTAAGTAAGGACAATTATGAGGGCTTGAAAGCAGAGATAGCTAAAGTGACCTGGCCAATAAGGTTAAGGGATAGGTCAATAGAGATGCAATTACAGGTATTTAAAGGGATATTTCAGAATACACAGAATTGATGCATTCCAAAGAGAAAGAAAAATTCAAAGGGGAAGACGCACCATCTGTGGCTAACTAAGATACTCTGGCATACCCAATCACACCCAAAGAGAAAAAACAATCTGCAGAGTGTAAATCATGCAAGTGTGGGCGGAGGGGAAATGTGATCGGAGAAAGAGAATTAGCCATGAGAATACTGTCATCTTCAATGGTTTCGATTCTGTTGCTGGCCATGGCCTCAGCAATGCTTGTTCCAATAATAATCAGCACTGACCTTCCATGTTCCCATGAGGAACAACTGGGCAGAATTTTTCGACCTCGCCCGCCCAGTGATCGGAAATTCCCACCTGTGGTCAATGGACCGTGGCAATCTTAAGGCGGGTGAAGAATCCAGTCCATTGTCTTTGGTTGTACATCACCTGGTCTTGTGAGAGAGAGGGAAGGGTGTCAGGAATATAATATATTCTCTGATTTGGGTGATGTGGTTGTCTAAACATGTTTGGTCACTTCACCCTCACACAATTAGAATTACTCCAAGCCTCACATTCACATCTTACACCTGTCATGTGAGGGTCCCTTTAAGAAAAGTGTGTTTTGTCAAATGGCTGCAGTGATGTCATTGTGTGGGTGGAGCTGGGCTGTGATTCTATCTTTGATTATCGTTTTGAGCGGGAAGCTGCTTTATGGCTCTGAGTTTTGTGGTTTCATTTTCAGTTGGGAACTGCATTCAAACAAAGAAGGTGTATTTTTGGTCTCTCTTTCTGCATGCTAAAGAATGTCTCCAGACCACTTGATAACTTCAAAGTAATACCTATTTTCTGTAAGGAATTCAAACCTACTGTTTTGCAGGAAAAAAGGGTGTTTGGCTTATGGATGTTGTTAGGAAAGTTACTGATGGTTACCTATACAGTACTATATCTTTGGGGGCATATTTTTGTTGGTAGTTGATAAGATGTTTACTGTGTGTCTAAAAAATGGATTCATAGAATAAACATTGTTTTGTTTAAAAATACTTAAGCTCTCTGTTTCATAACTCCTGGAAAGTGGGCCCTCATAACCAAAATCTGTTAAAAGTTGTAGGTCAGATGAACTCCATGATATACTTTGGTGTTCTCTAAACTCTGGCTCATAACACACCTTAAACACATTTCCATGCTATTCCACCTTGACAAGCACATCAGAGTACATTATATTCCTAGCATGTTAGGTATGAGTCCTGACCCTGAGATCACTGGTTGGTGAGTGATGGGGGTGTGTTGAATTGAGCTCACAGTTGGTAGGGTTTAGCAATTGAAGAAGTGTTCATTGACTTTTGACCACCTTACGTGAAATAATAGAACTTCTTGAAACATTAATCCAGGTCCTTGTGGCTTCACTCCTTGCATTGATTTCCTTGCTATCTGTTCCCATTGCCTTTAGACTGCGGGGATGATTTTGAACCCGCACTCTCCGTCCATGAGAAACTCGGTGCGGCCTCAAAATCCGGAGAGATTAGAAAAAAACATTCTCTCCAGCGAGTTTGGGATTTGGAATGTTCACCCATCCCTCACTCTCCAATGGAGTAGTGCAAACTGCTGGGGCCTGGGAACCTCATTTTAATACATTAACATATCATTAGTGAGCCCTCTCTCCAGATCTTCCCACCTCACTGGGTGTCGGTGTTATGTCACGCCAGTGTCATGTCCAACAGGTCTACAAAAGCATGAACCTAGTGGCCTCACGTTCAAGGGGCATATCAGAGATGAACATTCAGACAGCCATGATTCTCCAGGGCCTTCATTGTTCAGGTGACCCAGAGAGGATGTGGGGTCACAGTCTCTCAATCTTGGGAGGAGGAGTCGCTAGCAGGCTTTATCTTCCATTCATGTCGGGGTGCTCCTTGATTTAAGAGCTTCTGAAGGCTGGCATGCAGGTATCGCTTCACTGTGTCCTCCTTGCTGGACGTGTGGCCCAATCACCTCTGAGGGAGGGCCCATCCTTAGTGAGAGCTGAAAACTGGGTGAGAGGAGGTGAATACTAAGGGTAAGCACTGGGGGCAATTGTGAGGTTCCTGGATAGGGTCCCCTGAGAGGTCAGACTGCAAGGGCAGAGTATGGTTCTCAGGAATGGTTTGCATCCCTGCCTCATGAGGAATGAAGACTCTCTCACTTGGAGAAACACAACTGAAATGTGAGAACCTCACACTGAGGCATAACTCTGAGGACCAAGGGGTGAAGCTCTCTTGAATATCTAGGAAGGTTGTCTGTCAGGAATAGAGAGCCTGAATATTATTGAACTTTGTGTGATGGCCAATATGAAATGTGTGTAATTTTCTTATCAGACATTTTATTCAGATAATGAAGAATATTTTTGAAAAAAAGAACCCTCAGGACTGTGTGTAGGGCTGTGAAATGGGAGAATGAGGGTGCCCTCAGGATGTCTGCTTGTCATACTTATTGCAGACTTCTCTGGATTCAGCTTGTCTGTCACAAGAGGCATTTAAGTATTTGATCTTCAATTTTACCCTTCATTGACGAGGCAATTGTGCCAATATAATCGGCAGAGCTAAAGATCATTGGGCGAAATTCTCCGCCCCCCACGACGGGTGGGAGAATAGCGGGAGGGCCTTCCCGACATTTTTCCCGCCCTCCCGCTATTCTCCCACCCCCCCGCCGAAGTCCCGACACGAATCGCTGCCGCCGTTTTTTTACGGCCGGCAGCGATTCACAGCTGTTAGATGGGCCGAAGTCCCAGCCCTTTCCGCCGTTTTCACGAACGGCAAACACACCTGGTCCTGCCGTTCGTAAAAACGTCGTGACAAACTCGCAAAAAATAACCATGGCACCGATTGGCACGGCAGTACCACGGCCGTGCCAAGGGTGCCATGGGCCCGCGATCGGTGGGCACCGATTGCGGGCAGCGGGCCCGATGCCCGCGCACTATTTGTCCTTCCGCCGCCCCGCAGTATCAATACGCGGGGCGGCTGAGGGGCAACCCGGCCCGCGCATGCGCGGGTTTCGCGCAAAAACGCGATGACGTCACCCGCGCATGCGCGGGTGGAGTCTTCCCACCTGCGCATGCGCGGCTGACGTCATATGACGCGTCAGCCGGCGCTAACTCCGGCAAGCGGGCTTAACGATTTTCGTTAAGCCCGACTTGTCGGAGCCTCCGACGTCGGGCTGCTAGCCCCGACGGGGGACCAGAATCGGTCCCCCGTCGGGAAGGGGCGCGCTGCCGTAAAACCCGCCCGGGTTTTACGGCAGTTTTACGATTTCTCCCGTTTTGGGAGAATTTCGCCCATTGCCACTGATTGGAGTCCCAAGCATGACTTATATTAAAATAGCGGATTTCCAAGCACATTCATTTCAGAGGGAGGCAGTGAGTGAGAAGGACCTGCTCCTGAGCCTGGCTACACTCGCCATAAACAGGTTCAGTCAGCAGGTGACCAAGGGGGAAACACTGCCCCTCTACCGTGGCTACATTTGCAACCAGGTGTCCCTGGAGAGGGAGCATGCGGTGTCCAGGGGCACCATTGAGGCCTTCTGTGTATATTGGGCCTCATAGGGACTGGGGTGCTTTATTGACCCTCTAAGTCACATTTTAATTTAATGTTTTAAGGTTACTTTGTGATTTCTTTTGGCTTAAGGCAGTATCCCTTTAAGGAGCAGCCCCTTTTAATGTATCCCTCAGTTTGTTTAATTTATGCAAAATAGATGGAGTCCCAAGCACACCCTTGTGAACCTGTTCCTGGGCCTGGACAAACTTGCCATAAACAGGCCCATGCAGCAGACAACCTCGGGGGTCATCCGAGCTGTCTGTCTGCGGCTCTACCGGCTTGGTCTTCCTGGAGAGGGAGCTGGCAGTGTCCACGGGCACCACCAAGGTCTTCCATGCCCAGTGGGCACTGCAGGGTCCAGGGTGCTTTATTGACCCTTTTAATCACATTTTAGTTTGAGGTCTTAAAGTTTTATTTGCTATTTGTTTTTGTTTAAAGTTTCTCTTTAAGGGGTTGCCCCTTTTACTTTATCCCTCAGTTTATTTAATTTAGTCTGTTTAGTTTTCACAAAATAGTTGGAATCCCAAGCATTGAATCCCAATGCTCAATGCAAGAGTTTACATCACACAGGATGCACTGATGTGAACCACAAATCAAGGCATCATTGCGAAGACTGTCATCTCTCACCTCGTTACAGGTCATGACTGGGGGCTTCTTTGAGCCCCTTGAGGATGCAGATGCAGGTCCCATGCATCCACCTAACCCAAGGAGAGGGGTGAGTTGGAGAATGGTTGGGAGAAGTGTACCAGTGAGGCTCTGGAGTTTCTCGGTTTGGAATCTTGGTGGAGTTGAGAGGGACAGGTGTGGGGATATGCTAGTGTGAGAGGGGGGGGGGGGGGGGGGGTGAGATTTAGTGGAGAGGCACCTCACTAAGGGGGAAGTGCTTGGTTGAGGTCCCGTGGAGCAGAGGGCTGAGAGGCAGGCCCTTGTCAGGAATCCTTACTGCTCACTTGGTTTTCTTCTCTTTCCAGTACATAATTCTGGAGAATCACAGAGCCTGTCGAGTTGGTGTTTCTACTGCTTCGATAGAACAGCAGCAGAGACAGGGACATGACACTGCACGTGCTCAGGATCAGCGCTCTGCTGAGGAGGGGGAAGCTGGGCCCATAGCTGTACAGGGAGCAGCACCACACAGGGAACAACTCTGCTGAGACTGTACCATCCAAGGGTCTTCCCATGATGGATTTCCTGTCTACCAATGTCAGAGCCACAGTCCCGGAGAAGATTACACCTGTCCAGTGGGATGGTGAACCACTTTTGCCAGCGGCTTCGCCCACTTAGCTGGCATGCCCCAGGTACAGGGTGTGACAGACTGCACCTACATGGCCCGTGGTCTCCATGGCATCATGTGGTGCCAAGTGTGAACTGCAAGGAATTCCTTTCCCTCAACATCCAGATCATCTGTGGCCACAAACTACGAATCATGTAGGTGTGTGCCTGTTTCCCAGGGAGCATCCATGATATTTACATCAAGGATCACTCGCAAATTCCAGTCATGTTTGAATGAGAGCAGCATCTGAAGGGATGGTTCCTCGGGTACAAGAGGTACCCAGTAAGGAGGTGGCTGATGATATCAATGGGGAGGCCACAAACTAAATTGGAGACTCTCTACAACGAGGCTCATGTTTCAATGCGCATGCTGGTTGAGCAGGCGAATGGTCTGCTAAAGATGTGGTTCCGTTGCCTGGACCGGTTGGGTGTGACATTCAGTACAGCCCCCAGAGAGTGTCCCGCATAATTTTGGTCTGCTGCTCTCTCCACAACTTGATGCTGCAGAGGGATGAACACCCAGAACAGGAGAAGATGGAGAAGGGCACCTTTCCTCAGATGATGTTGAGGAGGGCAGCAAGGGTCAACCCGCCAAAGAGGAAGGACCTCGGCCCACTTGGGCCGTCGGGCCAGGGACATCCTCATGGCCTCTCAGTTTGAGGACGAGAAGGATTAGGGGTGAGGAGATCTTCAACTGTGTGAACTGTGATCTCATCATTAGTGTGGTGCCAGCACGCTAAATCCATGGGCAGCACGCTAAATCCATTGGTCGGACTCTGCAGGAGAATTATGATGACTTGCATGGTGGACAGAGCAATGCTCCTCAACGCTATGTCTGACTCCTGCCTGACAGAGAGTTGAACGCGTCCTGCCAATGAACAGGCTTATCATTAGGTTTAGAGATGTGGGATGAAACAACAGCCCCACCCAACTGATCTCTGGGATGTGTCTGCCTCTCTACACATTGTCAGGTCATGGCATCCTCATCACTGGCGAAGAGAGACCTAAGCATTAATGCTGATGGGAGGGTTGCCAGCAGCAACGCAACTTCACTCAATGTGAGAGTTGAGAGAGCCATAGCTCTGCCATTCTCACACTGCACCAGAATGAAGCGCCGAGTGTGCGCAAGAGTTTGCAGAACTCGGTGCCACAAAATGACAGTAAGGAGGATCTGCTGGTGAACAAAGTGATGTTTATTTATATGTACTTTTTTATGGTGGCGACCTATCTTAGCTAGTCCCTGTGCAGGGTCACATGTGCCCACCAGGTGCATACAGTTTCTTACTCTTTCTAATCCTCCCATTAGGTATTTCCCCAGAATCCACAGTGAGGTTGAGGTTGTCTGCTGTCTTCCAAGCCCTGCTGCCTGAAATGGCTTTGGCAGCAGCCCCAGGGGGCCTGAATCATCGGGCAGCATGGATGTTGCAGCGCTGCCCACCTTGGTGTGCAGTGCTGGAGGTGTGTCGCTCTCAGGGAAGAGGGGTGTCATAAGTGCTGGTACTCCCTGCGGTCTCCTAGGTGGAGGGACCTGGCCTTTGTTTCTGCCAATCCTCTTCCTTATGGTTGCTCAGGGGCCCCTGTGCTCCTCCATGTGATTGGGTGGCAGCTGGAGTGAGATCCAGAAGTCCAGCCATCCTCTGGCACTGACACCGGTGCATTCCACCAGTGCCGGCACCATGCAGTTGAAGCCCTGCACCAGGGAGCTCATGCCCTCAGCCATGGATGTAATGCCCTCAGCCATGGCGGTCATGAGATGAGCCATGGAGTACACGTCCTGCGCCAAGGTGTCCACTGCAGACTCTACCCTCACAATGTTGGCCTCGTTGTGTTGCATTCACGGCACCATCTCCTCAGTAACAATGCGTTTCGACTCCTCCAGTCAAACTTTCAGTCCGAGGATGGCTGCTGTCATCTCTTCTTGATTCTCGCGACCCTGCCTTTGGGGTTCTATTAATTTGGGGACCAAGGGGCACATCATTGGCCAGGGGCTTAGCAGTGTCCTGGGCTCCCGCGTACCTAGCGTGCCGGATTCCTGAGATAGCCCTGCCTCTATCTGCTGTGGATTATCAACAGTGAGGTGCTATTACTCAATCCCATCAAGGTGTGAGTATCTGCGGTAGTGGAAGATGTGATGCCTTTTCTGTGGTGATGTCCGAGAATCACACTCTGAGCTCTCAGGTCTGTGGTTCCAGAGGGCACGAGGATGGCCTGGGCTGCTCGTCTGATTGCCCTGCAAGGGAAGGGATAAATGATGTGAGATATTTACCCATGAGAGGTTAAAGCTGGACTACACATCCTACACATCTGGACAGGCCTGCACCTCCCCGGCCAGCTCAAGAGCTCTTTCTTCATGTAGGGTGAGGGCATGGACTTACCTTCGGGTGGCTGTGCCCTCTCACACTGTTTGTGCTCGATTTTGTCCTGTCTGGACACAGATTGGAGAGTGTAGGAGGGAATCCAGCCAGTTCAGATTGTTGAGTACTGTCATGCGTGGGATTGGTAGCAGCGGTGTGAGAAGCAGAACTGAGACTGGGGGGCCCTAAAGTGACAGCGGAGTGGGGCAGGGGAAGAGGGCCTCATGACAGGTGGGCAACTTATAAAGTGACTGGATGAGAGATCGCCTTGGAGGTGCGTGGGGTGGGTGAGCGGATGCATTGAGTGATTGAAGGTGGCCGACTTATCCTGGCTGCGCAAAGAAGGTTATTCATTTTATTTGTCACTGCTGCCCCATCCTCTTCTGGAAGGAGCTGGCACGAACTAAAGCTGTTATGCCCTCCCAGGTGGCCACCTTGCTGGTGGACCGCTTCCTGGAGTACGGGCGCAGGACCTGCCACTTCTGCTGCACACCAACCAGGAGTGTGGTCGGAGTCCCTCCGAGAAACACGAAGCTAACTCCCTGACAGTCATCCCCTCGAATAGATGGAACAAACGCTGCGGGGGGGGGATGGGAGAGTTTAAATGGAAATGTCCAGTGATTGCAGTGATTAGGTTTCCTTGGGACGAGGGTACCGAAGGTCACCAAGCGTACATCGTGATTCATGTGGGGGAAAAAACTCTGTTAAAAAGGCTCAAAATTCTGTTAGAAGCCTCGCTGTTGCTGTCGACGGGATTCACATCATTTTTCTCACTGGAACTGACATTTTGTCACTTTTCTGCAAAGTTCCTCTCTCTGTGTCCAGTTGACCCACTGTGAGTCCCCCCCCCCCCCCCCCCCCCCGCAACCCACTGCCGTGGATATATGACATCTCTTCCCCCTTTCAGCTTCCCCCACCACAATCTCCAATGCAGTATTTGTAACCTTAAAGTCAGCTCACTTCCATGTTGTGCCATTCTCACCATTTCCTGGGACAAATTTACTTCCGAAAGGACTGCGAGCACCTGGGCCAGTCATAAAGCAGCTCCCCTTTAGGATGTGTAGTCCAGCTTTAAGCAGTGTAGGCTATCTTGAAGTGGGGCAAGGAAGCCACAATTTTGGGTCCCCTGTTGATGCGTGCCGCCAATGAACAATGGGCAGTAATCTTTCAAATGCTCAGGCAGCATGATGTTGATGTGCTCCCTGCATTTCGGGCAACAAACTTAGATTAACCACACATCATGATCCCCATGTCCATTTTCAGGGGGACCAAATTAAACACTCATTAGCTCCAATTTTGGAAAATACCCATTTCAAAGAATTATATTTAAAGAAAGCATTTGTACAAAGCATTTTGTGCATTATCAAGTCCTTGGGACATCCTAGAGTGTTTCGCAAACAGTTAATTGTTTTGAAGGACAGTTATTATTTTCACAAAAGTAATTATCATTCTCAATAGTGTTGCTCAATATATGATATGGTGTTCCAAATCGTATTATCTTCTGTCATTACATTATGCATTTGACTTTGAGTCAGTTGTACATAATATCATAAGTGCCTAACAATGTGCATGGAGACATGGCTACTCGAATACATGGGAGAGATTACGCAAGGACATTTCTGTAAAAAAAACCTCGGACACCCTAACTGATGAGGCACTATCACAGGAAATCTTTACAAACGTGACCATATATATTGCAGTCAAAATATGTCTATTGCCATCAAAGGTGTAAAGGAGAAAATTGCCCCATTAGAAAAAATGTTGAAGCCACTTTATGTTGAAAAGCTAGTTATCTCAAGCAATCCACAAGGAGGAAAGAACCAGAGAGATTCTCAGCTGCGGTAAATCCGTCTCGATGGTAATACAGTGGTCCTTTCCCACAAAGGTGCTTCAGAAATAAATAAAACGAGGGAAACAAATATGGCTACATGGTTAATAGGGGAGCTTAATATGGGGAGGGGTATTAGAGGAGAAAAACTAGTGAAGAAAGTTGAAAGTGGATGTGAATGCATTGACTTGAACCTGACACATTATGAACTGTCGATATCATTGAATTACATTACTATTGTTATGCTTTGGTGTCTTAGATGATGGTTGCAGGGTACTATCTGTCCTATAAATCTTTCCAAATATATGAAAATAGTTCCTGGAATCATTGGCTTTCTTAAACACTAAAAGTTTTGGCCAGCATAGTTTGGACTGCAATGTTTGCTCTGTTGAAGCATTTATTGTAATATATACTTTTTTTGTTTACGGGATGTGGGCGTCGCTGGCTGTGCCAGCATTTGTTGCCCATCCCTAACTGTTTTCCATTTCAGAGGACCTTTGAGAATCAACCGATTGCAGTGGGCCTAGAGTCACAGGTGGGCCAGACCTTGTAAGGACAGCTAAAGGACACCTTCCCTAAAGAAAATCAGTGAACAAGAGAGTTTTTACAACAATCGACAATGGTTTCATGGTCATCATTAGATTTTTAATTCCGGATTTGTATTGAATTCTAATTTCACCACCTGCAATGGTGGGATTCGAACCCAGGTCCCCAGAGCATTACCCTGGGTCCCTGGATTACTAGTCCAGTGACAATATAACTGTTCCACCGCCCTCCATAATATTAGTGATTATATTAATGAAACAGCAATTTTGTTTTGAATGGATAATTCATTCTCAGAACATTTTCAAACATGGGCTGCTGCTGTCCAGTGATAATATTGCAGGTTGCGAGGGCTAGGCCACCCATACTTTCTCTTCTTTGCAGGACGTTTTCCAGATCCTAGGGTTCTATCCCCCCCACCCCACCCAACAAGAACGGCATGATCAATTTTTCCATTGAGTTGTGAAAGGCCTTGGGGATGTAGATCGGTATAGACCTGAACAGGAAGAACAATCTGGGCAGTACATTCACCTTGATCGTCTGCACCCTCCCCGCCAGGGATTGTAGGAGTGTGTCCCACCTCTACAGGTCCTTTTTAACTTCCTCCATCAGGCTGGTCAGGTTCCACTTGTGGATCCCTGTCCAATTATGGGCAATTTGGATCCCCAAGGAGCAGAATTTGTTTCAGGCCTGTTTAAATGGCAACTCCTCCAGCTCTGCCCTCCCCCTTGTGGGTTCACTGGGAAGATCTCACTTTTGCTCAGGTTGAGTTTGCAGCGCGAGAAGGTTCCAAACCCTCTCAAGAGCGCCATGATCCCCTCCATGCTGCTTTATGGGTCTGCAACATAGAGGAGCAGGTCATCGCATAGAGTGAAACTCTGTGCTGTCTCCTCTCCGGATACCGTTCCAATTCTTTGTCACTCTGAGCAGGATCGGTGATGGTTCGATTACCAGGGTGAACAGCAGCAGGGACAGAGGGCATCTCTGCCTTGTGCCTCTGTGCAGCTGGAAGTACTTAGAGCTGGTGGTATTCGTATGTACGCCCTCCATGGGAGTGCTATACAGGAGTTTCACCCAGGCAGTGAACCCCATTCCAAGCCCGCACCGCTCCAGTACTATGAGGTACTTCCATTTGACTCTGTCGAAGGCCTTGTCTGCATCCAGGGAGATGATCACTTCTGGTGTTCTCTCGCTGTTTGGGGTCATTATCTCGTTCATCAGGCGCCTAATGCTCGATGTTAGCTGTCTACCCTTGACAAAGCCCATCTGGTCTTCTGTCACCACCTCTGGTACACAGTTCTCCAGTCACTTGGCTAGGATTTTGGCCTATGTTTAGCAGCGAAAAGGGTCTGTAGCACTTGCATTGTGTTGGGTCTTTGTCCTTTTTGGGTATCAGCGAGATTGAAGCCTATGCTAGCGTAGGCTGCAGGATTCCCCTCGCCAGCAAGTCTGTGAACATCTCCTGCAGTTGCGGGGACAGTGCTGTTGAGAATTTTTGGTAGAAGTCCACCGGGAATCGGTCTGGTCCTGGTGCCTGTACAGAATTGATGCTCTCCATGACTTCTCCCAATTCTAGTGGTGTTTCCAGCCCAATTTTCTTATCCTCCTCCACAAATGGTATGTCCAATCTATCAAGGAACTGTTTCACCCCCCAAGTCCCCTGCAGTGTGTTCGGAGGCGGATAGCCCCTGGTAGAAGGCCGCGAATGCCTAGTTGACCTTTTCCGCAGTTTGCCTCTGCTGTCCCTTATCTGTTTCCCTTGTGGCTGCCTGCTTTCTCAGCTGCTGAGCCAGCAGGTAGCTGGCTTTCTCTCCATGCTCCTACAGGGTCCCCCTGCCTGGCAGAGTACTCTGTCAGAACACTCTGAGTTTCACTCCGGCGTAGGCTGTTTGTCTCCCGATGGGTGAATTCCACCCAAGGAGTTTGTGTGTACGTTGACGATATTATAGTGTGGGGTTCTACGAAGGAAGAACACGACGACAGATTCATCGAAGTACTACGCAATATTAAAAAGTGTGGGCTCAGGTTGAACAAATTCAAGTGTCCATTTGGTATTAAAGAAATCACGTCTCTGGGCGGCAAGTTGTCTGCTCAAGGCGTACAACCAGATCAAGTGAAGATGCAGCAATACTGAATATCCTATGACCGTCAGACGAGAAAGGAGATCTGAGGATATTAAGAATTGTCAATTTTATTCCGAATTTGTCTGCCAAGACAACATGCCTGAGAGAAGTTATAAAAAAGGCTAATACTTTTGAAAGGTCAGAGAGGCATGAGCAAGAATGGCTTACTCTGAAGATAACTTTGACAACAGCTCCAGTGCTAATATTTTTTGACTCGACCAAGAAAACGAAAATCTCGACTGATGTGTCGAAAGATGGGTTAGCTGCAATGTTGTTACAGCAGGAAAATGAGAAGATTGGAAGCCAGTTGCTTATACATCTAGGTCGATGACCGGTTCTGAGTGTCGATATGCTCAATTTGAGAAGGAATGTCTCGGACTAGTTAATGGCTTAGAAAAGTTTCATAGCTATGTGTATGGCTTACTGACTATTCTGGTCATAATGCATCACAGACCATTAGTAGTCATTGTCAGAAAGAATTTAAGAGAGATGACATCACGAATCCAGAGAATGATGATGAAGCTCCAGCAATATGATTTTGATCTCATTTACACTCCAGGCAAGGACATCATAGTTGCAGATGCACTATCAAGAGCTACCGCCATATTGGAAGAAAACCACACTGACGAAGATGTGCATGTCAATATGATAACGGAGACACTGCTAATGTCTGATGAAAAATCAAAGCTAATAATTGAGGAAACCAAAAAGGATGAAGTCCTGCAGATGATAATAAAGAATCTCAACGAGGGATGGCCAAAAGGTTCATGCTCAAAGTACCACAGCATCAGAGCAGAATGTTTTTAAAAATAAATTTGGAGTACCTAATTCATTTTTTTTCCAATTAAGGGGTAATTTAGCATGGCCAATCCACCTAGTCTGCACATCTTTGGGTTGTGGGGGCGAAACCCATGCAAATATGGGGAGAATGTGCAAACTCTACACGGACAGTGACCCAGAGCCGGAATCGAACCTGGGACCTCGGCATCGTAAGGCAGCAGTGCTAACAACTGCGCCACCGTGCTGACCTTGCATCAGAGCAGAACTAAGTGTAGCCAATGGATTCCTACTAAGGCAACAAAGAATAGTAATACCACAATCTCTGCAAGCCGAAATTCTACAAAAAATGTCAGGAGCGCCACCTCAGAATTGAAAAGTGTAAAAGAAGAGCACAAGACACAGTATATTGGCCAGGAATCAACAAGGATGGTAGAAGAGTGTGCAACATGTCAAAAATTCCAACAACGTCAAATGAAGGAACCAATGCAGATGGGTGGCATAGTGACACTTTCACAGAAGAAAATGGGATTGACCTGTATTATCTCGAAGGAAAGGAATATGTGTTGGTCATAGATTACTTTTCCAACTTTCCTGAAGTGGCCCAGTTATCCATCTCGTCAGCCAGGTGTGTCATCACACATACTAAAGCTATCTTCGCTCGTCATGGCATTCCACAGGTTGTCATGAGTGACAATGGTACATGTTTCAGTTGTCAGGAATGGAGGAAATTTGCACAGAAGTACAATTTCAAGCATATCACATCTAGTCCTTTATATCCACAGTCAAATGGATAGGGAGAGAAAGGTGTGCAAATTGCGAAACAGTTGATAAAAAAATCAATGGATAGCCAGGATGATCCTTATCTGGCATTGCTCAATTATCGAGCATCACCGTTGAGCAATGGTTTATCACCGTCTAAGTTATTGATGAATAAGAAGAACAACATTGCCTTTCAAATACCACAGTATCTTTCAAATCAGCCAACCATCCATAAAATAGCAAAACAACTGAAGTCTCAAAAGAAGAAACAGAAGTGATACTATGACACGTCAACCACTACAACCTTTAGAACAAAATGACACAGTAAGGATGGAAGATCCTGATGGCTGGTCGAAATGAGTGATATTGGAAAAGATAGGTCCAAAGTCACATACTCATCACAGAATAAGGACAAGTACTCAGAAGGAACAGGAGAGCGTTGTTAAAGATTCAACAACCTGTTACTTCATTGCCAGCCGATGATGTATATGACAGTTTTCCAAAAAGTAAGGGAATGTAATGCTATGCATAAGCAATTCTGTATGTTAACATGTCACACCTCCAACCAGCAGGCAGCAGTAGGGATGTACCACGTGTTACTGTAGCCTCGAGAAGTCTGGGGTTGGAAGTCGTCGTGGATAGTCGTATTTGGTGTTCGTTCACATATTATAGTTATTAACAGTTCATTGTTTAGTAGTATTAGTACAGTTTTCCTTCCCACGTTATGGTAATTTGATGAATCTTTAACAAGTCATGAACTAGACGTTCTCTGGTGTACTGACTCAATCATTGCAATGCACTAGAATATAACACATACAAAGTTGGGAGAACTGTAAGGAGGATGCAGAGATCCTTCAGCAGGATTTGGACAGGCTGAGTGAGTGGGCATATGCATGGCAGATGCAGTATAATGTGGATATATGTGAGGTTACCCACTTTGGCAGCAAAAATAGGAAGGCAGATTATTATTTGAATGGGTGTAAATTGAGAGAAGTGGATACTCAGTGAGCCCTTGGGGTCCTCATCTATCAGTCACTGAAAGTAAGGGCTCAGGTGCAGCAGGCAGCAAAGAAGCAAATGGTATGTTGGCCTTCATAGCGAGAGGATTTGAGTATAGGAATAGGGATGTTTTACTACAATTGTATAGGGCACTGGAGTATTGTGTGCAGTTTTGGTGTCCATATCTGAGGAAGGATGTTGCTATGGAGGGAGTGCAGTGAAGGTTTAACAGGCTGGTTTCTGGAATGGCGGGACTGGCATAGAGGAGAGACTGCGTCAGTTATGATTATATTCATTGGAGTTTAGAAGAGTGATCTTATAGAAACTTACAAAATTCCAACAGGATTAGACAGGGTAGATTCAGAAAGAATGTTCCGATGGTGGGGGAATCCAGAATTATTTTGAGGATAAGGGGTAAACCTTTCAGGACTAAGGTGAAGAGAAATGTCTTCACCCAGAGAGTGGTGAATCTATGGAATTCACTATCACAAAAAGTAGTTGAGGTGAAAACATTATATAATTTCAAGAAGGAATTAGATATAGCTCTTGGGGCCAAAGGGATCAAGGGTACTGAAGGTGGGATCAGGGTACCAGCCATGATCATAATGAATGGCAGAGCAGCCTCAAAGGGCCGAATGGCCTACTCCTGCCTCTAGTTTCTATGCATGTTTCTATTTAATTGAACAATAAAGAAACAAAGGATGGAAATGGACATACCATAAATCAGAAAGTAAAAGATAGGTTAGCCTTTCAGCAGAAATTTTAATTTTAATTTAAAGAAAATAATAGATATATACAGGAAATTTCTTCATCCGTATGTATTCTTCATGCGCCAATTTACCAAAAACATTTCTTGGGAACTTTGTGTATTAATATGGAAATAGAATTCAAATTCCATGAAAACCACACAAAACAACTGATTCCAATTCTCAGAGGAAAAATATGAATGTTTGACTTTGTGGGAACAATTATAAACCATCTCTCCTTTCCTTGGTGTAAACCTATGACCCTGGGCATTGAAAGCTTTTAAAGTTACTTTTCCAGCCCATTAGGATAATCTAGCTACTTGGACGAGGCCCCTTTCTTTTGTAATACAATCTGTCCATAAACATACAGACAAATTCCAAAAAGAAAAGAACATTTACAGCAAAGGGAGGGAGTGAGCATATTAACCAATAACATTTTAAATAGCCAGGTTTATTTAATTTTGCAGTATTCATTTCGGCCTTTATAGCAGTTTCTTATATTAAACTTCTGTTAAACGTCTGTGAAACGTTTGATTCTGGCAACCAGGTCTGAGTCAACATGACACCATGTTGAGTCTGGTCTATTCCACCTGGTGTACCAATTGTGGTATTATCATAACTGTAAGAACTGCAAGGGTTAATGAAATGTCTAGGTCAACCACCAGAGGGAGCTAGAGTTACAAGTATATAAGATATTGATGCTAAGCCTCGTGGGACTTAGAAGGTATTAGAAGATGGTGAGGCATAGGAACAGTTGTGTATTTGAAAGTTCTGTAGTTAGAGATAACATAGTTTAATACAGTAACCTTGTACTTTAGGAATGAGTACAAATCTTATTTAGCAGTGTTAATAAATTAGTTTTGTTCATTAACAAAGCTTGGTGCTTTTTGTTCAACACTATGCATCCAAGCCACCCAGGTAAAGCAAAGCAGAGAACACCACATCAATGTCTAGATATTACCCACCTAAGAATTTTCTAGGCACTTTAGAGATAAGTACAGAACCTTAGCGCCACTTATTTAATTTACCAAATGGACCCAAACTTAAAATCCAAGCTTGCATTACCGAATCACCATGATGTGACTGATCTCCTCCTAATTTTATTAAACATGCTGGTGTGTTTTATGAAGGACCTGACTCATCACCAAGTTTCTCAATTTTAAAAGATAGCAATTTTAGTCAAAGAGGCCACAGAATGTATGAATGTCAGAATGGCCACAGAATGGGAAATGTCACACCAGTGCAAAGGGAGGCGCTCTATTAATGTTGCCAAGAATGTAAAGATGCCCAAAATCTGGAACTCATCCATTTTCCAGAGCTAAATATCTCTCAGCTTGATGGAGTAGGGGGAGGTGGTGTGGCTGGGTGGGCATGCAGCAGGATGAAAGAGGTGGGAATCATGATTGGTTTTGCATAACAGAATGGCCAATTCATTTACTGCCACTACAGATGAGCAAACACCATTCACTGTTTGTAACTGAAAGTGAACTAATTGAAATAGTACAACTATGATTTTAAGACATTCCACCTTTTGAATTAATCAGTGGAGATGCAAAGTGATGAGAAGTTCCTTAATTTTCAGGAGGATGGAGGCATCTGGATCTTACGAGCAGAAAATGGAAAGAGGAGCAACCTCTACAGTATCAATGCAATATTTAAAAAAATTCATTTCCAGGATGTGTCAGCCGCTGTATAGACCAGCATTTATTGCCTAACCCTATTTGGCCTTGAGACGGTGGGATGAGCCTTTTAATTTAAATCCATTTTACTGGTTTTCAAATTGTAGAATCATAGAATCCCTACAGTACAGGAGCAAGCCATTCACTCCATCAAGCCTGGGACCAACCCTCCAAAAGAGCACTCTACCCAGGTCTACTCCCCCACCCACCCACCCTATCCCATAACCACCGACCCTACACATCTTTGGACTGGGGTTGGATAATGGAACACCCAGAGGAAATCCACGCTGACACCATGCCGTAAGGAACAGACAAAGCAAGTACAATACAATAAGTTGGCGCAGCCATCACACTGCCAGCCCCACACCCACCTAACAAAGCTACCCTCATGAACCGCTGAAGCCCCAGAGATGAAGGTACACGCACAGTTCTGTTAGGGAGGGAGTTCCAAGATTTTGATCCAGCAATAGTGAAGGAATGGCGATATATTTCCAAGTCAAGATGATGAGTGGCTTGGAGGAGAACTTCCAACTGGTGGTGTTCCCATGTGTCTGCGTTCCTTGTCCTTCTTAATGATGGTGGTTGTGGGTTTGGAAGGTGTTGCCTAAGGAGCCTTGGTGAGTTTCTGTAGTGCACCTGGTAGATGGCACACACTGCTGGTACTGTGCATCGGTGGTGGAGGGAGTGAATGTTTGTGCAAGGGGTGCCAATGAAACAGACTGCTTTGTCCTGGATGCTGTCAAGTTTCTTGAGTGTTGTTGGAGCTGCCCTCATCCAGGCAAGTGGAGAGTATTCCATATACTCCTGACTTGTGCCTTTTAGATGGCAGATAGGTTTTGAAGGATCAGGAGGTGAGTTACTCACTGCAAGATACCTAGCTTCTGACCTGCTCTTGCATCCACATTATTTATATCACTAGTCCAGTTCAGTTTCTGGTCACTGGCAATCCCCCTGATGTGGGGGATTCAGTGAATGAAAAACCATTGAATTTCCAGGCATGATTGTTAGATTCCCTTTTGTAGGAGATGGTCATTGCCTGGCATTTGAGTGGCATAAATGTTATTTGCCGCTTGTCAGCCCAAGTCTGGATATTGTCCAGGTCTTGCTGCAATTGGACATGGACTACTTCAGTATTAGAGCAGTCCTGAATGATGCTGAATATTGTGCCGTCATGAGCAAACGCCCCAACTTCTGATCTTATAATGGAAGGAAGGACATTGATGAAGCAGCTAAAGGTGGTTGGGCCTGGGTCACTGCCCTGAGGAACACCTGCAGTAATGTCCTGGAATTGAGATGATATAGCTCTAACCACCACAACTATCTTCCTTTGTGCTAGATTTGACTCCAACCAGCAGAGAATTTCCCCGCTGATTTCCATTCACTCCAGTTTTGCTCAGGCTCCTTGATGCCATACTTTGTCAATTGCTGTCTTGTCCAGGGCAGTCACTTTCACCTCACCGTTGGAGTTGAACTCTTTTGTCCATGTTTGAACCAAGGCTGTAATGAGGTCAGGAGCTGAGTGACCCTGGCAGAACCCAAACTGAGCATCAGTGGGCAGGTTATTGCTAAGCAAGTGCCACTTGATAGAACTGTTGATAACCCCTTCCATCACTTTATTGATAATCAAGAGTAGACTGATGTGGCGTTAATCGGCTGAATTGGAATTATCCTGCTGTTTGTGTACGACATACCTGGGCAATTTTTCACATTGTCAGGTAGATAGCAGTTTTGTAGCTGTACTGAAACAGCTTGGCTAAGGGTGCATCAAGTTCTAGAGCACAGGCCTTCAGTACTATTGCCAGAGTATTGTCAGAGCCCATTGCCTTTGCAGTATCCAGTACCTTCAGCCATTTCTTGATATCACGTGGAGTGAATCAAATGAAGACCGGCATCTGTGATGTTGGGGACCTCCATAGGAAGCCAAGGTGGATCACCCACTCGGCATCTCTGGCCTTATCTTTTGCATGGATGTTTTGGGCTCCACCATCATTGAGGATGGGGATATTTGTGGATCCTCCTCCTCCAGTGAGCTGTTTAATTGTCCATTCACGACTGGATGTGACAGGACTGCAGAGCTTAGATCTGATCACTCGGTTATGGAATTGCTTAGCTCTGTCTATTACTTGCTGCTTATGCTGTTTGGCATGCAAGTAGTCCTGAGTTGTAGCTTCACCAGGTTGACACCTCATTTTTAGATATGTCTACTGTTGCTCCTGGCATGTCCTCCTACATTCTAAATTGAACCAGGATTGAACCCCTGACTTGATGGTAATGGTACGGTGGGATATATGCCGGGCCATGAGGTTACAGATTGCGGTTGAGTACAATTCTGCTGCTGATGATGACCCACAGCGCCTCAGGGATGGGAGTCTTAAGTTGCTAGATCTGTTTGAAGTCTACCCAATTTAGCATGGTGGCAGTGCCACACAGCATTGTGGAGGGTATCGTCAGTGTGAAGACAGGACTTTGTCTCGAGCAAGGATTGTGCAGTGATCACTCCTACTGAATCTGCCAAGGACTGATGCATCTGCGGTAGGCAGATTGGTGAGGTTGAGGTCAAATATGTTCCCTCATCAGCTGCCGAAGATCCAGTCTAACAACTGTATCCTCGCGGACCCATCCAGAGAGAAAAAGACGATAGCAGCAGAGAAATAGAGAAAGAATCAATTAACTTGGAGATGTAAAAAAGATCAGACTTTGTTTATTAGACATAGTTTGTGCTGTGGGTCTATGTAAATTGCACCACGGTAGCGCAAGTGGCTAGCATTGTGGCTTCACAGCACCAGGGTCCCAGGTTCAATTCCACACTGCGTCACTGCCTGTGACCACCTGCACGTTCTCCCCGTGTCTGTGTGGGTTTCCTCCAGGTGCTCCGGTTTCCTCCCACAGTCCAAAGATGTGCAGGTTAGGTGGATTGGCCATGATAAATTGCCTCTTAGTGACCAAAAAGGTTAGGAAGGGTTATTGGGTTACAGGGATAGGATGGAAGTGAGGACTTAAGTGGGTCGGTGCACACTCGATGGGCCCAATGGCCTCCTTCTGCACTGTATGTTCTATGTTAATTAAAGACAAAGAAATGTCGATGGTGGTGATTTGTGTTCAAAGCACCCCAATTGGATAGAAAAAGAGCAATAAAGGTAAGGTAAATATTTTATCCAAGTAGAAAATTCCTACGTTAGGGCTTATTGCATCAAGGCTATTCCAATGATGTCACCGATGGGGAGGTGCATTGTGCATTACAGAGAGGTTCCAATGGTGAGACAGGGCTCACAACTTTGGCCCTGGAAACTATTTCAGAGATTCGTAAACCTAAAGAGTTACCAACTCGATATATGAATTCTCAGTGGTTTTCACAAGATCTGATGGTTCTGGATCATGTTCTAGATTGATCTGATGTTGTGTATCCCATTGTTATCAGTGAAACTGTTCTGGGACGTACCCTGGTCAATGGCCTTATTAGAGGGCCCTGAATGTGAGCAAAAAATATCATTTATTTTTAACCAATAAACTTGTACAACCTTTCCAATCAGCAATGTGGAAGTGTTCATACTTCAGCTGGACTTTCCTCCTGCTTTAAGAGTTGAGTTATCTCTGCTCAAACTTATTGCACATAATACTTGTAACTGCCAATCGATCAATTTAATTGTCATCTCATCAGACTCTACTGGAATCTAGAATTTTTACCCATTGACTATGAACAGGTGAAGAATCCAGCAGCAAATTCAAATATCAGAAATAATAAAATTTGCTGCTCCACCAACTCCCCCCCCCCCCCCCCCCAACCCGGTCAGCAGGTGGGAAAGGAAAAGCTACATTTGTTGTTCTTTGTTACGCATTGTTCTACTGTTACAAAGTGCTTCAATCTCAGTGAGGACAGGGGAGCTCAAATGGCATTTAAGGAAGGCAGTCAAAAAATGTTTGCAATCCAACATACTTGAGTACTCTTTTCCTCACCAGTTACTATGCAATCTGAAATAATACATTTACGCAGCCAAATAAATCTTGAAGGAATTATGGGCAGTTGGTAATGTGGACATTATGACAAAACCTGAGACGATTAGGATTTTACTTTTGAATTTTTAGAGTACCCAATTTTCTTTTCCAATTAAGAGGTAATTTATCGTGGCCAATCCACCTACCCTGCACATCTTTTTGGGTTGTGGGGGTGAGACCCACGCAGACACGGGGAGAATGTGCAAACACCACACGGATACTGATCCGGGGCGAGGATTGAACGCGGGTCCTCGGTGCCGTGAGGCAGCAGTGCTAACCACTGGGCCACTACTGTTGAATCTTTGAGTGCCTTCCACAACTGCCATCTCAAATAGTGGATTGACGGCTTCAGTTGTAGATTCAATAATATGTTTTTATAAAGGTCTGTGGTTAATGGTACTTACAGTAACTATAGAAACCATACGAGAAAACATCATTTATTTATTAATTAGACTTCCCCACACAGCTGCAAGTGCTTACCTGTGCATCACAAATCTACAGGAAGTAGCTACTGGATTCTGTGGTTTTAAAGGATTAATTTTGTTGACTTAAGATATTGCCCCATTCAGTTTTCAAAAAACTCTGATTTAACTGTATCTACAAGTGCTGATTGAACTCAGTCGCCTGGAAGTACTTTGCAGTATGAAAGCATTGAACAAAGGACAGTACCAATGGGATTTACTGAAATGCTTTCTGTTTTTATTGGACGCCGAAGCAAAGATGCATTTTAGACACTGCAGATTATGGGTAAGGTAGTTAGAGTTGTTTTAGGCAGGGCACCTTAGATAAATGCTTCAAAATAGATACTCACATTTTCCTATCAATGTGGGGCTATTCCGAGCAGCCTGAGTGTTTTATTGCTGTATTAGTGAAAGTATACAGTGATTTTCCCAGGTTCTCATGTCCTTGGAGTTTGATTAGATTTGTTTTAATATGTTAAGCGGCAAAACAAAGATAAATCAAATTAATACTGCTCTCCTGAAAATCTGGTAAATGGAAGCATTTTGAAAATGCAGCAAATGATAAAAGAAATGTGACAATTGCATGTGTCAATGGCATCACTTGGCTTGCAGAAAAATACTAGAGGGACAGGCTGTACTGCCCATCACATTTTTGCTGGTGAATTCTCACGAACCCACCCTGTCCAAACCCATTCATTCCCAACAACCCTTTCAAGCAAAGCACTTAAGAAAATTTTGGAAATGTTGGTAGAACATGGCGCCGAGGATCCGGGTTCAATTGCGGCCCTGGGTCTCTTTCCGTATGGAGTTTGCACATTCTCCCCATGTCTTTGCGGGTCTCACCCCCACAGTGGAAAGATGTGCAGGGTAGATGGATTGGCCATGCTAAATTGCCCGTTAATTAAAAGAAAAGAAATGCTGGCAGAGATTAACTATGTAGAGAGGAAGGCAGGGTTAATGGGCGCAATTCTCCGCCCTCACGACGGTGCGGAGAATAGCGGGGGTCGTAAAATTTTACGGCCACGCTAGTCCGACGCCCTCCCGCTATTCTCCCCCCCCACGCCCGACTCCCGATACGAATCGCTGCCGCCGTTTTTTTACGGCCAGCAGCGATTCACAGCTGTTCGATGGGCCGAGTTCCAAGCCCTTTACGGCTGTTTTTACGAACGGCAAACACACCTGGTCTGGCCGTTTGTAAAAACGGCCGTAAAGTGCCGATTTTTAAAACCATGGCACCGATTGGCACGGCGGTGCCACGGCCGTGCCAAAGGTGCCATGGGCCTGCGATCGGTGGGCACCGATCGCGGGCAGCGGGTCCGATTCCCGCGCACTCATTGTCCTTCCGCCGCCCCGCTGTATCACTTCGCGGGGCGGCTGAGGGGCATCACGGCCCGCGCATGCGCGGGTTGGAGTCTTCCAATCCGCGCATGCGCGGCTGACGTCATATGACGCGTCAGCCGGCGCAATCTCTGGCAAGCGGGCTTAACGAAATTCGTTAAGCCCGCGATGCCAGAGTTTACGGCGGCGGCATGCTAGCCCCGACCGGGGACCAGAATCGGTTCCCGGTCGGGGGGGGGGGGGGGGGGGGGGGGCTGGCGTCAAACCCGCCCGGATTTGACGCCAGCCTTACGATTTCTCCCTGTGTGGGAGAATCGCGCCCAAAGTTTCAGGCTGATGACCTTTTGCCAGACTTCTTGGGCGGGATTCTCCGACTCCCCGCCAGGCCGGAGAATCCCTGGGGGGGGGGCGCGGTGTGAATCACACCCCACCGGCCCGACGCCGGCTGCCGGATTCTCCGGCACCGGTTTTTCAGCGGGGGCGGGAATCGCGTCACGCTGCTCGGGGTGATGGGCCAAGCAGCCACCCATTTTCGGCCTGTCCCACCAGCGTATATTACAACAGGTCCATACCGACGGGACCTGGCTTTGTGGGCGGCCTGTGGAGTCCTTGGGTGAAGGGGGGGGGAGAACTGGCCCCAGAGTGGCCCCCACGGTGGCCAGGCCCGCGATCCATGGGCGGGCCTGTGCCATGGGGGCATTCTTTCCCTCCGTTCCGGCCGCTGTAATGGTCCGCCATGGCCGGCGCGGAGAATAACCCCCACTACGCATGCACTGGGATGACGCCAGTACACGCTGGCGCTCATGCGCATGCGCCAACTCGCGCCGGCTGGCGGAGGCCCTTCGGCACCGTTTGGCGCGTCGCCAACCCCACCGCGCCGGCCTAGCCCCTGAGGGTGCAGAAGATTCCGCACCTTCCGGGCAGCCCAATGCCGGAGTGGTTCACGCCAGTCCTCGGCGCCAGTACAGCCCGCCCCGCCATTTAGGGGAGAATCCCGTCCCTTACCTTTCTCTCTCCAAACATGACACCTCACCCATTTCAAGCATTTTCTGGTTTATTTCAGATATCATCATCATCAATAATTTTGTTTTTAAAGTTTTAAAGCCCACTGGCGGGCTCAATGACAAGAGATGGAGGGGGAGGGGGGGGGGGGGATGAGAATTCGGCGGTCAGCCCAATGTTTTACATTGGCCTGAATTTTCTGTTGGATCTTCCACTGGTGCCCATCATGGTGGATCGAGAAAACAGATGGAGGCCAGCATGAGGTTTATTAGCATCCTGTTAATGGGATGCAGATGAATGCCTGGTCACCCATGCCCGATACTCCGTGGTGTCAGTGGAAATGCATGCCAATGCCAAACACATTTGGGAAACCTGGCCTGCAGATGTCAGGACTCACCTGAACAATTCCTGGGGCCACCTCTGGAGTTCAGGATGGAGGCTGCCAGCAACTGTGGTCACAGAGCACAACAGCTCAGCAGTATGCGGGGGGAGAATCTTCAGGTGGCTGTTCCAGATTTGTGTGTCCTAGAGGAGGTCCATCTTGTTCCTGGAGATCCATCTTCCTTTTCAGGAGGACCACCTTCTTTCTACAATAGTGGGCCAGTGATGTTGGGCACCTTTTCAATCTGGTGTCATAATAAGATGGCAGACGATACATCAGTAGGCCTGCCCCACCACAGAATATGGCACAAAAGACCCGGTTGCATAGCTAATGAGGCCTGAGCCTGAAAATTTTGAGTTTTTCCCCATTGGCCTCTGCAGTGGGAAACTCCCTACTTTCCCGCCCACTGCGGGATTTAGAATTCCACCCATGCACTCTGCTTTGACAACATCTTGCAACAGATATTCAAACCACACTCTCTCAATCTTTCTAATCTTCCCATCAATTCTTTGTGAGGTCTTAAACTTGTGCCCCGATTGCTCTCTTGTCAAGCAACTGAAACAAAAATTGGTCAAACTAGCGACCAAATTTTGTGAGGACCATTCAAATATATATGAAAATATATTTGGCAATGAAAAATGTCCAGAAAAAGGGTTCCGGGGTAACCTAAACATTACCCAGACAAGTATTTGGGAGGATTATTTACTCCAAAGGTTTCTGGAAAGTCATACATTGGATTTTGTAGCACATCAATTGTAAAACAACTTGATGAAGAACCCTGAGGAGTGATCTTAATAAGACTCAGAAAATACCTGAACGATAGTCCATCTAAATGAGCATCTTTTTCAAGAGTAAATGATCAGGGTCATTTGAATTTTTGATCATGGTATTAAATCGCCAGTGGCCAGCGCCCCCCTCCCACCACCCCAAACCCCCCACACCCCAACAAAGATCTGGGGCAGGATTCTCCCGAATCCCCGCGATGGCCCAATACCAGCATACAAAACAGCGCGAACCACTCTGGTGTCGGGCCGACCGGAAGCAGTGGAATCCTCCGTACTTCCGGGGGAATAGGTCGGCGCCAGAGGGGTTGGTGCCGCGCTAGCCGGCACCAAAGGGCCGGCGCGAGTTGGTGCATGGGTAGAACCGCCGGCGTGGTTCCGCGCATGCACAGGAGACTGTAGGGCTCCGCCCATGGCTGGCGTGGAAGGAAGGAATGCTGCCACGGCATATGCCCGCCCGCAAATCGGTGGGCCCCGATTGCGGGCCAGGCCACCTTGGGGCCCCCTCCCGGGGCTGGATCCCGCCATGCGCCCCAGAGGACCGCACCACCCGGCCTACCAGCCAGGTCCCGCCATGTGGGACCATGTCCAATTCACGCCGGCGGGACTGGCCAGAAACCGACGGCTGCTCGGACTATCGGGGCCCTTAGAATTGCCGGGGGGGCCACTGCCAACGGCACCGGAGAATACGGCAGCCGCCATCAGAGCGGCGGGGCGGGATTCACACTGCCCCCCCCCCCCCCGGGGATTCTCCGACCCGGCGGGGGATCAGAGAATCCCGCCCCTGATTTTAGCCACAAGTGTCATACTAAGCAGGGAACGTAGGACAAAAATTTAAACTGATTGTTTTAAGAGCAGAGCCAGGGAACTTTTCTCTGCACGAAAAGTAATCACGTTTAGAATGAGCTTATGGACAGGTTAAATAGAGGCAAAACTTTCTGAGCTTGTTTATGGAACAGTTGGATGGCACAACTGGAAAATAGTTTGTCTGGATGTGAGAGCGAAGTTAGGCCAAATGACCTTCCTCATCTGCACTTATCTTGTGACTGTCTCTTGCAGGAGTTTGAAAAGTTTGGCTATCACTTCTTTTGTCCTTGGGAGGAATTTTCTGCTGCTTTGTGGTGCTGTTTAATACCTGCAGTGTTTTAAATAAATTAGTGTGATTTTTGGATCCTGTTGCACATTTGGTTGCAAAAACCCATTTAACAACTTTTGGAATCCTCTGAACCTTTGATCAGTATTTTTTCTCCACAGCAATGGAAAGAATGTTCTGAAACTTCTTTGCAGCTGCCTATGTAAATTACAAAACGTTTCTTTGCCCTAATTGATTCAAAGTGCTTCAGGGAAACGTTTTTCTGTCTGAATGTCATGCCCATCCTCTACCATCCCTGGTATAAGAAATAATATTAATTTGCATAGAACCTTACCTCTCATTCAAGTACAAATAAATGATGGTGCTCTAAGTCTAAATGTTTAGTATTAGTGGCTTATAGTACAGCGTGGAAAAGTTGTCCAACAATCTGAAAGTGGCCCGACGAGTCTTTCAGGCTCTTAGAAAACCACACAATTCGGTGCAAGGCCAACATCCATCCGAAACTATAAAGAGAAACAGAATTTCCTCACATAATACTGAAACTGTACTTAATTATGTTTGTATGCTAAATTTGGTGGTAAATGGGTGGTAAATCTAAAATAACCTTTCTACCTATGCATTTGTATTACACTAAAGTTGGTTTTATAATGTTATTAAATCTTCTCTGAAACTCATTATTATTTTATCAGAAATTTCGAGGTGTGTTTAAAAGAACTCTCACTGAAAGTGATCTTGGCAGACTCCTACATAGCAAAATTTAATAGGGCAAGCGACTTGGAAATTCACAGAGTTCTGGAGAACAGCTATCACCGGCAGCACAAGTTGTTGATGGCATTAATTAATGCCATCAACAATCATGTTCAGTATTTTTCTCCTATAATTTCAAAGATTAGATTCCATCAAAAGTTTTCACATTAGGAATATTATGTTTCTTAGTATATACTTTTCTATTTACCATCATATTAAAATTTATTACCTGGAAATTGCACTGATATTTAAAGTTCATTTACGGGATGCGGGCATTGCTGGCTAGGCCAGCATTTATTGTACATTCCTAGTTGCCCTTCAGAAGGTGGCAATGAGCTGTCTTCTTGAACTGCTGCCACCCTTGAGGTGTAGGTACACCCACAGTGCTGTTAGGGAGGGAATTCCAGGATTTTGACCCAGTTACAGTAAAGGAACGGTATATTTCCAGGATGGTGAGTGACTTGGAGGGGTAACTCCAGGTGGTGGTGTTCCCAAGTATATGTCCTTCTAGGTGTTAGTGGTTGTGGGGTTGGAAGGTACAGCCTGAGGAACCTTGCTGAGTCCCTGCAGTGCATCTTGTAGATGGTACACACTGCTGCTACTGTGTCAGTGGTGGAGAGTGTGAATATTTATGAAAGGGCTAACAATCAAATGGGCTGCTTTGTCCTGGATGGTGTCAAGCTTCTTGAGTTCTGTTGGAGCTGCATTCATTCAGGCAAGTAGACTGTGCTATAACCTGAAGGCTTAATGGCCTAGAAATTAGATTGCATCCAGTTTGGGACCCAGTCATGATGAAGCACTGCTCTGTGTGCTTCTATGCTAGGATCATTACAAATTAACACATCAGCTTCATTCGCAAGCTGTGGGTGCTAGACCATGGTGCCCTGTAGAGGCAACCTGCTGGGAAATGGGAGTGGCAGAAAGGTCAGCCAGCTCAAATGCCAGCTGAGGCCCTCGGAAAAGTCTGAGCAGGGAGTTATCAGGCAATCAAGAGTGAGGCAAGCAGTGACCGACATGCACTCAAGGTTTGAATGTAGAGTCCGTGCAGCACTCACACAAGGGTGGTTGTCCTTTCAGTGGAATATCAGACTGTTAGATGTCAAGATTTCTCCTTCCATGGATCATGATAACACATTTCAAGTAAGCATCAGATATCTGACAGTGTAGTTATATGGAACATAAATTGAGTGTTCAGCTCAACCTGAAACAGAGAGAGGCTTTTCAGTGCCAAATTCTATCTGCAAACTTTCTGAAGAACTTTTGTACATTATATGTTGCCTGCAAGGTACAGGCCACAGGTAAGACCACGTGACATATCTATACTCAAATTTATTCTTGCAAACAGTTGTAGTTGTTTACTCCAAAACTTCCTCTGTCAAAGACTTCCTGACTTAACTGTCCTTAACCTCTTTGAAGAACAAACTTTATAAACTACTGGCTTTCTGTACTAAAGTTGAAAGAATCCCCCTATTTACATTTATTATCCTAGCTACTGAAGTTAGACTTTAATCACCCATGGCTGATATCATTACTGCCACATTTTTCCTTACGGAAGCATTCAACACATATAAGACGTAGAAGGCAAGATTTCAACAACACTGCAAAGTTTATTCCGTTTATATCAGAAAGTCTGGTGCCCTGTGGTTAAAAAGCAGTTCAATTATTAACCCTTAACACCCCAAGGTGTTCAACAGATGCCTGTAATATACTTCTGCTGGCTAATGCTCTGAAGAATATCATTCATTTGTACTCTTTTACGCCAGATTACAGGCATCTAAATGTGATTGATGAATGAGTCCACACATGGCAGATGTCATCTGATGAACATAAATGTAGTTATTTGTGTGGGATGGGGCAATGCCATACTTGAGTACGCCATCCAGAATTACATGCTGCAGGTTGCTGACTGGGGAAAGCTATACTGCACAAATAATTGAAGAAACATTACCAGCACCAAGACCAAAAGCAAATAAAGTGTTACGATGCCAAGACAATAAAATACAACACAATGCTAAATACTCAACAAGAATTACTATACTACCTTTGTAGAATCTTAATTAGGCCTCGTTCAGAGTAATCTGTCCACTTTGAGTCCCTTGACATGTTTGTTGATGTAGTAGCCATGTAAAAGTTGCAAAAGAGGCCCACTTCATTGATGTCTAGTTTAAAAGCCTTTAGTGGCCATAATAGGTCAGAGGGCTTGGTTTTTCTATGCAATTCTTTGAGGAGATTTGAATGTGATCTTTAAAGTACTGAAAGAATGTATAGTTAGGGGGCTGGATTCTCCGCAGCCCCGTGCTGAAATCACGTTTGGTGCGGAGGCAGAGAATCCACTTTCATGACAGGATTGGGCCCGGCGCCGCTCCCGCTCGCGCGCAATTTATACGGCACGGCTGGGGGGCCATTGCCGGAGGCCCTCCCAGCGATGCTCCGGTCCCGACTGGCCGAATTCCCGACAGCATGGTTCTAAACACGTGTGGCCAGTCGGGACTCTCGCCCGGCAGCTGTGGACTCAGTCTGCATCCGCCCTGGTGGGGGGCAGGGGGATCAAGAAGTGGGGGGAGCCTTATGGGCGGCCACGGCGGCGATCGGGCGTGTGAGATGTAGCGGTGCGGGGCCGATCGTTGGGACCTTCTTTGCTTGTCCAGGTCCACAGGCTGAATCCGTCATAGCGTTTGGCATGGCGGCTTCAGGCCGCCATCGTGAGCCTGCGTGGACTCGCAACTGGAAGTGCGGGAACCAGTATCCACAACTGAAGCTGCGAGAAGCACTCCGGGGCCCTGCCAGACCCCTGCAGGTAAGTGAATAGCTGCTAATATTTTTAAGGAATTTCCAGAGTAAAACTCCAGCGTTTTTTCGCTGGCGTGGGGCCATAGCCCCATTTTTGGAGAATCCAGCCCAGGGTATTTGAGATAAATAGGTCAGAGCAGATCGGGGACATGAGCATAAATTGCATAAGCATGAAATTAGGTTAGGTGTCAAAAGGTACTTTATTTCATAGTGAGTCTTTGACCTATGGAACAAGTTATGAGCTGATGTAGCAAGTGCAGATTCACTTCCGGTATTAAAGTGGGAATTGACAGTGTAGCTAACATAGCATTCATATTCAGAAGCCTGAGCAATAAGTCTTCATTTGTTACTTCTTGTCAGTCGCACAATAAGCAATGTGTCTGGAAATTTGTTTGATTGTCTTTGGGATAGCCAGAAACTTTCTCAGCTTTCCCCAAATTAGTACAAGGAATTTTCTCCTCTCCCAGAGGAATGATGGGGTACAGATGAGGATCATGCTGTGTATTTGTTTTGTTATTCATTTGTGGGATGTGCCTTTGAGATGTTGATGGTGAGCTGCCTTCTTGAACCTTTTCAATCCATGTAGTGTAGGTACATCCATAGTGCTGTTAGAAAGGGAGTTCCTGGATTTTGACCCTGTGACAGGGAAGAAATGGTGAAATATTTCCAAGTCAAGATAGTTGGTGACTTGGAGGTGAACTTCCAGGTGGTGGTGTTCCCTTGTGTCTGCTGCCCTTGTCTTTCTGGATAGTGGAGGTCGTGGGTTTGGAAAGTGCTGTCGAAGGAGGCTTGGTGAGTTCCTGCAGTGCATCTTGCAGAAAGCACACACTGCTGCTACTATGCACCGGTGGTGGAGGGGGTGGATGTTTGTGAATGGGGTACCAATCAACAGGGTTGTTTTGTCCTGGATTGTGTCGAGCTCCTTGAATGTTGTTGGTGTTGCACGCATCCAGCCAATTGGAGAGTTACATTACACTCATGACGTGTGCCTTGTAGATGATGGACAGGCTTTGGGGAGTCAGGAAGTGAGTTAATCACTGCAGGATTCCTAGCCTCTGACCTGCTCTTGTAGTATTGGCATTTATGTGACTAGCCCAGCTGAGGTTCTGGTCGATGGTAACCCCCAGGATGTTGATAGTGGGGCATTCAGTAATGGTAATGCCATTGAATGTGAAGGCGCGATGGTTAAATTTTCTCCGATTTGAGACGGACAATGCCTGACACTTGTGTACTGCAAATGTTCCTTGCGACTTGTCAGCTCCAATCTGCATATTGTCCATATCTTGCTGCATTTGGACATGGACTGTTTTAGTATCTGTGGAGTCGCGAATGGTGCTGAACATTGCGCAATCAATGGCGAACAACCCACACCTGACCTTATGTTGGAAGAAAAGTCATGGATGAAGTAGCTGAAGATGGTTGGCCCGAGGTCACTACCTTAAGGAACTCCTGCAGTCCCGGGACTGAGATGATTGACCTCCAACAACCACAACCATCTTCTTATGTGTCAGGTATGACTCGAACCAGCAGAGACTGTTCCCATCCTGATTCCCATTGACTCCAGTTTTGCTAGGGTACTTGTTATTTTTCAACACTTCTGGAACAAAGTATCATTTTTTTATCCTAATTTTTGAATAATTTGTTTTATGATCCCATGTAAATGTGCAGGAAGAATTTAGATGAAGTAAGTGTGCCAGTAAAATCTGTTACTTCTTGCAATAGTTCTGTGATAAACAAGTTCCTTTTGATCCTCAACCCCGACCTTTAATTTTTAATTTGTGTATTTTGTTTGATATTGGGGGCATGGGATTTTTGGCATTGGATTTTTGGCGTCCCCTAGTGTATATCTAGGCGGCAGGAGGCTGCCCGCTGTTGGCTGGTGGCGGGATCTTCAGGTCCCACACTATCAATGGGGTTTCCCATAGAATCCACCCTCTTCCGCCGGGAAACCCGTGGCGATGTTTTGTCATCGGCAAGACTGGAAGATCCCATTGGTAGGGCAGCACGGTATCACAGTGGTTAGCACTGTGGCTTCACCGCGCCAGGGTCCCAGGTTCGATTCCCTGCTGGGTCACTGTCTGTGCAGAATCTGCATGTTCTCCCCGTGTGTGCGTGGGTTTCCTCCTGGTTCTTTGGTTTCCTCCCACAGTCCAAAGATGTGCAGGTTAGGTGGATTGGCCATTGTAAAATAGCCCTTAGTGTCCAAAAAGATTAGGAGGGGTTATTGGGTTATGGGATAGGATGGAAGTGTGGACTTAAATGGGTCGGTGCAGACTCGATGGGCCGAATGGCCTCCTTCTGCTCTGTATGTTCTATGTTCTAGGTAAGAACAACCAGAAAATCCACCGAGTTATTTACATTTTCAACAGATGCAAGTGCAGACCTAGAAACCTTACTACTGTTGAACAGTTTCTCCTGTTGACAGTTGGGGAAAGGATAATCCTGAAAATATGCTCAGCAGTCAATTGAAATGAGGATTACCAGTCACTGATTTATCTTTATACCATAAAGTTGGGACTTTCATTTCAAAGTGATTCAACACAGTCTATCCAGACAAAATAACACCAAAATCATCTGGGTAACTTTGACTTATTGATAAAAGATAGAGAGTCTAGTCATGTCTATCTAAGCAATCAATGCTGTGTCTCAATACAGAGGAAATCATTTCCCAACAGGCTGGAAGGAGCACTGTTGGGATTAAAAGATTAAAGTGTGACTAACTGAGCTTCTGATTTTGCAGACTGATAAAACTCTACTTGATTTTACATAAATATGCTTATTATTTAACGTTGCAGCAAAAATTACACCATTGTTTTATGCTATGGAGCCAGTATGAGAAAAGGTTATTTGTCCCATTGATGTCCTTTCTTTGATTTGATTCTCAGGTATCTGCCCTCCCATTCCTCCCTTTTCCTGACAAAAAAATCAAAGAAATCATACGTTCTCTGTGAAGAAATCCCCTTCCCAATCTGCCACCTCCCATGATTTAAAAAAAATAAATTTAGAGGATCCAATTATTTATTTTTCAAATTGAGGGACAAATTAGCGTGGCCAATCCACCTACCCCGCACATCGTTTTGGGTTGTGGGGGATGAGACCCACGTAGACACAGGAGAATGTGCAAACTTCACATGGACAGTGACCCGGGGCCGGGATCGACCCCAGGTCCTCGGCACCAGGAGGCAGCAGTGCTAACTACTGCACCACCGTGCCGCCCTACCTCCCATTACTTAAGTAAAAGGAGACTCAAACTCACAATTTGTTTACCCTGAATGTTATGCACAACTAATTTTCACTAAATTTAACTTGTTCTTTAAGGATTGGAAAGAATCAATTTTCACAAACAGCACCAGGATCAGAGCTGGACATCTACATGTATGCAGAACACAACATCAGTATTAGTTCCATTCACCCCCTCTAGGCTCATTTAAATATGTCTGCGCAGGATTCTCAACGAGGACTCCACCAGGCGCCATTTAGTACTGATCCACACAAATGTGGACCAGGCGAAACAGCACGTGTAAGGGGGTGGGGGGGTCTCCTTGGCCATTGGGGGGAGGGTCTCCCAGGCCATTGGACACCCCTGGGTGGTCAGGCTCTGGGCAGGGTGGTACCCCGGCACTTCTCTGGCACCTGGGCACCCAGGCACAATGGCACTGCCAAACGGGCACCTTGATGAGTGGATCTCCTCAGTGCAGAAAATGGGACTAAGTGCAGCCTTGGCTGCGTGTTCCCTGCTGAGGCCCTCTGAAGGGCTGTTCGATAGTCTGATGTTTCTCAGCGCTCCAAGCACTGGGAAACACCGGCTAATCGTGTTTGTTCCCATTCATGTAGATTGCGCCTTAAGTGTTGACGGCAGGACTGAATTGCATGCGGTTCACGTTCCCATCGGAGGGGAGCTATTTCCCGAGCAATTCATGACATGCTAATGGGTCAGCACTCTGCCCACCTGAATCTAGAACAATTCTCATTTTCACTGGTATCGGATTTGCTGGGGCCCGAATTGGCACTGGAGAGCTTGACAAGCTGGAACTGCTTATACGCACCTCACTCCCCACACACTCTCATTCCAGCCAAGAAGATGGCTCCACAAAGACTTGTAGACGCAGAGCTGGACCGAATGTTGGACGGAGTGAAGGAGAGGCGGGACACCCTCTTCCCAGGGTGAGCAGAAGGCTACTGCCAGCAGTCGTCAACCGGGCTTGGGCGGAGGTGGCAGAGGGGGGTGAGTGCTGCGAATCTCACCATGAGGAGTGGCACTCAGTACGGCAAAAAGGTGAATGACCTCCTTAGGGCAGCTCTGGTGAGTCATCACCTCTGTTCCCCTGGAATGGGTGTTCCGCTCCTCTGGGCTCTCACCCCCGCCGAGCAGAAGGTGATGGCATTATCCGGGGAAGTGCAGGAGGGGGCTAGGTGGATCTGCCATGATAAATTGTCCATAGTGTCCAAAAAGGTTAGGAGACGTTATTGTGTTACGGGGATAGGGTGGAAGTGAGGGCTTAAGTGGGTCGGTGCAGACTCGATGCGCCAAATGGCTTCCTTCTGCACTGAATGTTCTATGTTCTATCTCCGAGGTGAAGGTCGGCAAGCGGCAACCAAATGAGCCCCTCATGCAAAGTTATGTCTCTATAACAAGTGCGTCTTGTTTTTTGTCTTGCAGGATCTCCCGCAGCAGCCATGGCGCTCAGCCCCCATTTGTAAATACCTGTTGTAAACCGCGCCCACGTGACTTCCGCCTGAGAGTGGCAGAGCATCGCGGAGGCCCGCAGCATACTGGCTCAAGTGCGCTAATCACATTTAAATGAATGCAAATGCCGGTTTTGTATGCTGTCGCTGGCATCGGGCACAAACCTCGTTATCGCCACCAACGAGGGACCAGAACATAGTGCTTGAATCGGTGCCGGGCACGGACCTCGATTTTGGCTGGATGCCCGATTCTCTGCCCGAGTGTTTGCGGCATGGTGAGGTGGAGAATTCCGCTTCATGTTTACAGCTTGCTGCTTGCTCTGTTAATTATGCTGTTAGTCCTGTGTTGTAGCACAAAATACTTTTTGGATACTCCTGTTGCTGCTTCTTTCATGGGATATAGGTATTGCTAACAAAGCTAGATTTTGTTGCCCATCCCTAATTGCCCTTGAAAAGGGTGATGGTGAATCATCACCTCAAGCATCAGTTAAAGAAAAGTTGAACTGCATGGGGTCCCTGTGGTGCAGGTTCACCCACAGTGCTGTTACGAAGATTGCTATCTTACCATGCGAGACTCAATAAAAGATTCTGGTTTGGATAAGTCAAAGTGTTTGGTGAGTTCCTTCGTGATGTACAAAGGACCAAACACAACACCAATGTTGAGTTGACTCTTCAATAATTGTCCAGTTTATCCCTTTCTCCTTTTTTGAACAGGGTGCTATATTTTTTTAAAATAAATTTAGAGTATCCAATTAATTTTTTCTAATTAAAGGGCAATTTAGCGGGGCCAATCCACCTACTCTGCACATCTTTGAGTCATGATTCACCTGAGGAAGGAGCAGTGCTCCGAAAGCTCGTGTTTGAAACAAATCTGTTGGACTTTAACCTGGTGTTGTAAGACTTTTTACTCTACATCTTTGGGTTGTGGGGGTGAAACCCACACAGACACGGGGGGAATGTGCAAACTCCACACGGACAGTGACCCAGGGCCGGGATCAAACCTGGAACCTCAGCGCCGTGAGGCAGCAGTGCTAACCACTGTGCCGCCATGCTGCCCTAACAGGGAGCTATATTAATAACCCTCCAGAGCACTGACAGCGCATCCATTCCCAAGAATGCCTGAAAGGTTCTGATTAGAATTCCTGAATTTCTGCTACGACTTCTCTCAGCGTTCTCGGATGCATGCCATCAGGGCTGGGTGTCTTTTCCATTTTGAGTTCCACTTATTTTTTCAGTCCTATTTTCTCATTTTTTAGTTACCCTATCCAGAATTTGCTTGTCTCAGTAATATCAAGAGAAAGTCGCCAATAGACTCAGAGTCATTATTACTTTTGCATAAAGCGGTAAAATGTATCTTCATGCTTCATGGCTATTTTCTGCAGATTTTGTTAAACTTTTTCCTTCAAAATAAACTTTTTTTCTTCCTCCCACTGCCTTCCTCCACCTCCTGAGGTCACAGGTTGTGGTAGATTGGGTTGGTTTCAATATACATTGTAATCAGAGGGCTCTGTCGGGGTCATGGTTCCTTCCTCTCTGATAAGATACATCAGAATTTATTCTCGAACATCAATTAAAGAAAAGTTGAACTAGGAAGCTATATCTCCCACTATTTTTTCTATCCTAGAAGAGTTCACTAAAGCTATGGAGGAGGTGGGGGTGGGGTGTGGTGGCGGGGAAGGAAAACTGCCCCTTCAATCATATATTTAAACAGCATGCAAGGATTTGAGAGGTCCAACCTTGACAACTATAATGTCGAATTCTGCTTTTAAAAAATTGATACTTATTGCTACTGAATCCTTAACTTGATACTGTCAGGGACAGCCTTTTTTTGAGTTCAAAGGAAGGGCAAGGACTTCATTGTTGAAGGTAGAAATGTCAACTGCAGCTTAGTTATGCGTCTGGACCAGTTTAAATTCTGCTGGTTGTCATGATGGTATAACTTGCTGAGGAGAGAGACATTTATCCTTCCCATTGCGTGCCACGTCAAGTTAACAGTGTCTAAATAGAGTTTTTTTTCCCCTCTCAAATATCTGATGATTGAGACACACGTTAACAGGCCACATTCTGCAGGCAAACTTTGCGAACCATTTCAGTAATTTTTTTCTCTCAACTCCTCAACATAGTACAAATGGTCACAATAAAAAGGAAAGAACAAGTGGTCCATGAAGTAAAATTTAACCCACACATACCATGGGCACATCGCGTCCCAATGGGAGCGTGCCGTGGCAGGTAGATAGAGGGTGAAGCCTCCCACGGGCTTCCTGGCAACAATGGTGTCTCATGGGATATACCCAAGTTCCGCGAGACATCGGGATCAGGAACCCGCCCACAATGGGCGGGATCAAGTCGCTCAAGTTGCGCTCACGAAAGTAGGCTTTAAACCTATTTAAGATCTGCTTACCCACTATCTACCGGCCTCCCGGGATCTACCAGCCTCCCGAGGGAGGCTGCAGCTGGGTGCCATTTAGTACTGATCCACACAAACGTGGAGCAGGTGGAATGGCATCCGGGGTCTCCCAAGCCATCGGAGGCCCGTGGGTGACAAGGGATAGTGCAGAATGGCCCCCCAGCTCTTCCTCTCGAACCTGGGCACTTTGGCACTACAACCCTGGCACTGCCTGCTTGGCACTGCCAAGTTATCATGCACACTGCCATGGGTCAGGGCCCGATGGGGGGGGGGGGGGGGGGGGGGCATTCCCAAGAACGGACGTTTGAGGGGGTAGGGGTATGAAGAGTGGAGGTGCAGGGCAAGGGGCGGGATTCTCCTTTCCGGGAACTAAGTCCCCACGCCGGCGAAAAAACTGGCACGAACCAGTCCGGCGTCAACAGCCCCCGAAAGTGCGGAATTCTCCGCACTTCCGGGAGCTAGGTGGACGCCGGAGGGGTTGGCGCCGTGCCAGCCGGCGCCGAAGGGACTACGCGAGTCCGGCATGATCCCATGCATGCGCGGAACCGGGGGCGCAAACTGCTCTTCATAATCCCTGAGAGGACCACGGGGAAGCCTTCATTGATCTTACTGTGGGACTTGTGGAGTATGAGCTTAGGTAGGGGGCGGAGGCCTACCATCTTGGACTCGTTATGAGCAAAGGCTGAAAGCAGGCCAGATCAGGGCCTGGAGAGACAAGTCCTCCCAGCTGGGATTGCACTGTAAGTGAGATGCTGCGTCATGCAGACCCTTATAAATACTTGTGAATATATCTATCTTACGTTTACCATCAGCCTCCTCTGAGTCATCATACACTGGTAGAGCATATTATTTTTCCATGCGTGCTGATTACGATAAATAGATTGATGCCCCTCTCAGGAATTGCCTGCTAAACATAATTAGTTGGACTGTAATCTAGGAAACAGGCAGAATTTGCACAGATTTCTTCAGTAATGTTCCAGGCTTTGGTGAGCGTTGTGGGAAATGGAAGAATTCTGATCATTTGAGAGACAGGGATCCTAAATATTGAGGGATTGCAAAAAGAACCTTTAAGTACGGGAAGATAAATGGGCAAGAGTTATAAAGTGGTTGTGCATGCAAGGGGTACTGGAGGGAATACCTCAGACAGTGGATAATGGATGGTGAATTGAAGATTAGAAAGAAAGAGACAGCAATAAATTTGAGGGAATGTGCCAAAAAGAACGAAGGTGTCTTTTGCTTTCTGAGCTTGGCAACTTGTTTAAAAAGAGCACACTGCAGTCTTAAATTGACTTTAACTCTGAGCAGTCATTTCAAATAACACTCTACATTGAACTTAAAAAAGTAGTCAGCTTGGGCTCCTATCCTGTTGGTGTTTCCATGGGTTTCCAAGGCAAAGGCCCTGAAGCATTTTTTTTTCAAATCTGACCTTGGTTTCCCAGCATCTCTGCTGCTCATTAAACCCAAGATTTTTGATGTTGGGAAAAAAACTGTGTGAAAACCTGATATGCACCTGGAGAAAAAACAGGTCAGAAAGTCTAGGGAGGGAGATCAATGCAGTGTGAAACCAGTGCTGGAACCACTGATAACTGTGCTAAAAGCTAGCAAACAGGCAAGTGAAAACAGCAGCTAGCAGTTAGAGTGTTTTGAGAATTCCTTCGTTTGTTCTTGTACAACCTATCAAAGATAAATTATTAATGGTTCGTTATTGAATTGAGAATTTGTTTTGATGGAATTCTGAATATGGTGGATTGGGTGCTGATTAAGTGAGGCTGCTTTGGGCAGCACAGTGCGCAGTGGTTAGCACTGCTGCCTCGCGGCGCCGAGGTCCCAGGTTCGATCCCGGCTCTGGGTCACTGTCCGTGTGGAGTTTGCCCATTCTCCCCGTGTTTGCATGGGTTTCGCCCTCACAACCCGTAGATGTGCAGGGTAGATGGATTGGCCATGCTAAATTGCCCCTTAATTGGAAAAAATTAATTGGCACTCTAAATTTATTAAAATAATTAATATAAAAAAGTGGGGCTGCTTTGTACTGGATGGTGCTCCTTCAGTGTTGTTGGAGCCTCACTGCCAGGCAAGTGAAGGGCATTCTGCCACACCCCTGACTCGTACCTTGTACGTGGTGATCAGGCATTGGGCAGTCAGGAGAGCAGTTAGCCACTGCAGAATGTCCCCCATCTAACCTGTTCTTGTGGTCACACCATTGGCTGGCCCGATTAAGTTATGATCAATGTTGAGGTTGGGGGATTCAGCAGTGGTAATGCTGTTGAACATCAAGGGAAGATTCCTCGGCCAGGATTTTCCAGTCCCACCTGGAGCGGGCATCGTCACGGGCGGGATAGGAAAATTTGTCGAGGAGCCAATTGACTTTTCTCCAAATTGTCCTGTCCTGCCCGGAACGATGCCTCCACTGGTGGGTCCGGAAAGTCCCACCTCTTGATTCCCTTTCGTTGGAGATGGTTATTGACTGTCACTTGTGTGGTGCAAAATTCTATTTATTGCACAAAGGAATCACTCAAGCAATTGCGCAATGGCCCAAATTTCATTGTAGATTTGAAAAGACAAAGTGAAGTTCAATAGACAGCATGGCCGCATGCCTCAGGTGAGGTAACATTGGGCTCCATTTCCATATAAATTCAGAAAGTTTATGTCATATTGTGCAGAAAGACAGCTATTCAGTGCAACCCTACCTTTTGCTCTTGATCCCTAGCCATGTAGCTTATGGCACTTTAAATGCATATCCAAATACTTTTAAAATGTAATGAGGATTCTGCTTCTATTACCACCCCCCTCCCCCCCCCCCCCCTCCCCCCACGCACCCCCTCCCACCCATTAGCCACTAGGTTCCAGACCCTCACCGCGCTCTGGTTGTAAAAACGTCTCCTCAATTCCCGTTTAATCCCTCTGCCAATTCCTTTAAATCTACACCCTGGTTTTTCGGTTCTCTGATACAGAAAATATATCCTTCCTATCCATTCAATCTAGGTCGCTCACAATCATGGACACATCAATTTAATCTCCCTTCAATCTCATCTGTCCCAAATAAATTAACACCGGTCTATCCAATTTTCCTTAATAGCCAAAGTTCTCCATTCCTGGCAATATCATTGTAAGATAAAAGTAAGTTTCTGCGGATGCTGGAATCTGAAAAAAAAACAGAAAGCATTGGACAATCTCAGCAGGTCTGACAGCATCTGTGGAGAGAGAAGGGAGCTGACGTTACGAGTCTGGATGACTTTTTGTCAAAGCTGGAGAGAACAGGAAATAAGGGTGAAATTCTCCGATTAGGAGACTAAGGGCGTGATTCAGTGGCCTCATTTCGCTTGAGCCGATGAATAGCGGGAGAGGCCAAAAATGAGAACCTTGCCGGGCGCCAAATCATTTGTGATGCAAATAACCTGTTCCCGTGGGTGAAATGGGGATCTTAGTGCCTCAGAAACAAGGGCCAAGTGATCCACCTCTCCCTTGCATTCCACTCCCCTCCCAACGCTCAGCTCACTGTCCAAATGTGAGTATCCAGGTGCGACCATGAAACCCATGGTGCGATGTGGAATAGCTAGAGATGCTCTCATTACAACACAATTCCAGGTGGTCCAGGGTTATGGAGGATATTTGGGTGACCCTTTTGAAAGTGGCTCCCTCCTATGCACCTGGGGGCGGGGGCAGGGGGGGGGGGGGGGTTCAAGACGGCTAACAATGCAGGGAGTTGGTGATGGGAAGTCCCCAAATGCGAGCATTCCTTTCAATACAGGAGGGTGATGATGACTTGCAGTGAGGAAAGGGCTGTGCTGCTCCTCAGAGAAACAGCAAATGTCTGGCTGATGACAACTTGCGCACCCCCTGGGGCTTAGATCATTTCAGAGCGATGATGTGTGGAGTCAGTTATCTCTCCTAACGCTGTCTCGGGGGGACTGGGAGGGTCAGTTACAGGATTCCCTGCATCATTACTGAGTCTTGTCAGTGCAAACGGAACTCCATGCACTGAGATAACTTCATTGCATAGAGGGGATGGGGGCAGTGTTGTAAGTTCAAATGCATCCCTAATATTAGATGTGCCAATGCTCTCACCAATCAGGACAGCCTAAAAGTGTGAACAAAAGTGACTTTTAATATATATAGTGAGATAGAATATATACAAACATTAGTGCTATACATCCCTAAGTTCCTCACACCCACGCTGTGTGACTACAATTTCTTAACCCTCCTCACCCCACCACTACACCTAAGTGACTCCCCAGGATCCATATCTGAGATTGAGGCGGCCTGCTGTCTGCCACGCCCTGCTGCCCGAGATTACCTTGGTGGCACGGCATCCTCTGAATGACTGGGAACTGGAGTTCGTCAACCTACTTCCACGTGGCACAGTGTCGTGGTGCCACCCTGTTCTGTCTGCTGGGCGGGAGGCAACTTGATCACTGGAAGGGGAGAGTCAGATAGATTGGACACCACGCCTCCTGCCCGCCTCCAATAAAATTATTGCTCTCTTCTCCCCCACAGAATCCAACATCCGTGTCAGCGTGCCCTCTGTGAACCATGGAGCCAGCTTTCTTGCTGCCATCCTCTTGGCTGGACTGTGAGCAAGTGCTGTGGAGCTGTGTAAATGCTGTGCTCCTTTGATTGAAATGGCCAAATGACCCAGGGCAGCCGATTGCACCATGGGAATGGCTTTATTCCCGTGAAAATTATTTATTTTCAAGTGTCAAACAATTCCAATTTAGATCGTGTCAACAGAAAGAGCTGACTGGTTTCACTCCAGTTACCATGCCAAAAATGGCACTTCGTCAAATTTGGGAAGTTTCCAGCCCATGTCTTTATTCAACCCCCTTTGTTGGTAGCAACAAGATTTAATCTGTAAAGGGTTCCTTTCCTGCAGGTACCTTTTCTCAGACCCAGTAGGTTTGTTTTAAAAGGAACCAGTTTAACCAGACTTTCGTGAGTTAAGGCAGAGCATATTAGCCACTTAAAAGGCAAGGAGAGAAATGAAAAAAACACATGCATATACATTCACACAGATTAGAAGTGAGAGTTGAGTCCAAAGGTAGGAAATTTAAAAAAATGTTTAGGGAACAGTCCTTGACTCGTGAAGAGTGGTTGATGAAGTGTGCAGCCATTATGATTCGAAATTCCAGTAAAGTTGAATTCAGCAGGCAAATAATAAGTTTTGATGTTTTCAGAAAGTTGACTTCAACAGGAGAATAGTTGGCTTTGTGATTCAAGTGGTTTGGCAGAAAAGCTGCCCATGTATCTTTTCAACTGCAATCCTTTTGCTGGTTGACTTCCACAGTCAGAGAGAGAGATAGCTTCAAAATGTCTATTTTACAGGGACACTTTTGGCTGCTTCTGCTACTGTATCAGTGTGAAAAACCTCCAGCTGCTTGACTTCAATCTTCACAGAGCATGCGCAGACAGGCACAGGGGCAGCTTTTCAAGTTAGCTTTGTATTCTTTGTATGTTGCGAATGGACAGTTGAATCCACAATTTCATCTAGCATTGCTTACAGGATGGCTCATCATAAGATGGTCAGTATGTCCCTTTGTCTTTACCAGAGATGATAATAAATCCCTGGCTGCTTTTAGAAGTACTTTGTCTGGAAACAGAGTGGTTTGGATGGAGGGGGGTAGGGGAGGGGGTTCCATTGTCCCTTAATGAATCAGCTTGCAGCAATTGCTGTCAGTAGCGGACTTTAGATTCTCAGCCATCTTTGGGTTGGTGTCCATTTTAAAAGTAAAACTGTCTTTTTTAAAAGTCATTTCCAAAAAATGAATTTACGGCATGTGGGAGTCACTGGCTAGGCCAGCATTTGTAGCCCCTCACCATGAGTAATTAAATCATAATTCCATGGTTTTTCCTCCATCATCGTGACAATATGTACAACAAAAAAGTATTTGCTTAGGAGTGAAGCCCGCAGAACCCCAGCCTTCTAGTTGCAAATGCACCTGCCGACCATAACCCTCTGCTGATGAACCAATTTTGGATCCAACTTGTCACTTTTCCTTAGATCCCATGGGCTCTTACTTGTCTCCCCAGTCTTTCATGTGGCACCCAGTAAAAAGCATTGCTGAAATCTATATCTATAAAGATTATACCAAACGGGTTAATCTCGTCAACCCTCCTTGTTATCTCCTCGAACAATTCAATCAGGTTCATTAGGCATGATCTTTCCTGAACAAATCTATGTTAACTGTCCTTGATTCATTTCTGCTTTACTAACTACTGAATTTTATTATTCCATAGATGTTTTTTTTCAATAATTTGCCCACCCCTGCAATTAGGTTGACTAACCTATAGTCATTTGATCTATCCCTTCCTCCATTTTAAAACAATTTTGCAATGATAGCACTTCTCCAGCACCACACATATAACTAAAAAGGATTAGAAAATAAAAACAGTAAGTGCTGGAAATACTTAGCAGTTCTGGCAGCATCTATGAAGAGAAAAAAAGAGTTAATGTTCCAAGGTGAATATTACTCTTCCTCAGAAATGGAGGAAGATAGAAATGCGATGGTTTTATGTTGTTTCAAGGGGTGGAGAGAAGGAATGATAAAAAGGGAAAGGCTGTGTTTGGGTAGAGGTGAGGGGAGATTAAATGACAAAATATTGATGGAATTAAAGACAACGCGAGTGTTAATGGTTGTAGTAAAGAATCAAAGCATTTGCCCAGAGAGAGTGTGATTGGTAGAATAATGGACAGCTCAGCCCAAAAACAAAAACTTGAAGAGCAAGATTAAGATCGGCACACAGAAAAAGACAGAATCAGAAAGATGGGACAGTTCCTGGTCTGATATGATGGATCTCAATGAAGATTCCAGAGGGCTGTAGAGTGCCTGATCAGGAGATGAGGTGCTGTTTCTCGAGCTTCTGTTGAGTTTCACTCGAACACTGCAGCTGCAGACCAAGGAGAAAAATGCGAGCATGGGAGCCAGATGGTGAATTAAAATGGCAAGAGGCCAGAAAGTCAGGGTCATGCTTGTGAACTCAGGGGAGGTGGTCCACAAAGTTGTCACTCAATCTGTGTTTGGTCTTCCCAAAATGACTCATATTCACTCTGGTCAATACTTTGATTCATTACTACAACCATTACAACTCCCTTTGCCTTTTGTTCGTGACATTTTGTCATTTAATGTCCCTCCACTCTCTACCCTATCCCAAAGCTTCCGGTCAGTTTTTCCTCCCCCCTTACAATGGGATGAAATCCAACTTCCACCTTCCTTCAATTCTGAAGAAGACCCATATATTGAACTCAAAATGTTAACTGTTTCCCATCTCGACAGATGCTACCAGCCCTGCTGAACATTTCTAGAATCCACTGTATTTTGGTTTAATTTTAAGGATCGGTAAATGATGCTCTGAATGTCCACTATTTCCTCCCTCCTTTTTCTTAGTAAGAAGTCTTACAACACCAGGTTAAAGTCCAACAGGTTTGTTTCAAACACGAGCACTTCGGAGCACTTTCGGAACACTCGAGTGCTCCGAAAGCTCGTGTTTGAAACAAACCTGTTGGACTTTAACCTGGTGTTGTGAGACTTCTTACTGTGCTCATCCCAGTCCAACGCCGGCATCTCCACACCTTTTCTCAGTAGCCTGGGATACATTTCATCTGGGCCTTGTGACTTATCAATTTCAAAGATGCTAAACTCCTTAGCATTTTCTTTTACAACATTTATTCCGTCCAACATTTCACCATCATCCTTCAAAGTTTGCATTGTGGGAAGTCAGACACTATGCCCACACACCAGATATCTTTTTGGCAACTAATTGAGCCTACGACGAACCCTACATTTTGGATTCCCCTGATTTTAGTTGCCAATATCTTTTTATTCACTCTCACTGCTTTCCTGAGTTTGTTTTAATTTCACCCCTGTACCCCCTATGCTCTTCTAGGCTCTGGGCAGTATGGAGTTCCCAATATCTTTCATGGGATTCCCTGTTTTTGTCTTATCCTTCCCTGTATGCTGTTCCTTCGAGGGGGCAGACTTTGGAAGTCCTATCCTTTTTCCTCGTTCTCAACCCTCACTCTCTCTCCTTGAATGCTCCCATTGCTCTTACACTGATTTACCTTCAAGTATCCTAACTCAGCTTTGTAAAATTTCCCCAATTCAAAATTTTTATTCTTGATTTATTTTTGTCCCTTTTCGATAACCACTCCAAATCTAACTGAATTATGATCAAGGAGCTAAAATACACTCCCAATGCTATCCCTTCTGTGTGTCCAGCTTCATTTCCAAACAATCTCTTCTTTTGTTGGGCCAGCTAAATCTCCTGAATGTGTTTAAGAATTTTGCATACTCTAACTTTTACAGTGATTTTATCCCAATTAACATTAGAATCTCCTTTATCCTTCCAAGCTATTGTCCCAACTTACCTTTTCTCTTGATTGTCCTTGTGTGTCTGGTTGCTTCCAAGTCCATATCCATTTTTCCAGCAACTCCCCATAGAAGACCTCCAATCAGGTTTCTGCTCTCGCACAGTATTGTAGATCACAAAATTGAACATGAGAACCAAAGGAGAATTATAACCGTCTGCATTCATTGATTACATACAAATTGAGTCAAAGGCAAGGACAACTTGGGTTTCCTCCGGCTGCTCCCATTTCCTCCCACAGTCCAAAGATGTGTAGGTTAGGTGGATTGGCCATGTTAAATTTCCCTTTGTGTCCAACAAGATTAGGTGGGATTACTGGGTTATGGGGATAGGGTGGAGGTGTGGACTTCGCCTGTTGCGAAGGTACTAAATACCAGATAACAATTTGGCATTTGATTTTGGGGATAGATTGGATAGATAACTCTCTTCTATGCCAAGAGATTTACTCTCATCAGCATCGTCAACTACCTATTACAGTTTCAAACCAAACCATTCCGATTAATATCTCAGAGATTAAGCTGACCTAATATAGCTTTCTTCCCTTCTTTAAAGTTATTAGGCTAACAGGTGTTAAAATATTCCAGCATGTTACTTAATACTCATAGCTATTTAATGGTGTCTAGAATTAATGTAACTGATCAAATACTAATTATAGCATGCAAAAAAACTCACAAAGATTATAATGGGGGGGGGGGGGGGGGCACGGTAGCACAGTGGTTAGCATAGTTGCCTCACAGCTCCAGGGTTCCAGGTTCGATTCCCGGCTAGGGTCACTGTCTGTGAGGAGTTTGCACTTTCTCCCCGTGCCTGCGTGGGTTTCCTCCGGCTGCTCCCATTTCCTCCCACAGGCCAAAGATGTGTAGGTTAGGTGGATTGGCCATGTTAAATTTCCCTTGTGTCCAACAAGATTAGGTGGGATTACTGGGTTATGGGGATAGGGTGGAGGTGTCGACTTAGGTAGGTTGCTCTTTCCAAGGGCCGGTGCAGGCTCAATGGACCGAATGGCCTCCTTCTGCACTGTAAATTCTGTAAATACATCTCTGATCATGGGTGGGATGATCATGGGCAAATCACGTGTGCTGAGAAACATTGACTCCCTACAGTGCTGAAAGAGGCCATTCAGCCCATCGAGCCTGAACTGACCCTCTGAAAGAGTACTCCACCCAAGCTCACTCCCCACCCTATCCCAATAACCCCTTAATCTAACCTATGCAATCCACCTAACCTGCACATCTTTGGACTGTGGAGGAAACCGGCGCACCTAGAGGAAACCCATGCAGACACGGGGAGAATGTGCAAACTCCACACCGTCATCCAAGATCAGGATTGAACAAGAGTCCTTGGCACTGTGAGGCACCAGTGCTAACCACTGTGCCACAATGCCGTCCTAGTTGGACAAACTATTCTTTGGCCAAATACTTATTCAGAATCTCACTGCTGCAAGATCTTTGGAACAATAATGCTCTACATGCGGTTAGCACAGTGCTTTTATGTTTAATTTTAAACAGCAGTAGGAAGTTAAACATATCAATTATCCTAAAATATCAAGTTTAATGGTTGTAGATTTTTTGGATTTCATGATAAAGACATGTGTAGGGGGCTCTCCTAACTCAAAGTGTATTTGCACCATTTTGTAGTGCTGAGCAGTACAGACACGGAGGTCTCTAGTTCAACATATAATCTGTGTTGAGTTAGCCAGTTAATCTCAGCTGGGGGCAGAAGTACGGGCACAAAATTGGCCTTGGCATCTGTTGGCTGCAGGGGAGAAAGGAACAATTCAGAAGAATATTCATCATGAAGAATATTCATCTGGGCAATAATACATGAGAGCTACCAGCACCTTTACATATGCCATTGTCGTCAGTAGAAGGGGGATAGGATGTGTGCTCATTTCAATTACAGAATAAAGGCTAGTGCTGAAAGCATGGCACTAATACAAGCAACATATTTTCTTGAAAAGTGTTTAACAAACCTTGTTAGAGCAAAAGATGATCCAGTGAGCATCATCTTAGCAAATTAAATGACACAGAAGAGGCTAATGCTGCTGTTCACCAAGATTCCTGGACTGCATGCAAATAAAGCAAGAGAGGTTTAGCAAATACTTTATTCACAACAAAAAAACGCTCTTTAAGACAAAGGACAGTATAGATGACGGGCTAGGCTGTACCCCATTGGGTTAACTTAAGAATCTCAATATTGGTGCGCATAGTTCACTTCGCGAACACAATGGTCCATGGAGCATGGCATGCAAAGGCTAATGCAGCAAACCTATTGCTAATCAAACCATAACTGATAATTTCCCTTGATAGTAATTTTGCAATCCCTAGCATTGAGTCCAGTGCATGGCACAGCACAGTCCAAACAGTGACAACAGGCCGAAGTCTCATAGTTTTACCTTTACTGAACTATGTAATTGAACAAACTGAAAGCACTAATAGATTGCACACTGAGGAATGGTGTAGCTCTGCTGGAACTTCCTGCTGCCTGATTTCTTTGAGTTAAATGGAATCATTTCTAGTTTTATGGTAGCTGTTGCAAACTGTAGCTAATCCATGCTGACAGCTTCAGAACTGTAGAACACTGATAGAACATGCAAGTCAGTTTGTGAATTCGTTTCTGACTCCTTTGAATTCGAGAGCAAGCACTGACCCTTTGAAAACTGATTAAACATGGTCACGTTATCCAGACATGTTGAATTTTCACAGTGAATGCTGAACTTTTAAGAGGCAAAAGAATAAATTGTAAATATGTATTTGGTTAATGTAATATCAAGTTGCAAACATTTTTTTGGAATAAATTACAATTTGAAAAAGTATTGCAACTCAGGAAAGATTTAAATTAAAATTGTAAATTCGAGAAATATTCAGCAGGTCTGGCAGCATCAGGGGAGAGAGGAACAAAGGCAACTTGGTGGGGATTGGGGCATTTTTAATGGAGGCAACGGAGTCTTGCCTGCCAGCGGGAGAACCCTGCATCACCTTTTTAGGGAAGGCCGAACAAATTAAGTGCCACTGCAGTTACTTAACTGGACATCTGTGGGCCTTTCCCATCACCGCGGACATTGGGGGGTTAAAATCCAACCCCACCAAGAGGTGCTGGTCAATCAGAGGCTGTCAGAATTGAATGGCAGTGCCACCAGAGATGGTGGCTGCTGCCAGTACAACACACAGCTGAGGTCTAGGATCTTTTGGATATCTTAAGCCATCTTAAGCTGTGTGGGCGGCACGGTGGCACAGTGATTAGCACTCTTGCCTCACAGCTCCAGGGTCCCAGGTTCAATTCTGGCCTCGGGTGACTGTCTTTGTGAAGTTTTCACTTTCTCCTCGTGTGTGCGTGGGTTTCCTCCGGGTGCTCCGGTTTCCTCCCACAGTCCAAAGATGTGCAGGTTAGATGGATTGCAAATGCTAAATTGCCCCTTAGTGTCCAAAAGGTTGGGTGGGGTTACTGGGTTACGGAGATAGGGTGGAGGCGTGGACCTAGGTAGGCTGCTCTTTCCAAGGGCCGGTGCAAACTCGATGGTCTGAATGGCCTCCTTCTGCACTGTAAATTCTATGATTCTATGATCAATTGTCCATCTTAGGTTCTCAATTGATGGTGGGGTTTAATCCGGTTAGATGCAGGAAGGTGGTGGTCCCCACCCATTACCCGCCCAATTGATCAAATGCCCCTGCCACCAAACTTATCATGGGGTTGGGCATTAAATTTCACCCGAAGTTTCAGATCTGTGACATTTCTAATCTGGTGAAAGATCACTGATCTGAAACTTGTTTATCCCAGCTCAGATGTTACCAGACTTGCTGAGTATTCCCAGCATTTACTGTCTTTATTTCTGACTGTTCAGATGGTCAACAAACAGAGACAGCCTAGAATGCACATTGTTTCCCACAATCCTGGTAGGAGTCAGGATTCTTTCATTGTGTGCTATCCTCTATTCTAGAATTATGGAATAGAATCATAGAATTCCTACACTACAGAAGGAGGACAATCGGCTTATCAAGTCTGCACCAACACCCAAAGCCGGAATTGAACCCAGGCAGCAGTGTGCCACCATGCCGTCTACCTTTATTCTACCTTTATATGACCCACCACGAAAAGCCAGTTCAAAGGCTGGGGACTAGGTGACAATGTTTATCCATGTATAACTTGCTGTCATTCATGACTCCAGTTGACAACTCACTCCAGGCCTACAATAAAAGCCATGCTGCCAAAAGGAATAGTAGAGGACACCATTGGCATTCACAAGCAACACTTCTCCTTCTTTGACAAACTGGAGGAACCCTGTAGTAATCCATTGAAGAGGTATCAAGATTTGTAGCAACAAACTACATAACCCGGTCATTGTGCGGTAACCGCCCCGCCATGTTACAGATGAAAAACTGAGGGGCAGTAGAAGAAGGAGGAAAGCGTGGAAGAGAAGGAAGTACAACAGGCAGATTTGGATGAAGGTGTAGTGAATTGAGCAATAGATGGAATATACGATGCATTTAGTAGGATAAGTGATTTGGGGTCACTCATCTTGACACCTCATGTCACATCATTAACTTGCTTTTGTACATGTTCTGGGAGCTGCACTCCTGCACTGCCCTCCATCACTACTTATTGCCGCAGCTCCTTCTATAGAGCCTCCTTCACTACTCAGCACTGCACAACCTCCAGCCCCTCCTGATTACAGAAAGATCCTCCTCCCCTCCATGTATTGCACCAAGACAGCCAGTAAACTGTCAGAAAACCCTGCTGCTCTCGCTCTCTCACATGTTCAGCGATTCTGAAAGGCACCACAACACAGATTTAGTTTTCAAAGGACTCCCACTACCTCTTGCAACCCCAACCAGCCCTTTCAGTGTCACTGGCTGCCTTTAAGTAGCATCAACCATTCACGATGTCAGGCTTTCTGCTGATCAGTGTATCCGATGAGTGGTTCATGCTGGCTGCACGCACAATCATTTCCAGGAGCAGACAGTAAAACTTAACCTGCCACCTGCAGAGGTTTCCTACAGATTCCTTACACATGTCTCAGTGTAGCCACACACTAGTCATTCCACAACCTGACACAAGGAACATCAAATATTTCTTGCTGGGTGGGATTATTTTTCAGAGGGTCGGTGCAGATTCGATGGGCCAAATAGCCTCCTTCTGTACTGTAGGAATTCTATGACTATTCTACGATTCTAAAATAGAGGATAGCACACAATGAAAGAATCCTGACTTCTTTACTTTCTTCCATTCTGTTCTCTAATTAAAAGAAAAAAAAAGACTTTTAAACAACTCCACGATTTATAAAATGCACATTCATTGTTTTAAGGTAGCCCTCAGGTGTGTGAAGCGCAGGTGGCAATTTCTGTTTGTTTGGAAAATGTTCAAAGTCAAAAGGTTAAAAGTGCAGGTGAAGGCACAGTTAACCCCTGAATTCTGAAACGGGCATTCCAACAGATGTTGGTTCTTTCAGCTGTGAACGAGAAAAGCTTCACTTCATTCAACATCGGTAATAAAATCCAGTGGAACCTCTTCATATTTAAAAGCTAAGTTCAGAGTGGAACATTTGGCTATTTAACAGTACGTGAGCTGGACCAAGTTTCTGATGTTTATTTAACCTTTGCAGCACTCAATGAAAGCAACAAGCAGGCAGCAAGCACATTGTGGAAACCAAATGAACTGATATCCTCCACCTAGTTTTCTGTGGAGCTTTGTTTTACGTTAATTAAGTTAAACATTTGAAATAGATTGAAAAATTATTTCTTTCCAAATTAAAATGGCACCTATAATGTAGTAGAAAAATTCTTGTGCCATCCCTATTGTAGAGAGACACTCACCAATATACATAATAAACACATTATTGTCTTAATTATATTAGTAAAACTGATCAATGAGATTCTTCACTTTTGGTTTGAAAATGTGCTGTATGATATTAACAATTTATTCCCAAGGTGTGCCGGTTAGGTGGATTGGCCATGCTAAATTGCCCTTAGTGTCCAAAAAAGTTACGTGGGGTTGCTTGGTTACAGGGATAAGCTGGATAAGTGGGCTTAAGTAGGCTGTTCTTTTCAAGGGCCGGGGCAGACTCAATGGGCCGACTGGCCTCCTTCTGCACTGTAAATTTTATGATTCTATGATAATATCCAATTAAATTTCCTCATATTTTAACAAAGTCATTGGACCAATTAAACTGAAAACTTTGAACTCCAATAAAAACAGAAAATGCTGGGAAAACCCTGCAGGTCTGGCAGCATATGTAGCGAGAGAAACAGATTTAATGTTTTGAGTTTGTATGGCCATCGGACTCTGATGAAGAGCCACCCAGACTCTAGACTTTAACTTTGGGTAAATTCTCCCACAAAATTACATTTTAGGTGGCAAAACCGTTGCGAATTGTGACGGCTGTTCCAGCGCGATTCGAGGGGGGGGGGGGGGGGGGGGGGGGGGGGGACCCACTGAAAAAGTGACTCATGGGACCCGAAGGTGCCAGCGAGCCTGGCCTCACAGAGATAGGAGCGCTCTTTAAAAAGAGCAGTCCAATCTTAAAGTGAGAGTGCAGGCCTCCTGCCCCAAGGATCGCTTCACACATTATAGTCATAGATCATAAAACTTACAGTGCCGAAGGAGGCCATTCGGCCCATTGAGTCTGCTCCGGCTCTTGGAAAGAGCACCCTACCCAAGGTCCACACCTCCACCCAATCCCCATAACCCAGTAACCCCACCCAACACTAAGAGCAATTTTGGACACTAAGGACAATTTAGCATGGCCAATCCATCTAACCTGCACATCTTTGGACTGTGGGAGGAAACCAGAGCACCCGGAGGAAACCCACGCACACACGGGGAGAATGTGCAAACTCTGCACAGACAGTGACCCAAGCCAGGAATCGAACCTGGGACCCTGGAGCTGTGAAGCAATTGTGCTATCCACAATGCTACCATGCTGCCCTGAGGGCTACCCTTCACGCCCAGCGAGGGCGTGAACCAGATTGTGCCAGGTGACGCGGGCCAGGATCATTGTGTTCTGCTTTGCACTTGGCGCAAACCCCATTTAGGGGTTCTCCCACTTTTCGCCCGGAATAGCGGGATGTGCACCGGGCGCAATGTGACCGGAGATTCACATCCTCTGCATCTCTCTCCAATAATGCTGACAGACCTGCTGAGTTTTCCCAGCATTTTCTGTTTTTATCTCAGATTTACAGCCTCTGCAGTATTTTGCTTTTATTAACTTCATACTCCAACCTTGATTAAAATAATTTCACACATAATGCAGTGGACGATTTGCTGCTAATACTGAAAACTGCAATTCCAACCCACTGGGTTCTTTTCCCTCTCTGCTTTGTTTTTACTTTCCTCATTCCTTATCCCCTGTCTATTGTTTCCTGACAGAAGCACAGAAAAGGCCAAGTGTAGGAACATAAGGATAAAGACAAGACCAATGGCTTCCAATATTCTGCAGGTCTCTTGATGCGCAATGGAGTTGTTGACTAAACAATCTCTATCAATTAGTCTACAATAGATCTACACATGACATGAGGGAAACCATGGCAGGGGAGGAGATTCATCGTTAGAATTACTTAACAGTTAAACAACAAGCCAAAGAAAAGTGACAATAAATAGATTTTAAAAATCTCTTCCATTCTTCTTTTGAATCAGATGATCCCTGAATTACTGTGACATGAATGCTGTTCTGTTACTATCAATTTCAGAAGTCAGCAATGTGCTCAGTCAAGTCTGAGCTGTTATCAGTAAATACACACATACCATAGCATAAACTCTAAACCCAGTCAACAAAACGGCCCTGACATGCACTGTCTGAAGATAAAAGAAGAAAAATGATAGCTGCCATGGTTAGGCATGCAAAAACCTATCTGGCAAAAAAAACTTCTCTGTGTTATCAGGTGAGCCAAAACGTTCTAAGGAATTGAATAAATGGTGAAATAAAGAACAGTAAAATGAAGGAATAGGATACACTTATATTTTTATTCTTAGGACTCTATTCCCAAGTCTTTAAGAATTTTGACTATGTACAGGAAATTTTTTCGGTAGAAAGCTGCAAAGGGAGATCTGTACTAAAATGGTCCAAAACTAAATTCTACTCATAATGAACTTGACAAGTATGACTGAAATAACCAATTTTATTGATTTGAACAATAAACCTCTAATAGTATTACTAGCTGGGACACAAATGTTTTTATGACCTACTTTCTTCGACAATACCCATTGACCTTTATGATCTATTTAACTGAAAGCTCAATTCAGCACTCTATCAATCAGTCAGACAGTTGAAGATCAGTGACAGGCTTGAAACAGACCGATCAATTCAAGATTTCTTTTGGTAACAATGAAATAAAATAGATCCCTTTTTAATTGATCAACCCCATGTATCTACATCTTTCCATTTTGCTCCAGATGTTCTCTTTCAGGAAAGAAATTTGAACCCATCCATATTATTTTTGCTTTGCTACTCATTCCACAATGCTTCAACCATTTGGGTGAAAACCAATTTTCTAACTCCTAATTTCCAACCTGTCCTTTTGGATTTGAACACTCCACTGAAATATACAATTGTCAGCATCAATTTAATCAAATTGCTTCATAACTTAAGTCACTTTTAAGTCTCATTTCCAAAGAAAGCAAGAAAGATGATAGAACTGAAACACCTAATAACCAGAATTGTGTGTTTTTCTCACCTCTGTACCTTTTCGGAGGCAGTAGAGTATTTTTATATTAATGGGTGACTAATTCCGTGGACAATATTTGAGATGGAATCCTTCAATGTCTCAAGCAAACACAATCTAAATTTTTAAGATATGTACTCTGTCTGTCTGCTGATGTAATTAAATTGCCTTTTGCACTATGCCTTTTAATTTCATAGATTTGTCCACTATAACCATTGCAGCCTGATTCTTTGAGCAGAGCGACTCCTGAGGCCCAAATCTGGAAGTCCCACCCCAAACCCAGTCTCCATCATTTTTGTAGGGTTGGTGGGGAACAAGGGCAAGGTCAAACTTTGCACATCCTTGGTTCGTGGAAGCAAAGTTTCTTTTAGTCTGATCTGATTTTCACAAGGGGGAAGTGGGATTTACAATTTACATGGGCGCGATTCTCCGCCCCCCACGCCGGGTGGGAGAATAGCGGGAGGGCCTCCCGACATTTTTCACGCCCTCCCGCTATTATCCCCCCCCCCCACGCCCGACCCACGCCACGAATCACCGTTCGCCGTTTTTTACGGTGAGCGCCGATTCTCCGAGGCCGATGGGCCGAGCGGCCGGGCCTTCACGCCCGTTTCAACACGGCAGCAAACACACCTGCTCGCTGCCGTTGTGAAACGGGCGGCAGATGCCCGATTGGCACGGCCGTACCACGGTGGCTGAGGGAAAAGACGCCAACTGCGCATGTGCGGGTTGGCGTCGTCCAACCTGTGCATGCACGGCTGACGTCATCGGCTGCGTCAGCCGGCGTGACGCTTGATGTGCGGCCTTGACGCACGGGGCCGCGCTCCTAGCCACGCCCGGGGGGGAGAATCGGCCCCAGAAGTGGGCGTGAAGGCTGCCGTGGGTCATGGCCTGTCCCACGGCAGCCTTTACGACTCTCCGCATTTGCGGAGAATCTCGCCCCATTCTCCCAAGAGGTAGGGTACCGTTTCTGTATGGTCATCGGACACCTTTGAAAGAGGTCAGGTGCCCTTTGGGGGAAGTCAGGTGTCCTTTCTGAGAGGTCGGATGCCGATTTGGAAAGGTCAGGTGCCCTTTTGGATTGTTTAACATGGACATGGCAGTGCGTAAAAAGTGGATAAATTCATTGGAACTGTTAAGTTTATTTAAACATTCAAAGGGAACTGACAGAATAGTTGTCAAAGGGATCTGTCAAGGATTTTAAATCTCCTGCCCTTTAATTATTTGAAAATAAACTGTCTTCAGTGTTGAAAATCAGTTTCACACTGTCTCTATTTCACCATTGCTAGATTAGTACTGCATGAATGATTTTGCAACCTATCATTAGCACAGTGGGGTCATTGTCAGTTCACAGTTTGATTCACATCGAGTGCCAATAATATCTTTGAAGTGGGACTATGAAGACAAATGCTTGTTTTTATAGGGGATTAACTGACATTAAATGTAGTGAATGGGGACTTTATCAATGATTTTTAGTTTAAATAATGAATTAATCAATAGATGAATTTAAGAACTTTATTGAATCTCAGCATGGCTCCAGAGGTCTGCCATGTTGGATACTAGGGGATTTGACATGGAAATTGTCTGGTCAAAGGATGGTGGAGGGGGCATGGGTGGGCTTGAGTTGACACTAAGTTGGAATAAGGGCTATAAAGTGCCATGGGGCTGGATAGGAGGTTATAAGATGGCATGGATGGGGCATGGAGAGGGTGTGGAGAGTTGAGGCAGTGGGGAGGCTGAGGGCCTTTTGGGTTTTATTCTTTTATTCTTTTTTAAAGTGAAAGGTTTTATTTTATAGTGATTGATGCAAGAAAGTGCGGGAGAGCCAACACACTCTTAACATGTTAAAATATGGGTTGAGAAATCAGTATAATTTATCATAGCATCAATTATTGATGCCATTTTAAATTGGATGAATTGTTTCAATGCACGATTTTCACACCGAGGAGCGCATATCACTCAGCCCTCTCCTGCAGTCAACAGCCCCTGTATCACCTCCAAACAGTTACCGGGGCTTCCGGCATGACATTGCACCCACCCCCAGAAAGCAAAAATCCCACCATCCAGGGCATTTTTTCCCTGTTGGGTTTGCAGTGCCCGGAATTATCCAGACACTGTGCTCGTGCCCCCGGAGCGGAAACTCAGGCCTACATAGTTCCTGAAGAATATATATCACTATTTCATTTGATATATGTTTAATAAGTTGCAGAGAGTCCACAGCGAGATGAAAAGTAAAGACTTTTTTTTGCAACAGTTTATACATGATGCCTGGTCAACCGCACCGGCTACTCTCACTCTCTTCATGGTCAGTTACACATTGGCCGACCTATTAATCAGGTAAGGATAAGCAACACCACCCCTAGTGAGGGAGCTCGTACACCCCGTGGAGCACGGGGAAACAATCATTCCCACACCCTGGGCGGAATTCTCCGACCCCCCACAGAGTCGGGGAATCACCCAGGGCCGGCGTAAATCCCGCCCCGCCGTAGCCGGAATTCTCCGCCACGCGGGAATCGGCGGGAGCAGGAATCACGCCCCGCCGATCGGCGTGCCCCCCGCGGTGATTCTCCGGCCCGCGATGGGCCGAAGTCCCGCCGCTGACAGGCCTTTCCCGTTGGTGGGAATTGAAGCATCTCGGGTGCCGGCGGGATTGGCAGCACGAGCGGGCGTGGGGCGATCGGACCCCGGGGGGTGCCCCCACGGAGGCCTGGCCCGCGATCGGGGCCCACCGATCGGCGGGCGGGCCAGTGCCGTGGGGGCACTCTTTTTCTTCCGCCGCTGCCAAGGCCTCCACCATGGCGGAGGCGGAAGAGACCCCCCTACCGCGCATGCGCCGGTGGTGACGTCAGCGGCCGCTGACACACCGGTGCATGCGCGGACCGGCGAAGGCCTTTCAGCCAGCCCCATCGGCGGGCGACGGGCGGCAAAGGCTGTTGCCGCCGGTTTTGGCGCCGGCCGGGGGAGCGGAAAACACTCCGGCGCAGGCCTAGCCCCTAAAGGTGCGGAGAATTCCACACCTTTGGGGAGGCCCGACGCCGGAGTGGTTGGCGCCGCACCGCTACGCCGGGACCCCCCGCCCCGCCGGGTAGGGGAGAATCCCGGCCCCTATGTCCCGTTCTGGTTATGCTCCTGCTTTTTATTCTTTGTTCTCAGAGTCACAATTTTGTACTTATCCACGTTAAACTATTGATGCCATTTTTTGGTTTTAGTCAACATAAGGTTTTTCTGTTTTATGATGAAAACTGTGCAAGAAGACAAGTTAAGTCCTACCATTCGTGTTCAAATTCTTATATTTAAATTTAAAATCATGTCCAAAAGCTCCAGAAATTCAATGCACAAACCTGAACATGTTTGAAAATTTCCAATTCAAGCAGCTCTTTGTAAAATGAATTATTTAAAATGAATAATAAAGTTGGACTAAAAAACCCTTAAGTTGCCGAAGCAAAATGATTTCAATAATCACAGCTACCAACTATGAAATCCGAATGTTGGAATCCTGCCTTGCGACAAACAACACCGAGCTGATACTACATCCTCTTGAGGTCAGAGGTTAAGAAAGCCAACCTGAGATTTGAACTGCAGTCGTAACATAATTCACTCGCACCTGCTGTGTTTGAGGGTTGCACATTTTTCACACTCTTGTAAACACAACTTCATGGAATGACCCGGATAACATATTATCATTGAGCATCAGCTGAATAGAATTGCCAAAATGCAGTAACTGTAAAATTGTTCTCACAGGACACATGAGCAGCCATTTGATTATTGGTGAAGACATATTTGAAATGCGTAAGGAAATTTAGCATCTTGTGCATGGAATTGTTCATACAAATTGGAAACACCGCTGCCAAAAATATTCTTATGACAGATAGATTTAAAAAAACATTTGGAAACACCGGGCGGGATTCTATTATCTTGAGGCTAAGTGTTGATGCCGTCGTAAACGCCATTGCGTTTCTTGGCAGCGTCAACATGGCCTCAAGATCAGAAATTCTGACCCATACAGGGGCCAGCACGGCACTGGAGCAACCCACGCCGCTCCAGCTGCCGATCCCGGTGTCAGTGGGACGGGCGTGTTTGCCGCGCATGTGCGGTGGCTCCCTTCTCTGCACTGGGCCTGATGCAATGTGGCGTAGGGCTACAGGTGCTGGCACACAGAGGCCCCCAGCCCGAGAGGCTGGCGATCAGTAAGCCCCGATCGCGGGCCAGGACACAGCGATGAATCCCCCGGGGTAGGCCCCCCACCGCCACCAGGCAGCCCCCAGCTGCATCCGCGCCAATGTCCCGCCGGGTAAGAGCAGGTGTGAATGGCGCCGGCGGGACTCGGCTTTTACAGCATGGCCGAGAATCGCCAGGAGGGCCCCGTACCCCCAACCGGAGCCGCGCTGACAGCGCCAGCGGTAATGGCGCCGATTCACCGTGCTTCAGGCAGGCGTGGCCCCATTCCAGCTGGTCCCGGTGATTCTCCGGCTGGGCCCTGGGGTGAGAGAATCCTGCCCACCATCTTTGGGAATGTTTCACAGATTCTATCTCCTGACAGTCATAGAATGATATAACAGAGAAGGCCGTTCAACCCATCATGCCTCTGCCAGCTCTTGGTTAGACCAATTCAGAGTATTCCCATATGCATGGAAGACTTTGTCTAATCTTTCGACATTTGTTAACTATTCATCACTCAGTCCCACCGGGCTGTCATTACGGTCATGCATGGCAGGAGCTGGGAACTTCTCAACTGCTGTTAATACTTGAAGAGTCGCAGAAAGCACTTTAAGATCTGTATCCAATAGGAAGTGACCGCTAATCAGGGATAATTCTAAGTTAATATTAATTAATGTTAAGTAATTTAAATACCTCAAAAAAATGAGTTGTAACTGCTCAGTACTGAGTTCGGTGGTTTATAGATGATAAATTGGGAACACCCATTTTATGAGTGCCCTGAGAGTTCCAAATGTCAATTTTACACAACAAACTGTGCTGGATGTGGAACTGCTGCAAGTGCAAGTGCAGTGAATGTCCATCAGAGGAATGTAGGGCAGGCATATCATGTTTTGGAGCTCAACAATTCAAAACCATGGGCTTGATTCTCCGATTCTGGGGCTATGTCCTCACGCCGCCGTGGGAATAGTGGCGTTTTATGGCAGACAAAATGGCGTAAAACGGCCACCAATTCCCCGTTTTGCTGGGGCTAGAAGGAAGGCAGCGGAGAGCACCCGGCTCGAGCTGCTGATACGGCCCGGAGAATTGGTGGGTCCGTGGCCGCGCATGCGCACAGCGGCGGCCTACAGCGGCCGCACCATGCAGCATGGCAGTGGCCTGTCGTGAACCTGACCCGCGAAATAGTCCCCCACTTCAGCTGGCCCGCGCACCCTGAACCAACTCCCCCAGCAGAGCTGGACTAAGTCTGCAGCCACCATGCCGAATTCCAGATGGATGAGACCATGAGAGACCCACGCCGTCGGGAACACGGCCGGTCAGGGGCGGAGCATCGGGGGGCGGGGCCTCAGGCAATGTCCTGAAGCCATCGGTACGTGGCGTGGCGTCGGCGACTGGAGAATCCAGCCCACAATCTGAATCTCTCACAGCTGAACCCATGTTAGTCAGCAGGAAGGGTCTCAGACCAGAGCTAATTAAAGAGATCATAAACTACTTACAGGCTAGTTGCTGCTATATTTCTTCTGGCTGTTCCCTCAATTTTACTGGTGTTCGGAGGTGTGGTCGCCTAATGTTGCCAAACATCAACAGTGAATGGCATGACAGGTGCTAAATGAAAATATTGCTGACTTCAGGGCTTCTGCACAAACCAGCTGCCCCCAGATATGATTGCACCCAGTAGCGGTTTACCTTGGAATACAGCCTGAATTAGGGGATGAAGAGGTGTCACTCAAGCAGGACAAACTGCAAGAAGAGGGAGGAGGAAGAGGAGGTGGGTAGAAGGGGGGCACAGAGAAGATCTCAGCAAGAGAGCATATCCATATCAGGAACTCACAACCTCAGCGAGGAGCAATCTGTGAGATTTTGTGGTTCAGTACACATACCCCCACTGAACTGCTCCAGCTGCTGCAGTCAGAACTGCAAACTCAAAATAGGGCGAGGACCACATTGCCAGTATGTATGACGGTAACCTTGGTAATAAACCTGGAGGTTCCCATCTCCTTCCAGGCAAGAACGGGAGATAATTACAACTCACAGTTTGCCACCCACTTTTATGTAGAGGAAGTGATTGCAGGTCTTTGTTGAAAGAGAGCTAACTACATTTTTTACTTTCTTTTTCCAGTGAACAGCAGGCAGAGTAAACACATAACTTTGTTATGATTGCAAGTTTCCCATTGTGTGGCGGGCCGCTGAATGTAGGGACCATCAGCCTGCTGCTCGAGTCTCTGACATGGATAATCTCCCGGGAGGTGGCCTGTTGCCTCAACAGGAAAGCCAAGAGATGATTGGTCTTCTCCCCATATTCATAAGTAACTCCCTCGAGTGCCATCTGCCACACTGCGTGGTCTGTAGTCAATACGTCAAACTGCATCTGTAGCTTATTCCTGCTTGCCAGGAGTTCTGGGGTTGGGTCATTCGAGTATCTGTAGTCCACTTCCAAAATGTCATCCACCAACCTCTGGCGCTCCTCTCTAGCCTCCCTATCCATATATGCTTTGTGCAATATAATCTCCCCACTAATCACTGCTTTCAAGACCTCCCACAGAATGGATTGCGAGACCAACCCATTCCCATTAAACCCCACGCACTCAACGATAGCCTTCGATATCCATTCACAAAACCCCATGTCCGCCAACAATGCCACATCCAGCCTCCATATCAGGAGCCGAGCAGGCCTAAATGTGGAGCATGGTCTGAGATGACTATAACCGAGTACTCTGTTTCCTCACACGGATCTGCACACTCCCTCCCGTCTCCTCTATAAATACCAACAACGCCGTTGCCACTCCTGAAGGAGTCGATTGCGTTTTGGGTTCAAAACACAATTTCAATCTCCCCCCAAAATCAAATGATGTGTGTCCAAATCTGGTATTGCGGCCAACAATCACTTCATAAATGTTACATCATCCCATCTCAGGGCACATTTACCAGTACTGCTGACTTACCTTCCAGTGACCCAGTAACTATCACATACCTGACTCTCTGATTTGCAAAACCGTTCCCGCTAGAAAACGGACTCTCTTATTAATTACAATTGCCACATCCGGGCCCTGCAATTGAAGCCCGAGTGAAACACTTGGCTCACCCAACCCTTCCAGAGTATAGTCTGATCCCTCACAGGTGGGCCTCCTGCAAAAGCACCACATTGACCCTGAAATTCTTCAGGTGAGAAACATTTTCACTGGGCCCCTAGATCTCCAACATTTGAAGTGACTAGTCTAATTGGGGGTCTCTCACACCCCCTCCCTCTAAAATCAGCCATTTCACCGTGAGGAATTATCCCACCCCTACTCCAAATTCTTAAACCCAATGCCCACCCAAATGGCCACCAATCCTAGCCATAAGGTGAGACAAAGAAAAGCACCTAGTCATTGTCAGCACTCCACCTCTCCCCCCTGCAACTTAAAAACCTGCAGAAAGCCTACAAAAGAACAATACCCTGTCTTCGCCAACCCCCTCGCCCTGCCAAATAAACACACTAGGCTAATTGAATCACATCTAAACAGGTCCAACAGGCTGCAATCCCTCCCCCCACCTCACTCGTTCACTAGTTAAGACCTAACTGCTTGTGAGGTTGCCCCCATGCAGGGCACACACCAAAAAATAAAGAAAAAAAAGAAGCCCCCCCCCACCCACCTCTGATGCAAAGGAATAACAGGAACCAAAGTCCTTGCAACTCTCAACTTCAACCAGAGGACATGAATTATCCATTACCATTAACCAATACCCCCAACTACATTGGCCTCCCCACCTCTTCCCAAACAACATATACACCGGACACTCCCAGCCCCCTCCAATACAGGACAAGAAACATTAGCCAGAAATATAAACAGAATACTGAAATATTCCAAAGCAAATCCTTTCCATCCAAACCCATTAAAGTCCCATTCAAACCCTATCAATTAAGTCCAAGTCCTTGTTCCTTGACAGAAGACTCCCTCTCTTCCGATGTATCAAAACAATGATCTTTTAAGTTGTAAGTAATTCTCATGCTCAAAGGGTACACCACTCCAAAACGCACTCACACTCCTACATCGACCAGATTTCACCCCAACATCCTGGTAAATCCGGATATTGCTTCCTTCCCACGTCATGTCCCTTTTTTTTGGCCCATTTCAGCACCCACTCCTGGAAGTTATGAAAACCAGCCCCACCAGTGGTGGCTCATTCGCCTGAGGCTTCTGCAGGATTACTCGGTGGGCCCTATCCAAGCTCTGGAGGGGACATCTGTTCGCCACCCCCCCCCCCCCCCCCCCCCACCCCTTCAACAACATCGCAAACATCTGGGAGACATAATCAGTCGGCCTCAGGCCCTCCGCTCCCTCTGACAGCCGTACGATCCTGGGGTTCAGTTTCCTTGACTTGTTCTCCAGGTCCTTGACCTTTGAACTTAGGCTCGTGTTTCTCTCCCCAACCAGCAGCATCTCAGTTTCCAACGAGGCTATTTGATCCTTTGTCATGACAAGATTCTCCCCACACCTTTCAGCACCTCTCCAAGCTCTTTCACAGCCGTCAAAGTTTTTCCTAACTTCTGTATTGGGCCAAGTGCCTCCTCAATAGACCTTTTGAGGGTCTCCATCAACTCCCTTCCTTGCCTTTCAAAATGTTTTTCAGATTGTTTTTTGAGTTTGTGCAGCATTATCCCAGTCAACGTTTCCACTGTGATTGGAGCAGCTCCAATCGCCGAGGCCATCTCCACCATCATCCCTCCCAATGAACCATACATTCTCTCTGTCGAAGGACTGCCACTCGTACCCTTCTTTCCAGGAACCTTTTTGATAAGTTTCAACACGCTTCCATAGACCAATGGCTTATACAATAGATAGGCTGGGTTTGTCCACCAAAATCCTCCAGGAGCCTGGCAGAAAAGATCGAAAAACAAGGAGCCAAGTGGCAGCCACCTTATGTGCGACCTTGTGCTACATGCTGCCACCGGAAGTCCCCTGCAATGCAATGATTGACATCGCTAATCAGCGACATGTAGCCATTTTTGGGGGCTCGGGGAGTTTCTCCCTGTCGAGACCACACTCGGAAGGTTTTCCTTTACTGGGGAGCTGAGCTCCTCACGGACCGGGGTGTCATTTTAAAGGCTGCCCTGATTTCTACACGCCCTCCCCCTTCAGAAACCCTGCTTTCAGGATACCCCCACTTTCAAATTCCCACCCCTTGAACCTCCCAACCTTTCGGCAGCTTTCACAAATCCCCCCTTACCTTCTCCCTTGATGGGTATGGTTCCCCAGTCCCTCACCATTGGCAGTGCCAACCTACCACTCGGCCACCCTGGCAGAGCCCCTGGCACCCTGGCACTCTGGTAGTGCCACCTGGGCACCCTTGCAGTGCCTTCCCACCATATCCCAGTCAATTTTCCATCCTCCCCACTAACTCTTCCTCCCTTCCTTGAACATCCTCCACCCTACTTACACTGCCACCACACAGTCTCAAGCATAGTCTGGCATTTACAGACGCACACAAGTAGGACAATTTGCAGAGGTAACTCACCGTTAATCAGGAAAGAAATTTACCTCACCAGGTGCACGCTACTTATATACAGTTGTAAAAACGTTCTCATGCCGCCGAGGACCCAGAGTTGATCCCAGTCCTGGGTCACTGTTGGCGTAGAGTTTGCACATTCTCCCCGTATCTGCATGGGTCTCAACCCCACAACCCAAAATGATGTGCCGTATAGGTGAATTGGCCATGCTAAATTACCCCCTAATGGGGGAAAAATAGAATTGGGTACTCTAAACATTTATTTCAAGAAAACGAACGTTCTAATTTCTGAATGGCAGAGAACCTATGGACAGGGATCTTAACTCTGGTGAGATGGCCTTTTAATGAGCATACATGACATGTTAATACATGCTAAAGGACATTCTGACATTTTTCTCTAGGAAGCTCGATCTGCCTTTAATTCACCTTTAAGGCCTCAGGAACGCAATTCCTACAATTCATCCAGCTGCCGGGAAACTGATTGTTGGCCTCCTGCCATATTAAGCTCCCCCGCCCGTCACATTTCCTTCGATTGGCGGGACAGGAAGATTCCGCCTATGGAGTCTGCTGTTTGTACTGTCATGGAAGCTGTCACATTGGTCATCAGACGTTGTGCACAAGGGGACTTTTTCATCATTCCCATGCTTTATAAAATGGGCTCTCGTCTCGGCCCAAATCTGGGCCGAGTTACTTCTGGACTCCTCCCTGCTCCTTGACATTGAACCCAGGTGTTTTGGGCAATTTTCCCAGGACATCAAACATTTCACGGTGCATTATTCTGTTGTCTCTTTGAAGCCCTCACCTGACTCCTCTGCAGCAGAACCAAATTACAACCTTGCTATCCTTTCCCCCTGCCGTGACTGCAACCTACTCTTGCCTGGTGCCTTAACACATGCAGAAGCCGGCCCTATTTATTCTATACTCCAGGGTATGTGAGGTGGTGGCTGCAAGTGTGAAGTCATGTGATTATTTCTGTGTTTTCATCATCATCACTCCCTTGTTGGTTGTCTTGCACCACTGGTCAAGTTGGACATCTTGGATAGTTGAAAGGAAAAGGCACAGGGTAAGATGCTTCTGGGGAAAAGTAAAAGATGCATGCCCACACCATCAGCAGCTTGCAAATAGAAGATAGCATCGGATGAAGAGGAAATGGGATGTATAAGCAGGATTTGGCATGAGGATACTTTCATCTTCCATGTACTGTGGACAGTCGAGAGGCAGGCACACTGCACTGATTTCTTCTCACTGCCGTTCCGTAAGCAGACGTTGTTTTGAATTGCTTTTAATATAGGGTGTGTTGTGATTTCCCAATTCCTCAGTTTGTTTGATCCATTTTACCAATAATCCGCAGCAAACTTGTGTTACTGAAGATGAAGTCGTTGCACAGAGGCTGGGTCAGATCTTTAGGAAACCTGCCGGCAGAGACAAGCTTGAAAGGGCATAGAGATGGTAACCGACTGCTGCTCAGCTGGGTGGCTGGAGTCCTTTCCAGCTGCTGTTAAAACAGCAGGCTGAGGATTTCACGGTTCTGAAAGGCGTGTAGAAATTTCAAAGCAGTCACTCAAGTTATGTGATGTTTCATCTCCACAATTAAATCAAAAGGGATGTTTATCCAGTGTCTGGAACTGGCTTTGATTTCAGGAATATAAATGTCATTAGCTGTTGAAAGAGTTACCATCCATATTGAGATATTGGTTCAGCAGAAAGTCTTTATTTTAATGGCAAAAAATAAAGTTCAGAGATCCAATGCATGGTTCATGTCCTGTCACTGTCCATGGCCTCAGCAAAACACATTCCAATAACAGCCAACACTGTCTCCTCCATGGGTGGTAGAATACGTAATTACACTTGCTACCCTCCGCTCCTGCTGCCTCTGGTTGTGTGCCACCTTGACCTGCAAGAGAGATGGAAGGGTGTCATTGAATTTGATTCCACTGTCATGGTTGAATAGCTGACAATATGTGCAAGCTGTGAATTGTGATGATGAGGCATGCAGGACTGCTGTGTTAATAGGATATGACATTTGAAGGTGCATTCGTTCACCTTGACCACTTGTGTGAATCGATTGAACTTCTTGCAACATTTCACTCCTGGTGTTGACCTCCAGAACTATCGGCTCCCATTGTTTTTTGCCCACAGGTCTTGGGAGCCTGCTTCCTCTGCGTATATCACGGTAGCATTGTGGATAGCACAATCGCTTCACAGCTCCAGGGTCCCAGGTTCGATTCCGGCTTGGGTCACTGTCTGTGCGGAGTCTGCACATCCTCCCCGTGTGTGCGTGGGTTTCCTCCGGGTGCTCCGGTTTTCTCCCACAGTCCAAAGATGTGCGGGTTAGGTGGATTGGCCATGATAAAATTGCCCTTAGTTATCTGCAGACTGTATGTAAATAGGTTTGAATAATATCAGGCGTAATGTTAAACTGATCCACTGGAGATCAAGGGCGAAATTCTCCGACGCCCAGCAGGGTCGGAGAATCGCCCGGTGCCGCCGAAAATCCCGTCCCCGCCGTGACAGAAATTCTCCGCCACCCGAGAATTGGCGGGGACGGGAAACGCACCGCACCGAGCAGCGAGCCCCCTGCAGCAATTCTCCGGCCCGCGATGGGCCGAAGTTCCGCCGCTGGGAGGCCTCACCCGCCGCCGAGTTTGAACCACCTCTGGTGCCGGTGGGATCGGTGGCGTGAGTGGGCCCCTGGGGTCCTGGGCGGGGGGGCGCGGGGCGATCGGACCCCGGGGGGGTGCCATGGGGGCACTCTTTCCCTTCCGCCGCCGCCACGGCCTCCACCATGGCGGACGTGGAAGAGAATCCCCCAGCGCGCATGGGCTGGTGGTGACGTCAGCGGCAGGTGCCGCTGACGTCATCACCAGCGCATGCGCGAACCGGCGAAGGCCTTTCAGCCAGCCCCGGCGCCGGGCGCCGGGCGTCAAAGGTGCCAACCACTCCGGCGCGGGCCTAGCTCCTCAATGTGAGGGCTTGGCCACCAAAGGTGCGGAGAATTCCGCACCTTTGGGGAGGCCCGACGCCGGAGTGGTTGGCGCCACTCCGCTACGCCGGGACCCCCCGCCCCGCTGGGTAGGGGAGAATCCCGCCCCATATCCTTTGCTCAGCTTCTTCCAAGTTGTTTCCTGGAATCACAGAATGATACAGGACAGAGGGAAATCATTCAGCCCATCGAATGTGTTCTGGCTTTTGTCCAATTTACCCCACTTCCAAGACCTTAGCATTGTCATTTGTGTTCCCTTCCAATATTTGTCCGATTCCCTTTTGAAGAGACTATTAAATCTGCTCTTTCAGGCCATGTATTCCAGATTATAAAAATCCTAAAAAAGAAATTCCTCAACGTGCCTCTGACTCTTTTGCCAATTATCATAGATTTGTGTTATTTGGTTACTGACCCTCTACTACTGGAAACAGATTCTCCTTGTTGGCCCAATATAGTAACCCCCACGAGACCCACAGGGATGGCCCAATGGATCTCCCATGGGGCTGACGGAAACCCATCAGTTGGGGCTTATAGAATCAACCCTGAAAAGCCGGCCCAGATTGGAACCGGCATGATCGTTAGTCCCGGTTGGGACCTATGTGCTGTATGCCATGTTCCAACATTTCCTTTTGGTTCTAAATAAACCTCTGTTTGAATAATTCTCAGATCTCCTGAGCTTTTACAGCTGATTAAAACAAATATGGTTTTGAACACCTCGATCCAATTGCCCTGTAACTATTCTGCTAAAAGGAGAACAACCCTAGCCCCTCGAGCCAGTTCAAAAAACTGAATCCCTCATTCCTGGTTAACTATTGAATCTCTTCCACACCCTCACTGAGGACTTGACTTCCTTCCTAAAGTGTGATGCCCAGACTGAAACATTATACTCCAGCTGACAATGAACACTGAAAATAGAAACTGTCCTCACTGTTTAGAGCACATACAAGTTTTATAAGGTTGTAACATACCTTCCTTGCTTTTGTACTCTTGTTGTGTTATGCTTCTTCATATAGTATAAGCTGCTTCCTTAATGTATGCTCTGACAAAGGAAGGTTCAGACTTGGAGATAGGTTTAACACATTTATTGAACAGTTAACAATTCTCCTACTTGACTTTGACTCTCCTGCTAATCTTGCTATAGTAACTCAATCTAACTAACCAGTCTGCTCTAAGCCATGCGGTGGGTGTGATGTTTCTGATCTGCCCCTGTCCTCTCTAAGTGTCACCTGTGGAAAGAGAAAGTGCATGTGTGCCCTGTCCTTTTATATGGGTAGCCCCCTTGTGGTAGTGACACCTCCGGGTGACTTGACTGCCCATTGGTCGTCTCCTATTCTACCTGTTCATTAGTTGTATGTTGCATGTCATGATGTCTGTGGTGCTGCCCCTAGTGTTTACTTAGTCTTAGTGTATTTACATTAACCCATTGTGTATTTACAGTGATGCATATCACCACACTCTAAGCCTGCATTTATAAAACTCATGATCCTGTGTGCCTTTTTAACAGCCTTCTTAGTTTGTCCCACTACCTTTAAAGCTTTGTGTCTGCCTCCTCAAACACCCCCAGGTGTATCCAACTCCTAACTTGGGTAAAATAAATGGATAAAGTTTCAGCCTTGAGTGCAATCCAGATGAAAAGGGCGCTAGCTGTAATAAGTGATGTTTTTTGGCTCAAATGCCCAATCAAACTCAGTTATATGCAAATGGTTTCTAGTGGTGCATTGCAATTTGGACGTGACCATTCATACTGGCTTCAGCGGCACAGTAGCACAGTGGTTAGCACTGTTACATCACAGCACCAGGGTCCCAGGTTCGATTCCTGCTTGGGTCACTGTCTGTGTAGAGTTTGCACATTCTCCCCATGTCTCCGTGGGTTTCGTCCGGGTGCTCCCGTTTCCTCCCACAAGTCCCGAAAGACATGCTTATTCGGTGAATTAGACATTCTCCCTCTTTATATCCAAACAGGTGGCGTAATGTGGCGACTTGGGGATTTTCACATAACTTCATTGGAGTGTTAATGTAATCCTACTTGTGACAATAAAGATTACTTTTTAAAAAATCAATCTATTTTCAGTGAATTGACCTGTATTCATGCTGCATGAAGTGTCCGGGTCCTTCCTGTTGATTCGCTTATTTCCCCTTTCTTTTTTTTGTTGCTATCATCTTAATCCATGGATGCTCAATGGACAGAGACCTTTAAATCGAGCAGGGTAAGTGAGGATCTTGAAAGTTACAAAGAGAACACTCTGCTAAATTTGGACAACATAACTCAGATTGTTCAGCACCTGAGAGATGAGGTGGATTCAATTTGATTGGTTGGCTGGTGGCCAATGAACTGGCCAAAAGGCAGTATTCCGACTGGTGACAGGTGGTGATTGGCTCCTGCCGGAATGGGATGATTTCGAGAGACCTAAGGAAATCACAGTTGAGACTCGGACACACAAAGATAAGGACCTGCTCTCCATCTCTCTCCCCTGTGTTTTCTTCCAAAATGCTGTGAGCTGCTGTTTTACTGAAACTACAGATATCTGAATGAATACACAGTTGCGACTATTACAGACTGGAAAGCAGAAATATCGACCTGAAAGCCTGGTTTGAAGTTAAGTGTTCTAGAAACCACAATCTAAAGCAAAGCCCTTCTTTTTTATTCCTACTTATTATTTTACCACCTCTTCCCCCCTCTGTGCTTGTCTGTCTTATGTGTGTGTAGAGGGTGAGGTGGGTTTAAGTGGCAGGGCATTAGAATTAGATAATAGTTAACCAATTATATTTAATGCATAAATCATTATAATTCTTGTCATTAATAAAAAGTAATTGTGTTTAAATTTACAAACCTGGTGACTGTAATTATAGGGCCAAAGACTGCAGGTATTTTTCAAAGAATTCTTTGTTAATTCAATTGTGTTGCGACTCCGGGTCCATGGGGACTGGAATTTATCACGCCCTAACCCAAGGTGTTGTAACATAATTTGGGGGCTCATTTGGAATGGTGGACAGTAAAGTTTGGGTTACAGTATAAATTGAGACACCAGGTTTGGAGCAATATAACAGGATGACTCTGGAAGCTGCGAAGACTTTTCTTCGGATGGGCAATTTGCCTCGTCAAATTAGTAGGTGAATTAAAAATCGAGGTACCAGCGAAAGCTAGGAAGGTAGAGATAACTGCAGTGCTTTCTCAACATTTAAATCTGAAAGAGATGCCAGAAAGACAGCCTGGGTCATGACAACCATCATGAATTAGTTAAAATCCAGATATAAATGAAACAATTAGAGATGCAGCATAAAGGAACAGAAATGGAGATGGAAATGAGGAGGTTGAATCAGAGAGAGAGAAAAAAGCTTAAGGCACTGGAAATGCGAGGGGAGCTGCAAGGTACTAAAGGGAGCTTAATCTTAGAACGGAACCCTATGGCGATATGTTTACATTTATATAGGCACTCCTAAAATTCGAAGAGAAGGAGGGAGACATTTTTCTTAGGGCATTTCAATGCAAAGTAAATTGACAGGGTACAGAATGATTATGCTTCCCAGTCAAAAGGGATATCTAAGAATTATGATGAGTTAAAAAAGTTATTCTGGATGTATATGAACTGATTCCTGAAGCATACAGCAGAAGTTAGCAGAATTTAAGGAGACAGCCGGGTCAGACGTATGCCAAATTCGAAAAGGTTAAGCAGAACAATTTTGACAGATGGGTATGAGCGTTGGGAGTTACAACTACCTGTGAGGCTCTGAGAGAGGTCATTCTCTTCGAGCAATTTAAGAATTCCTGAACTTCTCTGATAAGAACTTGTGTTGAATACCAAAGGGTGATGATTGCTAGACAAGCAGCAATAATAGCAGATGATTATAAGCTGATCCATAAATTTAAACCTTTGTTCCAGCACCCCACAATTGTGAAAAGGATAGGAAGTGGGAGAGTGCAAGGAAGGCAGAGAGCCAGGTTAAGGAAAGCATAGCTGGGAGTGCTCTGAGATCTCCTCAGATCAGGAAGGAAGGTACTGAGAGTGAAAGTGCGACCGAAAGCCTAGGTGCTACCATTGTATTAAGGTGGGACATGTTCATTCAGTTTTTGAATAAAGTATATTTACAGTTACGTACACAAAATAGAATACATATTTATATTATATGCATAGAAGAGAAGGGAGCATGCACAAAAAACAAAATAAACAACAACAAAAAAAAGTTAGAATAAAATAACTGGTAAGGTATTATGTGCCAGCTCAACAACAGCAGCTCTACAATTGGCAGTATTGTTTTTAGCACATAAATAGCCATCTGTTTGTGTGGGGGGGAAACTGGGAGGTACATATACATTTGGGCACCGGGGAAACAATTACAGAACAATTACAGAGGGCAATACGCAAATGGATCTGGTGTTGGTGTTGTCGCTTGCTTCTCCCGGACGGTTCGTGCTGCCGTTATCGTCTCGCGATCACCTCCGCTTCAGCCATTCGTCCCGTCTTTCGCCTGGATTGTCCTTGTTCTCTGCTCCTATAGATGCCAAGTTTGCTATTGTTTCCCATGCCCTCCTTCCGGTTGTCATTCCCTTGCCTCCCCCTCACCTCACTAGTTCCCCTCTATTGTTCCCTGTCTCCTCCCTCTTCCACTCCCACCCCCCCTCCCCTTCTCCTGTGGTTCGCCTTTCTTTTCTCTTAGGTTTAGCTCCTATTTCCACCCCCCCCCCCCTCCCCCCCACCCCCGGCCCCAGGTCTTTCCCTCCCTCCCCCGCCTCAGCTGCTTTCCCCTGATTCTTGGCTATCTGGCTATTCTTCTGCTTGTTCGTTGCCCACAGGTCCCGGAACAATTGGATGAATGGCTCCCACGTTCTGTGGAAGCCGTCGTCTGACACTCGGATGGCAATTTTGATTTTCTCCATTTGGAGAGATTCTGAGATGTCGGACAGCCAGTCTGCAGCTTTGGGTGGTGCAGCTGACTGCCAGCCGAACAGGATTCAATGGGGGACGATCAGGGAGGCAAGGCAAGGACGTCTGCCCTCCTCCCCAGGAATAAATCTGGCTGGTCTGATACCCCGAAGACCACCACATTCGGGCATGGATCCACCCTCACCCCCACCACTTTGGACATTGCTTCGAAGAAGGCTGTCCAGTACCCCACAAGTCTGGGGCAAGACCAGAACATGTGGGCGTGGTTGGCCGGGCCTCCTTGGTACCGTTCACATCTATACTCCAACTCCGGGAATAACCTACTCATACGAGTTCTTGTTGAGTGGTGTTGGTCGTTGTGTTCGCTCTTTAATTGGCTCTGTTTATGGTGGTTAATATAATCGCCTTCCTTAATTCTAATTACGTTTGCTCAAGAATCACCAGGTATCTTTCGATACCGCCGCAAGGTTCAAAACCGAATACTGATCAAAGACTCAATACACCAGTTAGTAAATTCGAAATCAATGCTCATTTATTTACACACACAGTCAATTAAACTCAAACAATTATACAGAACAATTATGCACAAACTCTACCAACTAAACCATCACTACTACTAAAGCCTATACTTAGCTTCGGGCGCCCACTCAGTCAGAGGAGCAATGGCCGTTGTCCGGTTCTGAGGCTGCTGGGGTTGAACAGGAGTGTCTATCTCGTAGCATGCGTGAATTTGGACTTACTTGTTCTGGTGCAGCTGCTAGGTACGCCTCTCATCGCTGAGAGCCAAGGCCGAGAAGAACGATTCTCTCTTGGGGGGGGGCTTCTTCTTATATCCAAAGAGGACTTCATGCGCTTTTGGGCGAACCTTGAACTTGGTCCCAATTAATTGGACCATATCCTGATCATTGGTATCGATTTCCTCCAATAAAGGGTGGCTGCCCTGATTGCTGGGCGGGCCCTAGGTGGCCATTGGCCTGCTTTGTTCTAGTCTCCTCTGGCGCCGGGGTGTCTGCTTTGGTATCATTTGATTAAATGTTTCTCTTTTGTCCCCAGAGATGGCTCATTAGTAAGCTAATGGTTTTGCAGTATCGGTCTTGTCTGGGAGCTGCAAACTCCAATCAACAGACAAACCTTGCACCTGCTTGCTTTCAGCATTATCGATTTTTCCCTTCATTCTCTGCAAGTGTCCATTTTGTAATTGGGACGTGGCCACCCCAGGTGGCTACAGTGGGCTCGATGTACCACTTTTAGTTGTGTCAAGCTGAGCCTTGAGCACGTGTAGGTGGAGTTGACCCTATGCAGTGCTTCGCTCCAGAGTCCCCACACTATTTCAATCTCCAGGTCCTCCTCCCATTTCTTTCTTGTTGCGTCCAGCATGGTGTGACCCTTTCTACCAGTCGGTCATACATGTCGCTACAGTTCCCTTTATCTAGGATGCTTGCGTCCAGTAGCTCTTCCAGTGATGTCTGTCGTGGCGGTTGTGGATGTCCTTGTCTCCTCTCGTAGGAAGTTTTTGAGTTGCAGGTACTTTAGCTCGTTCCCCCTGGCTAGCTGGAATTTGTCTGTCAGTTCGCTCATGTTGCGACCCTGCCATCCATGTATAGGTCCCTGACTGTCAGTGCCCTCCGTCCTGTCTCCACTTTTTAAAGGTGGCGTCAGTCAGTGCTGGTGTGAACCTATGGTTTTTGCAGATGGGAGCTTTGTCCGACATTTTGCTCAGGCCAAATTGCTGCCACAGTTGGTTCCAGGACTGGAGGGTGGCTATCGCCACTGGGCTGCGTTTTTTGGCTGTGTTTTTTGGGTGGGGATGGGAGTGCCGCCGTGGCGAGGGCCCAGAGGGAGGTCCCCTTGCAGGAGGCCTCTTCTGCGCGCACCCACTCAGCTTCTGGCTCCTTGATCTATCCCCTTATTCGTTCGGGCGTCGCCGTCCAGTGGTAGAATTGTAGGCTTGGGAGGGCTAGCCCCCCCTGGATTTTGTTTTTTGTAGGACTTTCTTTGGGATCCTAGCATTCTTCCCCCCCCCCCCCCTTGCTGCTTTGTGAGTCCGAAATGTAGAGGAGCAGGCCATCTACATAGAGTGAGACTCTGTGCTCTCTGCCTCCCCTTCGGATCCCTCTCCAGAGTTTTGCTGCTCTGAGAGCAATTGCTAATGGTTCGATCGCTAGAGCGAATAGCAGCCGGGACAGTGGGCATCCTTGTCTGGTGCCCCTGTGCAGCTGGAAGTATCGGGAGTTGGTGTTGTTGGTCCATACGCTCGCCATGGGGACATTGTATAGGAGTTTTACCCAGGAGGTGAACCCTGTTCCAAGCCCGAACCGTTCCAATACCTCTATGAGGTATTTCCATTCAACCCTATTGAAGGCCTTTTCTGCGTCTACTGGTGTTCTCTCCCTGGGTGGGGTCATTATCACGTTTAGCAAGTGCCTGATGTTTGAGGTTAACTGCCTACCTTTGGCAAAACCCATCTGGTCTTCTGTGACCACTTCTGGTATGCAGTCTTCTGTCCTTTTGGCTAGGATTTTGGCCAGTATTTTGGCATCTGCGTTCAGCAATGAGATGGGTCTGTATGACCCACATTCTGTTGGGTCTTTATCTTTCTTAGGTATCAGCCAGGTTGAGGCCTGTGCTAGTGTAGGTGGAAATGTGCCCCTCGCTAGCAAGTCTGTGAACATCTCCCGCAGGTGCGGGGCCAGTGCTGTTGCAAATCTTTTGTAGACGTCCGCCGGGAACCCGTCTGGTTCCAGCGCCTTCCCTGCCTGCATGGAGCTAATGCTGTCCATGATCTCTCCCAGTGCTAGTGGTGCTTCCAGGCCTCGTTTTCTGCGCTCCCCCATGACTCGAATGTCCAGTCCATCAAGGAACCGGTTCATCCCAGCCTTCCCCGTTGGGGGCTCTGAGGTGTACAACCCTTGGTAGAAGGCCATGAAGGTTTTGTTAATTATTTCTGGTTCTGTTTCCATTGTTCCTCTGGTATCCCTGATTTGTGAAATTTCTCTTGTGGCTGCCTGCTTTCTCAGCTGGTGTGCCAACAGGTGGCTGGCTTTGTTTATATAGGGTCCCACGTGCCTGGCGGAGTTGGTGCATTGCTTTCCTGGTGGAGTGCAGATCAAAGTTCCTTTGTAGCTCTTTCCTCTCCGCCAGGAGCTCTACGGTCAGGGCCTCGGAGTATTTACAGTCTACCTCCTGTACGGGGTCGACCAGCTGCTGCCTAGCCACCCTTTCCTCCCTATCCCTTTCAGCTTTGAAAGCGATAATTTCCCCTCTTACTATGGCCTTTAGCGCTTCCCAGAACGTGGAGGGTGAAACCTCCCCGTTTTAGTTGTTCTCCGTGTACTCTTCTATGGCCTATGATATATTTTTGTTGAAGGTCTTGTCTGCTAGTAGGGCAATGTCCAACCGCCATGTGGGGCATTGGGCGCTGCCCGTCTCCAGACTCACTTCCATGTAGTGTGGAGCGTCGTTGGATATCACAATTGCGGAGTATTCCACTTTGTCTATCCCTGGAAGCACCGTTTTCCCCACCACAAAGAAGTCAATTCCGGTGTATACGTTGTGCACTGGGAAGAAGAAGGAGAATTCCTTCTCCCCTGGGTGGGTGAACCTCCACCGCTCCCATCGGTTGCACAAAGTGACTGAGTTCCCTTGCCATGCTTGGAGTTTTTCCCGTTTTGGAGCTTAATCTGTCGTTGGGTCCTGTACACAGTTGAAGTCCTCCCCCCCCCCCCTCCCCCCCATGATTAGTCGGTGCGTCGCTGTGTTGGGGATTTATGCCATGGTCTTTTTGATGAAGCTCGTGCCGTCCCAGTTGGGCACGTACATGTTAACTAGTACTACCAGTGCCCCAGCCAGGGCCCCGCTGACCATGACGTACTGTTCCCCTGGGTCCATAACCGTCTTCGTCGCCCTAAACATCATTTTATTGCTGATTCATATTGCCAGCCCCCTGGCCCTCGTCCCATAGCAGGAATGGTAGGTCTGCCCCACCCAGCCCTTTCTTAGCCACAGTCGGTCCTGCTCTCTCAGGTGTGTCTCTTGGAAGAAGACTATGTCGGCTTTCATATTTCTTAGGTGGGTGAGGACTCTGGATCTTTTTACTGGGCCGTTGAGTTCCCTTACATTCCAGGTGACTATCCTGGTGGGGGGCTTCTGTCCCCCCGCTCCTGTGGGATTAACCATACTTACCTGGTGGACGCGCCCCTGCCATCCGGGGTTTCCCTTTGTCCAGGGGACACCTAACATGGCTGCCCATTGTGCGTCCGCCACGTGGGTAGTCCCCTGCACTCTGGAGTCTCCCTTCGCCCAGAGACCATACTGGGTGGATGCTTGCAGCGATTCCTTGTTCCGAACCTTTGGTTGTGGCACTTTGTAGCTCTATTGTTATTTTCTTTCTAGCCTTGTTTGTTCCACCTACCCTGTGAGCTTCCCCCCCCCCTCCCCCTTGCTTTTGGCTTTCCAGGCTGTGTTCCTCGACAACTTGTTTGCTTCGGCGGGGGCTCTTGGTATATGACCCAGAGTTTCGCTGGGTACAGCATGTCATAATATACATTCATGTATATGATGGAGTGCTGACAGGCGGTGATTGATACACAGGATGACCAGTGAGCACACGTAATACAGCAGCCAATCACCAGACAGGACACGACCACTATAAAGCCAGAGGGCACCAGTTTTCCTGCTCTCTTGGGATCCAGCCTCTGAGACAGTCAGAGCTCGTGAGCAGCAGCTAGTACAAACACCATGCGATAGTCAGTTAGTCTGGTCAGGTTAGCCTCAGGTCTCCAATCAAGTCAGCATAGTGTCAACCCACAGTTAAGCATGTAATATAGTTAGATGTTAAATAAAATCGTGTTGCATCTCATCAAGTGTTGGAAGCCTGTCTCTCTCTACACTGCATCAAACGCAGTCCACATAGACCCAGCCTACCCAACACATCACAGCATACCAAAACGTACATCCTTCTTGTGAAGGGCTGCTTTCGCTCTATTGAATTCGGCCCGTTCCTGGCCCAATGTTCTCGTAGACTCTAATGAAGTGTTCTTCCCATTTGCAGGTTGTGTTTTGCCTGGCCCAGCGCAAGATTGGTTCCCTGTCTTGACACTGGTGCAGTTTAGCTATAACTGCCCTCGGGTTGTCCCCTGCCTTGAGCTTCGGGCGCAGCGACCGGTGTGCTCCGCCCATTTCTGGTGGGTTGGGGAAAGTTTCCTCCCCACTAAATTACCCAGCATCTCAGCCACGTATGCTGTGGGGTTTCTACCCTCGATCCCCTCTGAAAGGCCCACTATCCTTACATTTTCCCTTCTTGAGCGGTTTTCCTGATCGTCCATTCTGCCCTTCAAGCTCTCCTGCATTGTCACCAGTCTCGCCAACTCCTTCTCCAGAGCCGTGTCAGTCGCGGCTTTTTCCTGTTCCTTGATGGTCGCCGCTTGGGCTTCCAGTTTCTCCTCGGGCTTCCAGCCTCTCCTCTGATCTGCCCAGGGCTAGCTGCTTCACAGCCAGGGCCTTGGCATTGCTGCCTGCACCGCGGCCTCCTTGTCTGCCCTCGACTCTGCCTTGTTTTCCTGCTGATGTTCCCTCAGCGCCTCGGTAAAGGCTGCCTTCCAGTTCCAGTTCCCCCCCCTAGCCCAAGGGGAAAAAGCTCCTGTCTTCCCAGTTCTTTTTTGTTGCGGCAAACTTTCCATTCCGCCGCTTTGTTTGCCGGTTAGCCCATCTGAGTGGGCTCGCACATGCCCCCTTCTGCTTCTGCTGCCCTTTCTTCCTCTGCTTTGGCTTCCTTCTGGCATTTTTTTTTTGCCCTTTTTTTTCTTCCCCCCCCTCCCATTTCTTTTCTCCCCCTTTTCTTTTCCACTTCCCTTCTCTCCTTTAACACCTTCCCCCCCCTCTTAAACCACTTTTTCAAAAACTTTTTAAAAAAAAAATTTTTTTCAAAAAGGGGAAAGAAAAAAATGTTTCTGTCTCTTTACAAGTTTCTACTCAAAACGTTTTTGGAGAAGTTCTTTTTTTTCCTGTCACCCACCCACATGCTGGGTCAGGAGGGTCGCGAGAGAGAGGGAGGCTTCTGGCTGGGCCGGGTGTCCTCCTTTTGTCATGATATGCGAACATGCAGATAATGATATACAGACAGGCACAGACAGGCAGCTAATGAACACAGAGAACAGGACATGACCAATGAGCAGGCAGGATACTCAGGGGTGGTATCTCACTATAACAGGTACGAGGCACTCACACTCCGCCTCTTTCCACTGATGAACATCTACAGAGTGAGTCAGGGTGTATGTACAGTATCACACCTCCAGCACGTGGCTAAGAGTTATTCTGGTTCAGTCAGACAAAGTAACCACACACTTAGGTTAGCAGAGAGTGGAACTCATAGAGAACTGTGCTAACTAGTTCAAAAAATCAGATTGAACTAACTTCAAGGTCTGGAGTATCTTTTGGTTAAAGCTGCATCCAGTTGCAGCCTGTGTTATCCCAGAGTACAAAACACATCACCTTTGTTCCGCTGCCTGCCTCGTGGTCGCCGCCGGGGGTGGGGTAGGTCCCCGCTGCTGGTTCGGTCCTCGCTCGCTCGGTCCAAGCCTCTCCTGCCATGCGAGAGGGGGGGGGGGGGAATCAATCCCTGCCGATGGCCCGATCCCTGCCGCTGGCTCGGTCGTCGCTTGGTCTCCGTGTTTTCTCCTGCCGTCACGGTGAGGGGGGGGGGGGGAGCAGTCCAACAGGTTTGCGCGTTTTGTTTTTTGTCTCTCCCCGGGAAAGCGACGTGACTGTTGGAGCTACGTTGCCCGCGACCGTTCTCCTACCCCGCCTGAAGTCCTTTCAGCACACCCTGGCAATGTTAACCAGCACACTGCAGAAGGGAAGGGGGGAGCATAGAAAAGCAATAGTAATAGGAGATTCAATGGTTAGGGGAATAGATAGGAGATTTTATGATCGCGAGCGAGACTCCCGAAAGGTATGTTGCCTCCCGGGTGCCAGGGCCAGGGATGTCTCGGATCATGTCTTCAGGATCCTGAAGGGGAGGGTGAGCAGCCAGAAGTCGTGGTGCACATTGGTACCAACGACGTAGGTAGGACAAGGGGTGTGGAGGTAATAAACAAGTTTAGGGAGTTAGGCTGGAAGTTAAAGGCCAGGACAGACAGAGTTGTCATCTCTGGTTTGTTGCCGGTGCCACGTGATAGCGAGGCTAGGAATAGGGAGAGAGTGCAGTTGAACATGTGGCTGCAGGAATGGTGTAGGAGGGAGGGCTTCAGGTATTTGGATAATTGGAGTGCATTCTGGGGAAGGTGGGACCTGTACAAGCAGGACAGGTTGCATCTGAACCAGAGGGGCACCAATATCCTGGGGGGGAGATTTTCTAGTACTCTTCGGGAGGGTTTAAACTAATTTGGCAGGGGAATGGGAATCGGATTTGTAGTCCAGCAACTAAGGAAGCCGATATTCAGGACGCCAAAGCACGTAGTGATGCAGTGGGGAAGGTAACACTGACAAAGGAGAGTACTTGCAGGCAAGGAGATGGGTTTAATGCAAGAAGCATCAGGAATAAGGTGGGTGAACTTAAGGCATGGATCGGTACTTGGGACTACGATGTGGTGGCCATAAGAACATAAGAACTAGGAGCAGGAGTAGGCCATCTGGCCCCTCGAGCCCGCTCCGCCATTCAATTAGATCATGGCTGATCTTTTGTGGACTCAGCTCCACTTTCCGGCCCCAACACCATAACCCTTAATCCCTTTATTCTTCAAAAAACTATCTATTTTTCCCCTAAAAACATGTAATGAAGGAGCCTCAACTGCTTCACTGGGCAAGGAATTCCAAGATTCACAACCCTTTGGGTGAAGAAGTTCCTCCTAAACTCAGTCCTAAATCTACTTCCCCTTATTTTGAGGCTATGTCCCCTAGTTCTGCTTTCACCCGCCAGTGGAAACAACCTGCCCGCATCTATCCTATCTATTCCCTTCATAATTTTAAATGTTTCTATAAGATCCCCCCTCATCCTTCTAAATTCCAATGAGTTAGTCCCAGTCTACTCAACCTCTCCTCGTAATCCAACCCCTTCAGCTCTGGGATTAACCTAGTGAATCTCCTCTACACACCCTCCAGTGCCAGTATGTCCTTTCTCAAGTATGGAGACCAAAACTGAACACAATATTCCAGGTGTGGCCTCACTAACACCTTATACAATTGCAACATAACCTCCCTAGTCTTAAACTCCATCCCTCTAGCAATGAAGGACAAAATTCCATTTGCCTTCTTAATCACCTGTTGCACCTGTAAACCAACTTTCTGTGACTCATGCACTAGCACACCCAGGTCTCTCTGCAGGGCGGCATTCTTTAATATTTTATCGTTTAAATAATAATCCCGTTTGCTGTTATTCCTACCAAAATGGATAACCTCACATTTGTCAACATTGTATTCCATCTGCCAGACCCTAGCCCATTCACTTAACCTATCCAAATCCCTCTGCAGACTTCCAGTATCTTCTGCACTTTTCGCTTTACCACTCATCTTAGTGTCATCTGCAAACTTGAACACATTGCCCTTGGTCCCCAACTCCAAATCATCTACGTAAACTGTGAACAATTGTGGGCCCAACACGGATCCCTGAGGGACACCACTAGCTACTGATTGCCAACCAGAGAAACACCCATTAATCCCCACTGTTTGCTTTCTATTAATTAACCAATCCTCTATCCATGCTACTACTTTACCCTTAATGCCATGCATCTTTATCTTATGCAGCAACCTTTTGTGTGGCACCTTGTCAAAGGCTTTCTGGAAATCCAGATATACCACATCCATTGGCTCCCCATTATCTACTGCACTGGTAATGTCCTCAAAAAATTCCACTAAATTAGTTAGGCACGACCTGCCCTTTATGAACCCATGCTGCGTCTGCCCAATGGGACAATTTCTATCCAGATGTCTCGCTATTTCTTCCTTGATGATAGATTCCAGCATCTTCCCTACTACCGAAGTTAAGCTCACTGGTCTATAATTTCCTGCTCTCTGCCTACCTCCTTTTTTAAACAGTGGTGTCACGTTTGCTAATTTCCAATCCACCGGGTCCACCCCAGAGTCTAGTGAATTTTGGTAAATCATCATTAGTGCATCTTCAATTTCCCTAGCCATTTCTTTTAGCACTCTGGGATGCATTCCATCAGGGCCAGGAGACTTGTATATCTTTAGCCCCATTAGCTTGCCCATCACTACCTCCTTAGTGATAACAATCCTCTCAAGGTCCTCACCTGCCATAGCCTCATTTCTATCAGTCACTGGCATTTTATTTGTGTCTTCCACTGTGAAGACCGACCCAAAACACCTGTTCAGTTCCTCAGCCATTTCCTCATCTCCCATTATTAAAACTCCCTTCTCATCCTCTAAAGGACCAATATTTACCTTAGCCACTCTTTTTTGTTTTATATATTTGTAAAAACTTTTGCTGTCTGTTTTTATATTCTGAGCAAGTTTACTCTCATACTCTATCTTACTCTTCTTTATAGCTTTTTTAGTAGCTTTCTGTTGCCCCCTAAAGGTTTCCCAGTCCTCTAGTCTCCCACCAATCTTTGCCACTTTATATGCTTTTTCCTTCAATTTGATACGCACCCTTATTTCCTTAGATATCCACGGTCGATTTTCCCTCTTTCTACCGTCCTTCCTTTTTGTTGGTATAAACCTTTGCTGAGCACTGTGAAAAATCACTTGGAAGGTTCTCCACTGTTCCTCAACTGTTCCACCATAAAGTCTTTGCTCCCAGTCTACCTTAGCTAGTTCTTCTCTCATCCCTTTGTAATCTTGGGACTACGATGTGGTGGCCATCACGGAAACGTGGATAGAAGAGGGGCAGAAATGGTTGTTGGAGGTCCCTGGTTATAGATGTTTCAACAAGATTAGGGAGGATGGTAAAAGAGGTGGGGGGGCGGGGGTGGCATTGTTAATTAGAGATAGTATAACAGCTGCAGAAAGGCAGTTCGAGGGGGATCTGCCTATTGAGGTAATATGGGTTGAAGTTAGAAATAGGAAAGGAGCAGTCACCTTGTTGGGAGTTTTCTATAGGCCCCCCAATAGCAGCAGAGATGTGGAGGAACAGATTGGGAAACAGATTTTGGAAAGGTGCAGAAGTCACAGGGTAGTAGTCATGGGCGACTTCAACTGCCCAAACATTGAGTGGAAACTCTTTAGATCAAATAGTTTGGATGGGATAGTGTTTGTGCAGTGTGTCCAGGAAGCTTTTCTAACACAGTATGTAGATTGTCCGACCAGAGGGGAGGCCATATTGGATTCAGTACTTGGTAATGAACCAGGGCAGGTGATAGATTTGTTAGTGGGGGAGCATTTTGGAGGTAGTGACCACAATTCTGTGACTTTCACTTTAGTTATGGAGAGGGATAGGTGCGTGCAACAGGGCAAGGTTTACAATTGGGGGAAGGGTAAATACAATGCTGTCAGGCAAGAATTGAAGTGCAGAAGTTGGGAACATAGGCTGTCAGGGAAGGACACAAGTGAAATGTGGAACTTGTTCAAGGAACAGGTACTGCATGTTTTTGATATGTATGTCCCTGTCAGGCAGGGAAGAGATGGTCGAGTGAGGGAACCATGGTTGACAAGAGAGGTTCAATGTCTTGTTAAGAGGAAGAAGGAGACTTATGTAAGGCTGAAGAAACAAGGTTCAGACAGGGCGCTGGAGGGATACAAGATAGCCAGGAGGGAACAAGAAAGGGATTAGGAGAGCTAAGAGAGGGCATTAAAAATCTTTGGCGGGTAGGATCAAGGAAAACCCCAAGGCCTTTTACACATATGTGAGAAATATGAGAATGACTAGAGTGAGGGTAGGTCCAATCAAGGACAGTAGCGGGAGATTGTGTATTGAGTCTGAAGTGATAGGAGAGGTCTTGAACAAGTATTTTTCTTCAGTATTTACAAACGAGAGGGCCATATTGTTGGAGAGGACAGTGTGAAACAGACTGATAAGCTCGAGGAGATACTTGTTAGGAAGGAAGATGTGCTGGGCGTTTTGAAAAACTTGAGGATAGACAAGTCCCCCGGGCCTGACGGGATATATCCAAGGATTCTATGGGAAGCAAGAAATGAAATTGCAGAGCCGTTGGCAATGATCTTTTCATCCTCACTGTCAACAGGGGTGGTACCAGAGGATTGGAGAGTGGCGAATGTCGTGCCCCTGTTCAAAAAAGGGAATAGGGATAACCCCGGGAATTACAGGCCAGTTAGTCTTACTTCGGTGGTAGGCAAAGTAATGGAAAGGGTACTGAGGGATAGGATTTCTGAGCATCTGGAAAGACACTGCTTGATTAGGGATAGTCAGCACGGATTTGTGAGGGGTAGGTCTTGCCTTACAAGTCTTATTGACTTCTTTGAGGAGGTGACCAAGCATGTGGCTGAAGGTAAAGCAGTGGATGTAATGTACATGGATTTTAGTAAGGCATTTGATAAGGTTCTCCATTGTAGGCTTGTGCAGAAAGTAAGGAGGCATGGGATAGTGGGAAATTTGGCCAGTTGGATAACAAACTGGCTAACCGATAGAAGACAGAGAGTGGTGGTGGATGCCAAATATTCAGCCTGGAGCCCAGTTACCAGTGGCGTACCGCAGGGATCAGTTCTGGGTTATTTGCTGTTTGTGATTTTCATTAACGACTTGGATGAAGGAGTTGAAGGGTGGGTCAGTAAATTTGCAGATGATACGAAGATTGGTGGAGTTGTGGATAGTGAGGAGGGCTGTTGTCAGCTTCAAAGAGACATAGATAGGATGCAGAGCTGGGCTGAGAGGTGGCAGATGGAGTTTAACCCTGACAAGTGCGAGGTTGTCCATTTTGGAAGGACAAATATGAATGCGGAATACAGGGTTAACGGTAGGGTTCTTGGCAATGTGGAGGAGCAGAGAGATCTTGGGGTCTTTGTTCATAGATCTTTGAAAGTTGCCGCTCAAGTGGATAGAGCTGTGAAGAAGGCCTATGGTGTGCTAGCGTTCATTAGCAGAGAGATTGAATTTAAGAGCCGTAAGGTGATGATGCAGCTGTACAAAATCTTGGTAAGGCCACATTTGGAGTACTGTGTGTAGTTCTGGTCACCTCATTTTAGGAAGGATGTGGAAGCTTTGGAAAAGGTGCAAAGGAGATTTACCAGGATGTTGCCTGGAATGGAGAGTAGGTCTTACGAGGAAAGGTTGAGGGTGAATCATAGAATCATAGAATTTACAGTGCAGATGGAGGCCATTCAGCCCATCGAGTCTGAACCGGTTCTTGGAAAGAGCACCCTACCCAAGGTCAACAACTCCACCCTAGCCCCATAACCCAGTAACCCCACCCAACACTAAGGGCAAATTTGGATACTAAGGGCAATTTATCATGGCCAATCCACCTAACCTGCACATCTTTGGACTGTGGGAGGAAACCGGAGCACCCGGAGGAAACGAACGCACACACGGGGAGGATGTGCAGACTCCGCACAGACAGTGACCCAAGCCGGAATCGAACCTGGGACCCTGGAGCTGTGAAGCGATTGTGCTGTCCACAATGCTACCGTGCTGCCCCAGGGTGCTAGGCCTTTTCTCATTAGAACGGAGAAGGATGAGGGGCGACTTGATAGAGGTTTATAAGATGATCAGGGGAATCGATAGAGTAGATAGTCAGAGACTTTTTCCCCAGGTGGAACAAACCATTACAAAGGGACATAAATTTAAGTTAAATGGTGGAAGATATAGAGGGGATGTCGGAGGTAGGTTCTTTACCCAGAGAGTAGAGGGGGCATGGAATGCACTGCCTGTGGAAGTAGTCGAGTCGGAAACGTTAGGGACCTTCAAGCGGCTATTGGATAGGTACATCGATTAGGGTAGAATAATGGAGTGTAGATTAACTTCTTCTTAAGGGCAGCACGGTAGCATTGTGGATAGCACAATTGCTTCACAGCTCCAGGGTCCCAAGTTCGATTTCGACTTGGGTCACTGTGTGGAGTCTGCACATCCTCCCCGTGTGTGTGTGGGTTTCCTCCGGGTACTCCGGTTTCCTCCCACAGTCCAAAGATGGGCAGGTTGGGTGGATTGGCCATGATAAATTGCCCTTAGTGTCCAAAATTCTATGATTAACCTAGGACAAAAGTTCGGCACAACATCGTGGGCCGAGGGGCCTGTTCTGTGCTGTATTTCTCTATCTCTATCTCACCCTGGCAGTGCCAAGATAATGCCTTGCCCTGTCCCTGACCACCAGGGTGATTCTAATGGATTCCAAGACCCCAGGGGTGGCCATCACGCCTGTTCTCCACTTGTAGAGACCAGTAGGTGCTGCAGGTCAGGTGACTCATGAGAAATTTTGTGTCCAGTATGAAGCCTGATTTGGCCTTCTCCCGCGATGCTGGATTGGCGCCTGGTGCAATGCGATGGTGGGGGGCGTGGAACCGCGGCCAAAATCGTTTATGGGAAGGTGTGTCTTAAAATCAAAATTCAATATGTATGACTTGTCATCCATCAATCAAACATAAAGCAATACTTTATGAAATACTGAAATACATTAAATTTCAAAGGTGGGCCTATTCCATTTATAGTTAATTATCTAGTACTTTGGCTGTTTGTGTGTTCAGGTCTGTGGATCAATAAGGAAAGACCGAAAGAATGTGTATATATGTGATGTCTATTTTGTCCTTCGCACTCCGAAAGGCACTTCAAATCATTAAGTATTTCTGAACCGAAAATGTAATAAAGCATAATTTTTTGGAACCCAAACTGCAGTCTTGATTAATTGCGGCCATTAATAAACTCATGAAATAAATCTTAAACCACAAAAATATGTTTGAACAAGTTGCAAAATGTGTGCAACCGTCCCCCCTGAGGGCAACAATCAACCATTGGAGTGTGAACAGAAACGTGGAATCTAATGGTGGTTCTTGAGAGCTCAGAATTATGTTGGCGTGAAAGACGATTAATAGCTAAGTGGGGGTTAGTGACGCAGTAGAGATGTGAAAGGATCTGGGAAGGACAGTCTGTAGCAACTCAGGTAGCTTTTAGAAATATAGCGGACAATTCAGCCCAAAAATGTAGAAGCCGGCTGCTGTGGCACGATCGCTGCATGTATTCACCCTCATTTATAGAATCATAGAATCCCTACAATGCAGAAAGAGGCCATTTGGCCCATTGAGTCTGCACCGGCTCTTGGAAAGAGCACGCTACCCAAGCCCACACCTCCACCCTATCCCCGTAACCCAGTAACCTCACTTAATCTTTTTGACACTAAGGGGCAATTTAGTATGGCCAATCCACTTGACCTGCACATCTTTGGACAGTGGGAGGAAACCCAAGCAGACACGGAGATAAAGTGCAAACTGTACACAGACAGTCACCCGAGGCTTTGCGGCAGCAGTGCCAACCACTGTGCCACCGTGCCGCCATCAAGAAAACCAAGTTCCAAAACTGAGGTCTGTGGATCAATAAGGAAAGACCGAAAGAATGTGTATATATGTGATGTCTATTTTGTCCTTCGCACTCCGAAAGGCACTTCAAATCATTAAGTATTTCTGAACCGAAAATGTAATAAAGCATAATTTTTTGGAACCCAAACTGCAGTCTTGATTAATTGCGGCCATTAATAAACTCATGAAATAAATCTTAAACCACAAAAATATGTTTGAACAAGTTGCAAAATGTGTGCAACCGTCCCCCCTGAGGGCAACAATCAACCATTGGAGTGTGAACAGAAACGTGGAATCTAATGGTGGTTCTTGAGAGCTCAGAATTATGTTGGCGTGAAAGACGATTAATAGCTAAGTGGGGGTTAGTGACGCAGTAGAGATGTGAAAGGATCTGGGAAGGACAGTCTGTAGCAACTCAGGTAGCTTTTAGAAATATAGCGGACAATTCAGCCCAAAAATGTAGAAGCCGGCTGCTGTGGCACGATCGCTGCATGTATTCACCCTCATTTATAGAATCATAGAATCCCTACAATGCAGAAAGAGGCCATTTGGCCCATTGAGTCTGCACCGGCTCTTGGAAAGAGCACGCTACCCAAGCCCACACCTCCACCCTATCCCCGTAACCCAGTAACCTCACTTAATCTTTTTGACACTAAGGGGCAATTTAGTATGGCCAATCCACTTGACCTGCACATCTTTGGACAGTGGGAGGAAACCCAAGCAGACACGGAGATAAAGTGCAAACTGTACACAGACAGTCACCCGAGGCTTTGCGGCAGCAGTGCCAACCACTGTGCCACCGTGCCGCCATCAAGAAAACCAAGTTCCAAAACTGAGGTCTGTGGATCAATAAGGAAAGACCGAAAGAATGTGTATATATGTGATGTCTATTTTGTCCTTCGCACTCCGAAAGGCACTTCAAATCATTAAGTATTTCTGAACCGAAAATGTAATAAAGCATAATTTTTTGGAACCCAAACTGCAATCTTGATTAATTGTGGCCATTAATAAACTCATGAAATTAATCTTAAACCACAAAAATATGTTTGAACAAGTTGCAAAATGTGTGCAACCTTCCCCCCTGAGGGCAACAATCAACCATTGGAGTGTGAACAGAAACCTGGAATCTAATGGTGGTTCCCCACGTAAATCTTGCCATACCTGGCTCCCTCACCGCCTGATTCACTGGACACATACCTCAGCTGCTCGGCGCTAACACGGCGAGCTGCTTTCAAACACTCCCTCACCACTCACACCTAGTCAAGAAATGAGAATGGCACCACGGAGACCTGTTCCTCGCTTTGGCAATGCCGACCCGGCCGGGCTTCTTCACTCAGTGGATGAGAGGCAGGGCACCCAGTTTCCCCGAGGTGGGCGGAGAACAAGCAGCAAGGCCAGCAATGCTGCTGGGAGGCAGCGGCAGCAGCTGCAGTAAGTGAGGGCAGCATGACCAAGGACTGCTGTCCAATGTTGGAAGAAGACAATAGACTTCCAACAGGCTGCAAGAGTAATTTACCACCTCTCTCCTGGCATCAGACCTGACTGCCACCCCTCAATTTCCCAAACCTCCCCCCCAACAATCCACTGGTTGACATCTCGCACATTTCCAACATCTGATCATCAAACCTGTTCTTCAGAACCCCCTGGCACCCATCAGCACAACCCTTTCATGTCTAGATGCAGTGCTCACACATACCACCTGCCATAGACCTACTTGATCCATCATGCGTGCGGTTGACAATCCCCTCTCTTTGTCCCTGCAGGAGAAGATAGCCTATGTTAAGTGGGAAAGGGTCAAGATGGGATGAGAGTACCAGATATTCGAGTCCTCACCCTCTGGAGAGAGCAGTGACTGACAGCGAGGTCAGCCTGCACCAGAAAGGTGAGGATCTACTGACCCGTCATCCAGATGACGAGTCTCAAGTGAGTTGGTGATGTTCCACAAAATTATCCATCCCTCTCATTGACCCCATGTCCATTGGACCACCAAAAATGAGGGTGGGCTATCTGTAGTCGTACCTCCCCCTGCCACCCAAGAGAACACCTCGGAGGAGGGCTTTGAGGAGAACACCAGCGACGTGTCACAGCTTTCACCCACGCCTTCTACCAGCAGAGACAAACACCTCAGTGGCCAATGTTAGTCGACAGGCTTCGGATGCACTATCTGGTGAGCACCACACAGCTGCTGATGCACATCAGATGGAGGTTAGGAACATCCAAGGGAGACGGCAGTTGGGGGTTTGCCGGAACAAGGACTCAGTAGGATCCCAGCCAGATGTCAGGCCTCTGGGCAAGGATCTCCCAGAACTGATGCAGGTGATAGGAAACATCCACGACAATCTAGTCAGTGCAGAGCTGATTGGAGGTGTCCCAAAGCCTTCAAATGCAGGAGGTGGTGCCGACAATGCATGACACCCAGGCCAACACTGCTAGGATGGTGACCACAGTGGAAAACCTAGAGCACAGCGTCCATGCCTTGATTGGTGGTATCCAAGGCATGGCTCAGTCTGTGAGAACCATGGCTAAGGGCCTTAACATCATGTCCCAGTCGATAAGTATCAGACTGGATTGGTTTATTGTCACGTGTACCGAGGTACAGTGAACAGTATTTTTCTGTGAGCAGCTCAACAGATTATTAAGTACATGAAAATAAAATAAATTTAAAAGAAAATACATAATAGGGCAACACAAGGTACACAACGTAACTACATAAACACCGGTGAAGCAGACAGGGGTGTAGTATTAATCAGGTCAGTCCATAAGAGGGTCATTTAGGAGTCTGGTAACAGTGGGGAAGAAGCTGTTTTTGAGTCTGTTCATGTGTGTTCTCAGGCTTTTATATCTCCTGCCCGATAGAAGAAGTTGGGAGAGTGAGTAAGCCGTGTTGGAGGGGTCTTTGATTACGCCACCCGCTTTCCCCAGGCAGCGGGAGGTGTAGATGGATGGGAGGCAGGTTCGTGTGATGGACTGGGCAGTGATCACGACTCTCTGAAATTTCTTGCGGTCTTGAGTGGAGCAGTTGCCATACCAGGCTGTGATGCAGCCCGATAGGATGCTTTCTATGGTGCGTCTGTAAAAGTTGGTAAGAGTTAATGTGGACATGCTGAATTTCCTTAGTTTCCTGAGGAAGTATAGGCGCTGTTGTGCTTTCTTGATGGTAGTGTCGATGGGGGTGGACCAGGACAGATTTTTGATGATGTGTACCTCTAGGAATTTGAAGCTGCTAACCATCTTCACCTTGGCCCCGTTGATGCTGACAGGGGTGTGTACAGTACTTTGCTTCCTGAAGTCAATGACCAGCTCTTTAGTTTTGCTGTCATTGACGGATAGATTGTTGTCGCTGCACCACTCCATCAGGTTCTCTATCTCCCTCCTGTATTCTGATTCATCATTATTCGAGATCCGGCCACTATGGTTATATCAGCAAACTTGTAGATGGAGTTGGAACGCAGTGTACAGGGAGTATAGTAGGGGCTTAAGTATGTAGCCTTGCTGGGCCCCGGTATCGAGGACTATTGTGGAGGAGGTGTTGTTGTTTATGACATGTTGACACATGCAGGTTGACATTGCCGAGACACTGCAGAGTGTGACCAAGTCACTGAGGACCATCACTGAGGGTGTCGACACCATAGTTCAGACACGGGTTATCCCCTGGGACTGGCAGTGCCAGATGTTTCAGGGACTTCTGGAACTCACTTCAACAGCTTCTCCATCCCATGGAGCCAACCCAGGGCCCTACTCGCAGCTTCAGGGAGAAAGAAGTACAGGAGCACAACCTGGTGCCTTCCATATAGAGTTTAAGGTGGTCTCCAGTACCTATGAATACTCCCTCCTGACACCAGCACATCACAAGAGTAGCAGGCAGAACACGTCTGCACAGCAATGTCTGGCGCCAGGGCCCTCTGGCTCTAAACAATCCAGAGGACATTGCCAAGGGCATCAAAGGCCACTGATCGCAGAAAGCAGCAGGCTGCCTCCACCTCTGAAGTGCATCCTGGGGTCACCATGGCATAGCACTGGACCATGGACGATCAAGAATAGTGAGGATCACTGAGTGGGCACTGGTGAGGTCATTATCTGTTGCTAGGGAGAATTGAAATCTGTCACATTAAAATGTTCACCATTAAAACATTTCCACCTCATGTGAAACTACTGTCACTTTAACCTTCATAGCGAGCCTGAATCGTTAATGAGATTGAAATGAATGCAAATTAGGCTTCATGAGCTTTTCAACATTTTTGGGTGAGATCCAGAACTTGCCATTGGGAGTGGGCCAGGTGAATCTCAAACTGACTCACGCCCAGTGCAAATCCCGATTTTGACCTCTCCTGTGATTCACCCGGATCTGCGCCAGGTACAATGTCTTGGTTGAATCACGCCTATGGTCATCAGTTAATAAACACAAACCTAATTTATCCTTCCCAAATCACAGGCCTTGCAATTAAAACCTAATCTGTTAGTACAGCAGGAGTGTATTCAATGGTCCTCAGAGGACATTTCATATATTAAACGCACTATATGAATCCAAGTTGTTGTTGTCGAGAGACGTGTTCAGGTGCAAACAAAATGCAGGTTCCATGTTTCTTCATTCACACTATTTTGCCTCAAAGTTTCTTGCTAGTTAAACAGGTGTCCCTTTACTTTCATATTTTAAGTCCCCTGAAACCCACTTGCCAGCCCACAAATATAAATTACTTAGATGAAGAGACTGAAGGTATGGTTGCTAAATGTGCTGACAACCCAAAGATAGGTAGGAAAGTAAATTGTGGAAAGGACGTAAGGAGACTACAAAGGCACATAGATGGGTTAAATGAGTGGTGAAAAGTCTGGCAAATGGAGTGTAATGTGGGAAACTGTGCAATTGTCTACTTTGGCAGGAAGAATATCAATAAGCTTATTATCTAAATAGTCAGAGTTTGCAGAACTCTGAGGTACAGAGGGATCTGGATGTCTGAGTGCATGCATCACAATAGGGTGACATACAGGTACAGCAAGTCATTCGGAAAGTTAATCAAATTTTATAGTTGATTGTGAAGGGAATTGATTACAAAAGTAGGGAGGTTTTTCTTCACTTGTACAGGGCATTGGTGAGACCACACCTGAAGTATTGTGCACTGTATTGGTCTCCTTATTTAGGGAAAGATGTAAATGTATTTGAAGCATTTCAGAGAAGGATTGCTGGACTAATAACCGGAATGGTCGTTCACTTAACTAGATTGCTGGTTTGTGATGCAGAGAAAGGTCAGTTCCCGTTCAATTCCCGTACCGGCTGAGGTTATTCATGAAGGCCCCGCCTTCTCAACCTTGCCCCTCGCCTGAGGTGCAGCCTATGGTCATCTAGAACTTTGGCGCCTTTACCTTTACCTACCAGGAATGGGCAATTTTTCTTCTGAGGAAAGGATGGAGAAGTTAGGTTAATATTCATTTGATTTTAGAAAGAGCAAGAGGCAACTTGATCAATGCCTTTAAGATCATGAGGGGTATTGACAGGATGTGGAGAGGATGCTCCTTTTGTCAGAAAATCTAGAACTAGGGATCCCTGTTTAAAAATAAGGGGTCACTCATTTAAGGCAGAGGTGAGGAGAAATATTTTCTCTCAGAGGGTCGTGAGTTAGGGTTAGGGTTAGGGTTAGGATTAGCTGAGCTAGATAGATTCCTGATTAGCAAGAGGGTAACAGGTTATTGGTAGGCAGGAATGTGAGGTTGAAGTTCCAAGCAGAGCAGCCATTATCTTCTTGAATGGTGGAGTTGGCTGGAGGGGCTGAGTGGCCTACTTCTGTTCCGAATTTGTATGTGTATAAAATATACGGAACTACTCAGTAAGGAATGGGACCATAAGTCAATAAACATCTGGTAAAGTAAAAGACTGGTATGTACAACTATGTACAAAAATTTTAAATAAAATCTAGTTGCTAGCTATGATTTTTATCGCAAATACAAGTTACCATTAGTTCAATATATAGATCATAACATTTAGAATTATGCTTATAGCAAGAAGCAGAGATTCACGTCGGCACCTTTCATTGAAACAAACAACATTTATCTGCCGCCTTTTCACTGTTAAAGACTACACTTTAACGCTTACCCTGCTTATTCACTATTGCTTGGTCTCAGAGCCGATGTAACACATGACATACAAATAAACACCAAAGGTAGATCAACATAAGGGGCAAGAACACTGATTGGCAGCGTTCTGTTTCCTAATATGATGGTTGGTGCTGCAGTGGTCAACTCTGTGTGAAGCATCACCTGGTGTGGCTCAGGAACCCCACTCTATGTCAGTGTCCACCAGTGTGCAGGTGGCATGCTGAATTCCCAAAAAGTTAAAGCATCAGAAATCTATCTACCGACTTCCAGGTTTCACTCAGGCGAGACAGGAGTTGGGCTACAAACTTGGTCCCTGAAGGCAGGTTGGCATTTTACATTTTAATGAGTATTTAACTTTGGCTGGCTAAGTTTCTCGGGCCTCAGGAAACCTGGCACTGCAAAACAACAAGGAAAGACAAGGAAATAAAGAGCTGTTACGGAGCAAGAGGAGCAGAAATGCATGCTCTGGACTCCCCAAGCTCCTCCTCCATCAGAATTTCCCATACAAACCCCTGCCAACAACCCTCATCCCCTGGGTTCAGGAGTCATATACCATAACCCCCCAACCCTCAGCCCCCACCACGATCAGACCTCCCATCTCTGGGTCGGAGATCAAATTCCATGTGGGCCTGCAGCCTCTTCTTCTGCGTATCCCACCCAACTGGAAGATAAGTCTGTCAACCAGGTCGATCTCGAGGTGATAAACCGACCTGTGACCTTACATGTACACTGCGGAGTCAAAACTCCAGTCTTCGGGGTTTTCACTGCACTACCACACCACCTCCCCTCACCACCGATGGCTCCCAAAGTTAAAATTCCCTCCTTCCCCACCGGCAATTCAGCTGAGCTAATAAGACATTAAAAACTGGCCTTTCACCTCTGGGATTTGAGTTCAAAACCACCTACTGTAACAACAATCCACACACAAATCTGGAGAAACAAATATTAAAAGCACAGAAGAGACAAAAGATGTGATTTAGAAAAGAGACAAATTTGCAAAAACTGGACAGAAATATACTTCAGATATGAGCGGCTGAGAGAGCAAGAGAGAGTAATGAGAATGTGCAGAAAATATGGGACATGAAAGTCATGAGAAAGAAAAGTGTGCAGGAAGTATCTTCAGTGACTGAAACCTGCATCAATATTATCTGCACAATCTGAAACTACATAATGTGGGTCAGACATAACGTAATTGAGAGGAACTTTCTTCTTTGAGATGCACAACAAGTGCAGATATTACAATCTTCAAATTATTATTTTTATTTACGTTTTCCATTTTAAAATATAGGTTTTTAGTAAGAAAGGTGCTTTAATCGGCATTTCAGCAATGCTGAGAAAAATAATTCTGTGAACATTTAACCTTCAAAGTGCACATATTAGACAAAAAAAAAGTGCTTGGTCACCAAAACTAAACGTGTAACCATGTCACCTTTAAAAGTAGTCACGCCTCTGTTGTTCTATTCAACAATTTTCCAAAGAAGTCCATTTTATTGGTTAAATATATGTATGGTTTGATTCTAGGAAGGCAGGAAATAAAGACAGAAATGACAACTGTGATAAGATTGTACGATAAGATTAGCATGGTGTAGGAAAAAAATACCTTTTGATGTGGTTCAGTGACATTTCTCCCCAACAATGCAGGTATGCGTGAGAGCAGCTACAGCAGCAATAGCTGCCAAGATGAGCAAGTGTCCCTCCCAGTGAGGAAAACCATGAAACAAAATCATTCATGTTGACGTGTGGAAAGGTAGCAAGGAGCATTTTAAATTCTTGCTGTTGATATTGTGGATTCAAAAGAAAGATCGGCACTTCAGTTCTGAAGTCACTGTTTTTGGGATTTTACTCACTCCTCTTAATTTATGAATTTCTCAGCTGTTTGCCTTATTCTCATTTATTCATCTGCAAAAATTGTCCCCTTTTTTAAGTAATCTTCAATTCTTGTGCTCTACCATCCAGCTATTAGTAGGCAGCTACTACAGTGGCACAGTGGTTAGCACAGTTGCTTCACAGCTCCAGGGTCCCAGGTTCGATTCCCGGCTTGGGTCACTGTCAGTATGGAGTCTGCACGTTCTCGCCGTGTGTGCGTGGGTTTCCTCCGAATGCTCCAGTTTCCTCCCACAGTCCAAAGATGTGCAGGTTAGGTGGATTGGTCACACTAAATTGCCCTTAGTGTCCAAAAAAAAGGTTATGTGGGGTTATTGGGACAGGGTGGAGATGTGGGCTTAGGTCGGGTGCTCTTTCCAAGGGCCGGAGCAGACCCGATGGGCCGAATGGCCTCCTTGTGCACTGTAATGTATATGAATCGATTATTGTATTTCTGTGGAGCACATCGGTGAACCCAGTGTGGAGCAGTCCCAGTGGAGAGTGTAGCCACTTCCCGATTCCAAAATGGAGGTCCGCTAAGAATGCAGGGAAATTCAGCCAGATACAGGAAAACAAGCAGGTACAAGGTTTCCTGTGTATGAGGACCTGCAGAAACCCAGACAGAACTGAAACCAGCAACTATCTGCATATTAATGAGCGATCCCCAGGAACAATTGGAAACATTAAGAGCAATCGAGACCAAACCAGACTCCCCGGCGCCAGCGGGAGCCATGACAAAGGAAGGCCAACGGATACATAGGAACCGCCCAGCGATCAGGGAACAACTCCAGTATTGGAGAAATCGATCCAAGTGATTGGAACTTAGCCCAATCAATTAGAACCAAGTCCGGGTCCGCCCAAAAGGGCGCAAAACCCCTGGGGGCTATAAAATAGAGCCCCCAAGTTCAGTTCACTCTCTTGGCACTTGGCTCTCAGCAAGGAGAGACCGGCCTAAACAGCTCTTGGCAGGTCTTCTTGGCAGCTCTCAAAGAACTCTTGACCGTGACTCTCAACTCGGAGAGACCTGCCTAGCAGCTGCACCAACCAAGTAAGTGTCCAGTCAACGCACGCTACGAGATAGGCGCTCCTAGCCACTATTCCATACCAGCTTGAAGCCTGCAGTCTCAGAATCGAATGAAAGGCCATTGTTCCCCTGACCTTGTGGGCCATTTCCAAAGTTAAGTATTGGCCTTTTAGTGTTAGAGATAGTCTAGTAAGTAGAGTTTTTATGCATGAGTAGTGATTGACTGTGTATATAATAAATGTGTTTTGATTTGAACCTTACTAACTGGTGTATTGAGTTACTGATCAGCACTTGAACTTGAACCTCGTGGTGGTATCATAAAGATACCTGGCGACTTTAGAGCAAGGTGATTAAACAGAGCCAATTAAGTACAGCACAACGAGCAACATTTATTGGCGAACTCTGACGGGATTCGACTTAGAAGTGGCCCCCCCACTCCGAGAAAACCCAAACATTTTAAATTAGAATCCAATTGGGAACAGAAATAACCACAAATGTTCAAGCAGTTCTGATCAATCCTCCATAATTCGGAAGTGTGTTAATGCATGCGTACTAACAGTGTTATAAGGTAAACCTGGTAGATTTTGTTGCGAGAAAACTGTCGGGAGTTTGTATTCCGGAAATTAGCGAAAGCCGTACCCGTATTTGCAGCACCGCCTTAGTACCCCTCGTTCCAAATTTAAAAGAGAGCACAGATAGGAAAAATGGCAATAAAGGCAATGGAACACCTTATAAACCCTCAAGAATTCGTGGTCGCAGCGACCAGCAGAGTAGGTCAGTGTCCCGTTTGGGAAGTTGAATTGAGAAAGTACCTCAAAGGGAAGGGATGGCCCTTTTGGAGTGACTTTTGTTCAAATGAGGAAAGTATAGGGAGTATAGGACATACTTGGTGGGAGAACTTGAGCAAAATCCATAAGAAGAGCTTAGGGAAAGCTTGCAAGCCGATGGCAATCGTGTCCTGTCTGGCACAATTGCGAGGCACAGAGGAGGTCGTTCGGACACTCCGTAAAGAGATAGATGAGAGGAATTGAATGAGTAAAGTCGATGTTAGCGAGATCGAGAAAGAGAATATAGAGTTAAGAGGGAAGTTGGCAGCAAAGGACAGAGAGGTGGATGATGCCAAGAGGGCACACCAGTCTTGTCTAGCACACCTGAGCAGCTTCCAAACCCAATACGATAAGGCCAATCAGGACACACAGCGTGCAGTCCTGGTAAGAGAAGAGACAGAGAAACAGGTAGAGGCATTGCAAAAGCAGTGCAGTGATTTAAAAGCAGAGTTAAGAGCACTCCATGCTGCCACCACGGAGCAGAGACAAAGCTCAGTGGATCACGCAAAGTGCCGGAAGCAGATTGCAGAACTGCAGTCTCTGCTTTCAGTCCAAAATGGGTTTCAAAGCACCTTTGGATCCCAGTTAGATGAAGAAGACAGCCCTGATTGGCAAGAACTAAATGAGACAGCGCATAGATATGTACAGGGAACATGTGCGCAGGGAAAGCCCCAAAAGAGAAGAGCACCCCAACCCCCCACAGAGCAGATAGATCACACCCCCGTGAATCCAGTCACCACCCACCGCAGAGTCGCAGCGGACGGAGACGCGGAATTCCTTTACACAACCCCCTTAACCGTGACCCAATTACGGGACGCGTGCGAAAAGATCACACTGTTCCTCACCACCTCAGACCCCCACCAATTCTTTGCTACAGTTAAGCAGCAGGCGACCATGTATGGCCTGGATGAGCGAGAGCAAGTGAAGCTCACAGTTTTAAGCTTAGACCCTCCCGTTGTAGCAGCCCTTCCCGACCCACAGAATGTAGGAGGAGGCACCCTTGCAGAGATGCACACGGTAATCCTCAACGCGATCGGATATAACAGAGGTGACCCCGTAGAAGGCCTGAATAAGTTCAGGCAGAAGAAAACAGAACACCCCACAGCATTTGCTTGACGCCTGTCGATCCATTTTACAGCTGTTTTCGGTAACTTAGACCGCGCCCATTTGTCCACCGACAACATGGTCCGGCCGACCGGTCGTCGCAGCGAAAATACGGGGACAGCCCATTGAATTTCTCTGGGATACTGGAGGGTCCCGCACCACAATTAATTCCTCCACCATATTCCAAAAAGACACGTGGCCCACTACAGACACCATCACCCTCAGAGGTTTTACAGGCCACCCACAGCAGGGACACATCACAGCCCCTGTCTCCATTCAAATTGGCAACATTACAACAAAACACCCCATCGTTTTAGTCGAACTGCCTCACACAGCAGAACACATTTTGGGCATCTATTTCATGAGTTCCCACAACCTGTCATTTGATCCAGTAAATAAATGTGTCAAAATGGCAAAATCAGCGAGAGCCCCCGCCACGCTCACAGTAGGCGAGTATGCTAATAAGATTAGTGCAGTCGGTGAATATTGGTTTGACCCGACCACAATTATCACAGACAAGCAGGTTAGGGCAGTTCTGCAGAAAAACAGGGCAGCATTTGCAAGTCATAAACATGACTGTGGCAGGATGGCTGGCTCAGTTCATATTACAGGACCTGACCCTAGACCCCAAAAGCAATATGGATTTCCCCAAGAGGCAGAGGGAGAAATCTCAAAAGTAATTGACAGTTTATTAGAGCAGGGCGTACTTAGATCAGTAGCCTCTATTAATAATGCCCGATTTGGCCAGTGAGAAAACCCGATGGATCATGGCGACTGACCATCGATTACCGGGAACTCAACAAAGTCACCCCTGCAGCAGCCTCCTCGGTAGCCACAAGTCCCGAGACCAAGCAGAAACTTATAGCCAAATTCTGCACACATAAGTACGGCCTCAACTGGGACCTTGGATTCATGTTGCATTACATTCACCCCCCCCCCCCCCCCCCCCCACCATCTGGCCTGGGCTTGCGAAATCCGACCAACTGTCCTGGCTTGAGACAATTCACACCTCTTTAATCTGTGATTATCCCTCCCTCCAGTTGCTCCTTCTGGATTTGTAGATTTAATTACCTGCAAAGACTTGCATTCAAAGTATCGTCTTGCATCTTTGACTTTATCTATACATATGTTTCTGGAACCCACCTCTTCATTCACCTGAAGAAGGAGCAGTGCTCCGAAAGCTAGTGATTTGAAACAAACCTGTTGGACTTTAACCTGGTGTTGTAGGACTGTGCTCACCCCAGTCCAACGCCGGCAGCTCCACAGCATGTTTACCATGAGTGTCCTCGATTCAATCCCATAGCATGCTACCAACCACCATCTCAGCAAAACCCAAAATGGCTCGAAGTAGAAAAGGCCACTCGACAGCTAAGAAACAACAAGGCATCAAGAGCAGATGGAATCTCCTCCAAAGCACTAAAACATGGTTGATAAGCACCATTGACATCATTTCCCTTATCTGGAAGGAGAAATTGCCAGGAGATCCCAGAAAAACTGTAATCATGACCTTCTTCAAGAAAGGTGACAAGTCTGACTGCAGTAACCACAGAAACATTTCCCTGTTGTCGGCCACAGGGAAGGTCAGTGCAAGAGTCCTCCTTAATCTGCTTCTCCCTGTGGCTGAAGAGCTCCTCCTAGACTTGCAATGTGGATTCTGCCCACTAAGGGGCACAACAGACATGATCCTCACCGCATGGCAGCTACAAGAGAAATGCAGGGAACTGAGTCAACCCTTGTACATAGACTTCTGTGATCTCAGAAATGTCTTTATCACTGTCAACTGTGAGGGATTATGGAGCACCTTCTTCTGTTTTGGCTGCTCCCAAAGAATTGTCACTATCCTCTCCACCTGCTCCACGATGACATGCAAGCCATAATGCTGGCCAATGGATCCATCACAGATCCAATTCATGCTCAAATTGGGATCAAGCAAGGCTGTTTCACCCCTCTGGTGCTTTTCTCGATCTTCCTTGATGCAATGTTCAATCTCGCCCTCCAAGCCATCATCAACACCTTCACTGAGGCTTACGAGAGCATGTTCCTCACACTAAACATCTGCAAGACAAATGCCCTCTACAAAACTGCTCCCGCCAGACAGCACTGCCCACCCATCGGGTATCAAAAGCTACAACCAGGCCTTGGACACCAAAGAGAAAATGCTAGAAAATCTCAGCAGGTCTGGCAGAATCTGTAGAGAGAGAAAAGAGCTAATAAAGGGTCCAGATGACCCTTTGTCAAAGCTATAATACAGAGAAAGTGGGAAATATTCATACTGTGGAGTGAGAATGAAAGATGAGTCATAGCCACAGAAACCCAGGGAAATGGGGTGCTAAATAGCAACAATAACCACGGGGAAAAGAGTGCTAATGGCAGTCCCCAGAGAGAACAAAAGGTGTCAAAGGCCAAACAGCAGAGAAACTAACGTCAGAAGGTAAGCACGGCAGCATGGTGGTTAGCATAAATGCTTCACAGCTCCAGGGTCCCAGGTTCGATTCCCGGCTGGGTCACTGTCTGTGTGGAGTCTGCACGTCCTCCCCGTGTGTGCGGGTTTCCTCCGGGTGCTCCGGTTTCCTCCCACATCACAAAGATGTGCGGGTTAGGTGGATTGGCCATGCTAAATGTTCAGCACCACCTGCATTGTGCTAGTGCAACCTTCGGTCACCTAGGGAAGAGATTGTTTGACCTTAGATCCAGCACCAAGATATGGTCTACAAAGCAGTAGTGACACCAGCCCTCCAATATGGCTCAGCTGTGTGGATTCTGTCCAACCTCAAAACCGGGAAGAAGAACCACCAGCACTGGTTTTGCAAGTCCCTGCGAATCCATTAGCAGGATAGGTGCGCCAATGTCAGTGTTCTTGCTCAGGCCAAGCATCCAAGCATCAAAGCATTGACCACACTCGATCACTTCTGCTTGGTGGGTCACATTGTCCACATGCTCGACACAAGCATCCCGAAACATGTACTGCTCAAAGCGTCGACACAGCAAGCAAACCCCAGGAGGGCAGAGAAAACATTTCACGGACGCCCTCAAAATTTCCTTGAAATAGTGCAACATTCCCATCGACATCTGGGAATCCCCGGTCCAAGGCCATCTGAAGTGGAGGAAAAGCATCTCGGAAGGAGCTGAACACCTTGAGTTTCATTGCCAAGATCGAGCTAAAGCCAAGCGATGATAGCAAAAGGAGCACATGGCATCCAGGGCACCCCAACCACCAGTCCCCCATCCCCCAACTGCTCCACCTGTGACAAAGACTGAATGTCGCACATTGGACTCTTCAGTCATCTAAGAACTAATTTTTAGTGTGAAAGCAAGTCACCTTCGACTCCGAGGGACTGTCTAAGAAAAAGAAGAAAAAGAAGAGACTTTCTGTTAAGACATGCAGCACTGATGTGGCTACTTTTGTGCTTTTCAAAAGACAAGAACCAGGTAGAAGTAGATTATACTCTATCATGAAAGACTAGTGTTGAAGCTGCAGTAATAGGGAGTAAAATGCACCGTCTGTCGGGATGCAAACGTTGTAATAGCAGATCAGTTACCTGAACTACACTCTGCCGAATATTCCTTTGAATTGAAATGCTTAATTCAGTGAGAGATGTTACAGGAAGACAAATCCTCTCCTGCGCATCTGCGTGCAAGTCGCAGTTTTATTTCCATAATTTCTCAATAATAGTAAATCATATTGTTACTTTCATTTTTGGAATGAAAATAGTGTCACGAAAATTGAATTTACACCAAAAGCAGTTGTCCAATGTAATAAATCCTATCTGAAATTCATACAAGGTAAAAAGAAGTTCCGCATCTCTAAAACAAAATGATTACCTGTTGTCCAGCTTATTTACCACTTCATTTATATATTCGGACAACGCCTTTAATGAAATGAAACATTCCAAGGTGCTTCAAGGGACCATTATGGAACAGAGTATGATGGATGTGGAAAGAATGTTTCCTTTTGAGGAGGTCACTGTTGAAAAATAAAGTGTCTCCCATTTATTTATTTATTTAATTTTTTCCAATTAAGGGGCAACTTTAACGTGGCCAATCCACCTACCCTGCACATCTTTGAGGCCCACACAGACCGGGGAGAATGTGCAATACGGACAGTGACCTGGGACTGGGATCGAACCCGGGTCATCGGCGCCATGAGGCAGCAGGGCTAACCACTGCGCCACCGTGCTGCCCGGATCGTCCATTTATGACAGAGATGAGGAGAAATTAATTTCCCCCAGAGGACCATGAGTCTCTGGAACTCTCTTCCTCAAAAGGTGGTGGAATCAGAGTCTTTGAATATTTTAAAGGCAGAGCTAGATAGATTTTTGATTAACAAGGGAGTGAAAGATTACCAGTGTAGGGGGGAATGTAGACTTGAGGTTACAATCAGGTCAACCATGATCTTAATGAATGGTGGAGCAGGCCCGAGGGGGCGAATGGCCTACTCCTGCTCTGTATGTTTGTAGTTGTAGCATGGCACCAAGCCACAAAAGGGGCAATGAGGTCAGATGACCTAAGGCTGGGTTAAAGAGGTTGATTTTAATATATGTCTTAAAGGAGGAAATTGATGCAGTGAAATAGAGAGGAATAAGGAGGGAACTCAGAGCTTGGGTCCTAAATAAGCGAAGGCTCATCAGCCAATGTTGGAGCAATTATAAATGGGAATGCATAAGAGGCAAGAATTAGAGAAAAGCAGACATCTGGGAAGTTTGTGGGGTGAAAAGTGATTGCAGAGATAGGGACGCGTGGGGCCACAGAGGGATTTGAAAACAAAGATGAGGGGCGCGATTCTCCGCACTCACGCCGGTTCGGAGAATAGCGGGCCGCGCAAATTTTCACGGCGACGCAGGTCCGACGCCCTCCCGCTATTCTCCGAACCACGCACAAACTACACGCCGGGATTCCCGGCAAAGGCCTCGAATGCGCCCCCGACACGACCAGAATCACTACTTATTGGCCCCCCCGGTATTCTCCGGACCGGATGGGCCGTAGTCCCGACGTCATCACGCACTGTTTTCACGCCGGCCAACACACCTGCCTTTCAAGTTCGTCAACCAGTCGTGCTGGCTGACGACAGCTTCAAGGAGGTGAGCGCACCGCTCAGCGCACTGCTGCAGTCTGGCCACAACGGGGAAGGCATCTCCGAGAGCGGGAGGGGGGTCCAGAGCGGGGGAGGAGTGGGGGAGACTGAGGGGGGAGTGGGGGAGCCTAAGGGGGGGGGGGGGAATGTGGGAGACGGAGGGGGGAGTGTGGGAGATGGAGGGGGGAGACTGAGGGGGGGTGTGTGGGAGACGGAGGGGGGAGTGTGGGAGACGGAGGGGGGAGACTGAGGGGGGGAGTGGGGGAGATGGAGAGGGGAGTGGGGGAGACTGAGGGGGCAGTGGGGGAGATGGAGGGGGGAGTGGGGGAGACTGAGGGGGGAGTGTGGGAGACGGAGGGGGGGAGTGGGGGAGACTGAGGGGGGAGTGTGGGAGACGGAGGGGGGAGTGTGGGAGACAGAGGGGGGAGTGGGGGAGACTGAGGGGGGGAGTGGGGGAGACGGAGGGGGGAGTGGGGGAGACTGAGGGGGGAGTGGGGGAGATGGGGGGGAGTGGGGGAGACTGAGGGAGGGGGAGTGTGGGAGACGGAGGGGGGAGTGTGGGAGATGGAGGGGGGAGACTGAGGGGGGGAGTGTGGGAGACGGAGGGGGGAGTGTGGGAGATGGAGAGGGGAGTGTGGGAGATGGAGGGGGGAGACTGAGGGGGGGAGTGTGGGAGACGGAGGGGGGAGTGTGGGAGACGGAGGGGGGAGACTGAGGGGGGGAGATGGAGAGGGGAGTGAGGGAGACTGAGGGGGGGAGTGGGGGAGATGGAGGGGGGAGGGGGGGGGAGACTGAGGGGGGAGTGTGGGAGATGGAGGGGGGGAGTGGGGGAGACTGAGGGGGGAGTGGGGGAGATGGAGGGGGAGTGGAGGAGACTGAGGGGGGAGTGGGGGGATGGAGGGGGGAGTGAGGGAGACTGAGGGGGGAGTGTGGGAGACTGAGGGGGGGGAGTGTGGGAGACAGAGGGGGGAGACTGAGGGGGGAGTGGGGGGACTGAGGGGGGAGTGGGGGAGATGGAGGGGGGAGTGGGGGAGACTGAGGGGGGAGTGGGGGAGATGGAGGGGGGAGTGGGGGAGACTGAGGGGGAAGTGTGGGAGACTGAGGGGGATTGAGGGGGGAGTGGGGGAGATGGAGGGGGGAGTGTGGGAGGCGGAAGGGGGAGTGGGTGAGACGGAGGGGGGGGGAGTGGGAGTGGGGGGGGTTGGGAGAGAGTGAGCGAGTGACCCGGTTACAAAATGTCTGCCAGCATGCCATGGCGTGCCGGTCACGAGGACACGGCCGCTGGTTGCCCTGTGGCTTACGGTCACGATGCACCCGTGAGGAGGACGTAGTTAACTGCCCGTTGGATGCAGAAAGTGACCAGGGGTTAGGCTGCCCGCGTGTCAGCAGCGCGACCAGGCCACCGGGACACACAGGTATCCCATGGCTGGCGGCTGCCGAGGTGTCGACTAACCTCCGTCTAACATGTCCCGTTTCTCTGCCCCCCACCACCCTTCTGTAGGTTAGCACGATGTATGGGAACAGAACGGCTATGTTCTGCGCAGTGGTTGGGGCCGCTGCACTGCATTTGGAGATGCAGCAGCATCCACAGCCACAACCTGCAGTGGATGCAGGGCCAGCTGCAGCAGCAGAGGGAAGGGCCGAGGAGTTGCCAGTCGTCGAGCAGCATGGGGGGGGGGGGGGAGGAGGAGGAGGAGGAGGAGGAGAGAGTGAGGGTGCAGCCACGGCACCAGAGGCGACGACCAAGGCCAAGGTTGTACCGTGTCCGGGTCTCTTTCCTAACAATGACGGACATCACCTGCAGGAGGAGACTCCGGCTGAGTAGGCGGACGGCGATACATATCTGTCACCTCGTGGCGCACCTCGCCCCACGTGGAACGGGGGGAGGACACGTGATCCCGGTTGCCATCAATGTGACGGTCGCTCTTAACTTCTATGCGACTGGCTCCTTCCAGTCTCCGAGCGGGGACCTCTCTGGGATCTCCCAGTCATCGGTCCACAGGTGTATCCGGGATGTGACCGACGCCCTCTATGCCATCGCCGATCGCTACATCACCGTTCCCGAGGACCGAGCAACTCAAGACTCACAAGCTCGTGGATTTGCCAGCGTGGCCGGGATACCGATGGTGCAGGGGGCAATCGATTGTGTTCACGTCCCCATGCGCCCGCCTGCAGGGGACAGGGACGTGTTCACAAACAGGAGGAGGACATACTCCATGAATATCCAGGTGGTATGCGACCCCCACATGAGGATCATGAACGTCTGTGCAAGGTTCCCAGGGAGTGTGCATGACTCCTACATACTGGTGCAGTCGGACATCCCTGCGATGTTTGAGGGGCGTCCCCCCCGGCTGAGGGGCTGGTTGCTAGGCGACAGGGGTTATCCGCTGAGGTCTTGGCTGATGACGCCTATACGGAGGCCTCAGACCAATGCAGAAACACGATACAACGAGGCCCATGCAGCAACCAGGGGTGTGGTGGAGCGCTGCCTTGGCCTCCTGAAGATGAGATTCAGGTGCCTGGACCGCTCCGGAGGGGCCCTGCAGTACCAGCCCGACAGGGTCGCTCGCATTGTTGTGGTCTGCTGTGCGCTGCACAACATCGCGATGCAGAGGGGAGATGACCTGCTGCAGGAGGCGGAGGGAGAAGCCAGTGCCAGTGGTGCCAGCACAGAGGAGGAGGAGGAGGAGGAGGAGAGGGAGGAGGAGGAGGCTGGCGGAGTGGCGGGCGCAGCACGCAGACACGACCCAGGTGCTGGTGATGTCCAGGAGGCGGCACGACGGGCCCGGCGAGGACGGCGGGCACGCAACGCCTTGGTGGCAGCACGGTTCACGCATCGCATGTGACGTCCCCGATGAACACCAAACCACCACCTGCATCGCTAGTCGTTCAGAGGGTCAACACACAACTGCCACCACCGCAGCCCCCCCCCCCCCCCCCCCCCCCCCCCCCCACCCCCTTTCAGTGTACACTGCTCCACTTAGACATCACCCTTACCACTGGGTCCAGATGGTATTGTACAACATCGATGGGTGTGTCAGCGGGTGTGATCAGTGCCATGTGGAATGATGACAGCCCGCTCTGCGAAGAGCTGTGAGCTCAGAATCGTTAGAGAGAGTCTGACCCATGGCAATAGCTGAACCATCCACCTTGGTGGCCGCTGAGATCGTCACGAACACTCCATCACGTGCCCGCGTGGGCTAGCTGTGGGAGGGGGTGGGGGGGGAAGGGACTGCACACCCGGCACTGAAGTTTCACCGCTTGTCAACCCCAGCGACACTCGGTCACCATCACGATTCCTGTGGCTGTGGAACAATCACACGGTATTACAAATAAGGTGGAACAGTGCGTTTAATGTGAACAAACATTTACAGGTGCCCTAGCCCCTACAACTAAACTGTGCCCTTCACCCGTGCCAACTTACTAAGTGTCTCTCTTTGTTGCCTTACGGGCCCTACCACTACGTCTAAGTGATTCCCCAGATGATACAGCAGGAGTGGAGGAGGACTGCTGTGAATCGCCCCCTTCGACTAGTTTCTCCTTCGGCAAGCGTTTCCTGGGGAAACCCGGCCTTGATGGGCCAGGCTGCTCTGCGGGCGTCTCGGGTGACGTTGTGCCACCCTGCTCTGCCTGCTGCCCACCCGATGCACCAGGGATGGGACGGGGGGAGGCCGAGAATTCCGGGACGTCCCGTGATGGAGTTGATAGGATGGGCCCCGAAACCTCCTCCCTCCCTCGGGGAGCCCGGTGGCCCCCGGGCCTCACTTTGGGACAGAGGTGCGAGCGGGGAGGTGTCCCGTCGCGCCACCGACACCTGGCGCTGCCAGTCCTGGAGGCCTGCAATGGTATCCACCAGGATCCGAAGGTTTGCAGAGACGGGGTCCAGGGAGTTAGACATTCCCGCCAGGGACTGTGCGATCTCAACCTGTGAGTGCACGACACCATCCAGCACATGTGTCAGGCGGTTGATGTTCTCCGCGACTGACTGCTGGGACTGTGCCATGGCGTGCTGCGACTGGACCATGACCTGCTGAGACTCGGCCAAGGCCTGTAGCGCGCCGGCAATGTCGTTTTGGCTCTGGCACATTGCTCCCTGTGAGAGGGCAACCCTGTCCAGGGCCGAGGATGACGCGTGCACATTAAGCCCAACGCCTTGCATAACCTGACCCATTGCCTCCACCGCGGATGCCACCCGTGCGGTGTCGGCCTGGGTTGCTGCCATGAGCGGCACCACTCCCTGCTCGTGGATGCGGTTCGACTCCTCTAACAGCGTCTGCAGAGTCTGGAAGACAGCCCTCATCTCGTCATTGTGTCCCTGGGTTTCTTGATGCATCAGCTGTGCGGGTGGGTTGAGAAAGTCCAGGAACTCGGAAAACGTCTGGGAGCCAGCTGCATGCTGGGCCTGGCCTGGCCTTCAGCAGTCCGGGCCCTCGGCTGCTCCGACCTCCACCTGCTGTAACTACTCAGCTGTGATGTGCAACCCAGACTGTGACCCAGGAGCCTCATCACTAAATAGGCCAGCCGGGGTGAGTGTCTCTGGGATGGTAGATGGTGTGGGAGATAGCTGTGCCGCAAACTCGAGGTCGTCTTGGTTTGGCGCCTCTTCTATGTCATCGGCCCGCTGAGAGGCCGCAGGGCGCTCGCGGGCCATTTCTCTCTCTGGCTGTGTCGCCGCCCTCTGGGCGTCCTGCTCCACAGATTCGGTTGGAGAGGATGGGACTCCCCGCTGATCAGGCACCCTCTGTCGTGCGGCCCCGGGTGAGGTGGGGGCAGATGCCTGTGTCCGCCTGGAGGCAGACGGCCCTGGTCGTTCGGCATCACGTCCTAGGGAAGAGAATGAAACAAGTTATTTAGATTTGCTCGGCAGGCCGCTGGACGGTCCCAGTGGGCAGCATGTGAAGGGACAGAGGATGGGGGAGGTATCCCAGTGGGCAGGGTGTGAGAAGGGACAGAGGCTGGGGGAAGTGTTCCAGTGGGCAGAGTGTGTTAAGGGACAGACCTTGGGGGAGGTGTCCCAGTGGGCAGGGTGTGTGAAGGGACAGAGGATGGGGGAGGTGTCCCAGTGGGCAGGGTGTGAAGGGACAGAGGATGGGGGAGGTGTCCCAGTAGGCAGGGTGTGTGAAGGGACAGAGGGTGGGGAGGTGTCCCAGTGGGCAGAGTGTGTGAAGGGACAGAGGATGGGGGAGGGGGGGTGTTTGTCATGCAGGGTTGTCTCACTTGTTGCAGCTCCGCCAACCTCGCATTGCACGATCTCCCGGGTGGCAGATCCCCCAACAAGGTCCAGTGCCCTCTGCTCAAACGTGGTGAGGGGCCGCAGGATGGGCGAACCCCCTCCAATCTTGTTCCGCTCACGGGTGTTGTGAGCGGTCTTGTCCTGTTGGGGGAGGGGGCATAGGTAGATCATTACAATACGGCAGGTATCAGCAGTCCATTCAGATACTGGCACAGTTTGGGGGTCAAGTTGTAATAAGACCATTGCATCTCTCCACAGGGGCCAGAGCGCTGGGTCTGTGACAACTTTGTGAACCACCCTCAACTCACTCTGCCCCAATCCCCCTCCACCCCCTGTGCCAGAGGGGGAGATGGGTGATTAATTAAAGGGGGGGGAGGGATGGTTGTGACCCGGGGGCACCCTCTTGGCACTTACCCTGGCAGCCCTGGTGAAGTTGTGCATCTTCTTCCGACATTGGTCAGCAGAGCGAGGGGTCTGCCCCACAGCACTGACGGCAGCAGCCACCTCACGCCAGGCCAGGCGCACCTTGCTGGCAGGGTGGCGATGCCCTCTATGCGGGCAGATGATGCCCCTCCTCTGATCGATTGATTCGAGCAGCATAGAACATAGAACAGTACAGCACAGAACAGGCCCTTCGGCCCTCGATGTTGTGCCGAGCAAATGATCACCCTACTCAAACCCACGTATCCACCCTATACCCGTAACCCAACAACCCCCACCTTAACCTTACTTTTTAGGACACTACGGGCAATTTAGCCAATCCACCTAACCCGCACATCTTTAGACTGTGGGAGGAAACCGGAGCACCCGGAGGAAACCCACGCACACAGGGGGAGGACGTGCAGGCTCCGCACAGACAGTGACCCAGCCGGGAACCGAACCTGGGACCCTGGAGCTGTGAAACATTTATGCTAACCACCATGCTACCGTGCTGCCCTCCGTGCATCTCCACATCAGCTTCCACGAATCGAGAGGCTGCTCTCCTCAGCTCCGACATCCTGGCCTAGTTTCTGTGCTCGCCCGCGCCTTTGTACGGCGTCGGGCAGCGTCACGTGGGCGTGTTCGTCTCGATGCCGTGTTCCGGCGTCATCGCGCACGTGATTGACGCGGCCCCGTTCCTAGCCCATTTCCTGGACGTGAATACCTCAGGAAATGGGCCGTGTCGGGTGCGGAGAATCGCGCCCGAGAATTTTAAGATCAAGACGTTGTTTGACCAGGAGCCAATATAGGGCAGTGAGCGCAGAAATTATAGGTCTTCCTACATTGGTAGCAGATTATTGGATTCCCTCAAGTTTATGGAAGGTAGAATGTGGGAGAACACCCATGAGTGCATAATATCATATCAGATCATAAGCATAGCAATCATAATATCATATAAGAACTGTCAAATTGTACATCAGGTTATGGTGCGAGCATTTTAATAGTTATTGGAATTGGATTATAAATGGCCAATGAATGTCATAGGCCACACACCATGTACACAGATACTTAAAATATGGAAGATCAAAACCTTTTATCTCTATGTGCTTATGTTTTCTTAAGTGAAAAAAATCACATTCATTACTTCTTCGTTGTCAGTGAGGGTGGAACAGTATTGCAGATGTCGTCGATCCTATTTCTGCTCAACATGATGGGAGTTCCACTTAAAGGCATCCCTTCCTCCCAGATGACTAGGAGTGGAATATCTAAAAATAAATATTGGAGTAGATTTAATTTTTGGTATTTCAAAATTATAGCCTTAGGAGAATTGCAAAAAGGGCTCTGTATCTTTGATCTTTAGGAAATGGGCTACTCTTTAAAGTAAAATCTCTATGCCTATCCACCTGTCTTCTCATTCTACATCAATATATAACGTGCAATTATATCTGCAGTCACCGTTGCTTTATAATTATAAACTGGCGTTTTCTCGACGATAGTTTCGAAGCTCACAATTTTAAAAACACTGCATTGTTTTTGTTTGAATTGAGGTAGCGTGCTTATACTTGTATTTCAATGATTAATGAACACAAGGTAATTGGCGGCATGGTGGCACAGTGGTCAGCACTGCTGCCTCATCGCGACCAGGGTTCAATTCCAGCCTTGGGTGACTTTGTGGATTTTGTACATTCTCCCCATGTCTGCTCGAGTTTCCTCTGGCTGCTCTGCTTTCCTCCCACAGTCCAAAGGTGTGTAGGTTAGGTGGATTGGCCACATTAAAAATTGCCACTAAGTATCCAAAGATGTGTGGGTTATGGGGATAGAGCGCGGGAGTGGTCTTAGGTAGAGTGCGCTTTAAGAGAGTCGGTGCAGACTCGCTGGGCCGAATGGCCTCCTTCAGCACTATAGGGATTGTACAATATATAAAGTATTTAATAGAACCATAGAATCATAGAATTTACAGTGCAGAAGGAGGCCATTTGGCCCATCGAGCCTGCATCAGCCCTTGGAATGAGCGCCTTACCCAATGCCCACACCTCCACCCTATCCCCGTTACCCAGGAACCCCACCCAATCTTTTTGGACACTAAGGGCAATTTAGCATGGCCAATCCACCTAACCTGCACATCTTTGGACTGTGGCAAGAAACCGGAACACCTGGAGGAAACTCACGCAAACACGGGGAGAACATGCAGACTCCGCACAGACAGTGACCCAAGCCGGGAATCGTACCTGGGAGCCTGGAGCTCTGAAGCAACAGTGCTAACCACTGTGCTACTGTACCACGCTCGTATGCGGTAGCTCCATTGTTTTAAGAGTGACATCGGAGATCTAACCGTAATTTTCAGCATTAACTAACGCTCATTCTCAGTTGTATCATAGGCTTGGAGCTCATCAGTTTTTAATACATTATCTGAGAAATGGACGGAAAATGTGGAAATAGAGTGGGGGTTGGGGGAGGGGCGGCAGTGCAGAGATTCCTTTCTTACTCAAGTGGGTCAGATGTCCTACCTTGGAACTTGGAAGGCAGGGGAATGTATAGGTCAGTAATTAATAAACTTCTGAAAATATTCAATAATCATAGATAGATATGCAATCTTTCCCGTTTTCACTGTAAACTGACAGCATTTCATGAAGGCATGTTAAACTTTCTAATAGTGAAATTGCTAGGCTTGAGTGAAGATATGGGCCACAAATCAGATACATTCGGAATTTCACTTATTTGAACAATCCAGTTCAGAAGGAGCATCGATTAGAAACATAGCAATGTGGAGCAGGAGCAGGCCATTCAGTCTCTCTGGCCTGCTCCACTATTCAACGCTTTTTCTGCACTTTCCTCATATCTTTTGATGTCTTTAATAACTAAAGGTCTTTCCATTTCTGACTGAACCTCCACAGCGGTAATGGTGCACTTTCAGAGGCACCATTAGTAAACACAAAAAGGATTTATTAGTAAGAATTGTTCAGTGATCTCATGGCTGAAGCTTGATGCCTTGCTCCCTCTTGCCTAGGAGGGGGCTCCACCCCCTGGTGATTACACACTCTGAGTGCCAATTGGTCACCGAAGCCAGGTGACTCTTTTCCGCAGTGTTGCCCTAGAAGGGTGTCATGGGAGTGTCCCTTTAAGAAATGTTTTTGTCTTGTCACATGGCATCAGTGATGTCATTGTGTGGGTAGAGCTGGGCTGTGGCTCTGAGTTTTACTTTCACTTTGAGTTTGACCTGGTTTTGTATTGCACAGGTTGGAAAGAAGTGATCCTCTATCTTCAGTTTAAAAGCTGTTTCTAGATTACTTGATAACCTAAAAGTGATAACTGTTTTCTGGAAGGAATTCAAACCTGCTGTTTTTGAAAGGAAACAGATGGATCCACACCAAGTCTTAAAGATAGTAAGAGTGCCGTGTGTTGGGCCACATCTTTGAAAAGTGGTTTCTGGTTTATGGGATCTTGTTATTAAATTGGAACAGTTAAAGGGGGAAAGTTATTAAGGGTGATACATAGATTACTGTAGCCGTGTGGGGTATCTATGTTTGCAATTGATAAAAATGCTTACTGTGTGTGCTTATAAAACTGTTAACTAAATTTGTAGAAAAAAGCTTGTTTTTGAATAAAAGTGTTTAAGGCCTCTGTTGAATAACATCTGAAAGGCAGGCCCTTGGGCTCATCGTAACCAAAATCGATAAACAGTTGTAGGTCAGGTGAACTCCATGATATACTTTGGAGTTTTCTAAACCCTGGCCCATAATAAGAGACAATCACCCCTCTGTGGCGAAGATTCCAAAGGTTCACAACTCTCGGAGTGAGGAAATTCCTCCTCATCTCAGTCCTAATTGACCCATCTCTTTTTCTGGTTCTAGGCCCCTGCCCCAGCCAGGGGAAACATCCTTCATGCATCCATCCTGTAAAACATTGTAAGAACTTTGTATGACTGAATGAGGTTCAGATGTGGATATATTTTGTTCAAAAATATGCAGTTCATCTTCTATTGTAAATTATCTGTCCTTTATGAGGACTAAGTGAAAACTCAAACAATTACAAGACAATTAATCCAATCATGTTAAATAAAGGAATGAACGTGATTATAAAGTTGTCTTATATTCATTTTAACATTTATACATTTAAAGCAGAATTTCCGGTGGGTTTTCCAGCAGCAGAGGTGGCTCACCATTGCCGGTCCCGCTGATGTCTACAGCAGGATCGCACTCTCGGTGAACCCGCCATGGGGGGTCACCTCCAGAAAGAGCTGGAAAATCAAAATTTGTCATGGGCTGAGATTTGATTATGGGTGTCTTCGCTTTGCTGCTTCCCAGTATTACGGGCAAGGTTTAGCGAACCCCAAAGTGTATCATGGAGTTCATCTGACCCACAACTTTTAATAGATTTTGGTAATGAGGAGCACAAGGGCCCACTCTACAGGTGTGATGCAACAGACCTAAAGTACTTTTAAAACAAAACAATGTTTATTACAATAATCCAGTTAACATTTTATAAACATACGTAAACATCTTAGTAGCTATCAACTCAAATACTTCCCCCAAACAATACAGTACTCTATAAGTAACCCTTAATCTTTCCTAGCAACATCCATAAGACAGATACCCTCTTTAACCAAGACAGCAGGTTTAAATTCTCTACTGAGAGCAGTTATCATGTTTAAATTAGCAAGTGATCTGAAGACATTCTTTTCATGCAGAGAGATCAAAATTACACCTTGTTTGGCTGGATGCAGCTCCAACTCTGATAACGAAACTAAACACACACTGTAGCTGCCAGCTCAAAACCGAAAGTAAAAACAGACAGACAGCCCAGCTCCACCCACATTCTGACATCACAGCAGATATTTGATAAACACCCATTTCTTAAAAGTACATCCACTACAGGTATTTGATAAACACCCACTTCTTAAAGTTACTCTCACGTGACGCCAAGGTCACAACCTCCAACTCCAATGATTCTAGAGGTCACGTGTAGGTTTTGCACATCCACTAAATGAGCAACCAATTACATAGGTAGCAAGTAGAAAACAAAAAGCTTCATGCAAGGCCATATAAACTACTTAAAGACTTGCATTTATGTATCACCTCTCATCACCACAGGAAGTTGTGAAGTGCTTTTGTCCAATGAATTATTTCTAAAGTTTAGTCATTGTGGTATTGTGGAGAATATGGCAGTCAATTGCATACAAGAAACTCCCACAAATAACAAAGCAATAATGACCAAGTTATCTATTTTCTGATGCTGATTGAGGCATAAATATTGCCCAGGACAGTAGGGAAAACTGTCTTTCTCCTCCCTTGAAACTGTTTCATGCAATCATATACATCCACCTGACAGTGCAGATTGGGCCTGTGCCTTGAGCTGGAAACCTCCAACTCAAACTGTGCAGCACCAAAGTATCAGTGTTTGATCTTTATACTTAAGATCTGGGGTGGAACTTGCACCCTCAGTCTTCTGACTCAGAGGCGAGAGTGCTACCAACTAAGTCCTAGATGCCACATAATTACTTCAGCTGCCAGCATCTTGGCTATCAATAATGCATAATTCTGGAATAAAAGGATCAGCTATTTGAAGATGATTTATGGAACAAACTTGGGGAATATTAAGGAATGAAAGTAGCAATGATTTTTTAAGAAAGCAATAAGAAGATTAAATAAATCATTAAGTTTGTATTTGAGAGTTAGGGTACCTCCCACCCCCCAACCATGCTTTCCCACGGTGGAGCCAGCTCATCTTTGGCTGACAGTGGGGTCTTCTAGTCCTGCCAAAGTTTATGGCGAGATTCCCTCTTATATCCCTGTTTATTCTGCCAAAGCTAGATTTGGAGTGATCATTAATTATTAGGTGATTTAGGAGTATAAATTTCAACTAAAGAGACACCTGCAGGCAAAACATATATTGCATGTAAATGTTGACCTTTTTAAAATGGCTGCGGGAATGGTCCTGTGGCGGGGGGGGGGGGGGGGGGGGGGGGCAATTGGGAATTCTCGTAATGGGTCCATATTAAGCATCCATAAGGGACCAAGGCCAGTATCGTAGGCTGTTTCTCAGTAGTGTCATGTCACTGTGTATATCCACTATCCGCAGCATGACTCTTATGTGGTCTTTGGTCACTTCTTTTAACAAAATCTCTCAGAATGGATGAAGAGTTGGACATCCCCCAAATTGATGAGGAAAGACTAGGGCGTGAACTTGTTTCTTGAAAAGTGTTATTTTCAAATAAGAAATTCAGGCAAAGTTCCCCTGACACTTGGGGAAACAATCTAGTTGTAAACTGAAGTAGTTGGTGTGAATTTACCTGGGACAAATATTCCCATGTTCCTAAATGGGATGAGTGCCAATTTATACCAAATCACAAGCCTTTTTCTCCTATGCCATTCGCATCATTTAATTGATTGCGGACTAAGTTTTCAAGCATACTAAATGCACTCTGTGTCGCAAACACCAGCCCGTACAAGCCACCAGCACTGACCTTTTGTTGGAAGAATGCATTGGCTCAGATATGTGAACAGTTAAGGAATAACTTTCACTAACATGCAAGCATGTTTTAAAATAAAGAAAGAACATGGTTACAAGTGGAACATCCTGCTTTATGTTTCACCCTGTGCAATACTCTGGGCAACCAGAGAATCAGTGGTCAATATCCTTGCCATTATTCAGAACATCTGTGGGTACTGTATTTCAATTGTTCCATGAAAATTTCAGAGCAGCTCAAACACTTCCCAGGAGAACACAAACTGCCAGATCATCTGATACGGGCAATTAGAATGAGATGGAGCTCTTACCTTTCTTGTGATAAAGTGCCCAGTTAAGCAAAGAAAAAAAAAAAGAAGCCTACATTCCAAGGCAATTGAATGCACATTTGGTCCAATTTAACATGCAACCAGCGAATGAACTTGTCAGCCTGACTAGGCCATTTGGACAAACCACTTAGGAGCTCAGTAACAACTTGGCCTTTCTCAGGCAACTCACGTTGATGGCATTTACGTTCCAATATGTCATAGGCGTATTCAGATTCCTCTTAAGGCTGTATATCCTGCTGCAACAAGTAATTCAGTGAAACAGGAAGGCCTTTAAATTTAATCTCCAATGAATAAAATATATTTTAGCCGCACTGTTTTACCTTTACCTCAGCTTCTTTGTCTACTACTCAAACCCTTTGAATACACAAACGATCATTTGATGAAGAAAAATCAAATTGAACAGGATATCTTGGATACAGTAGAAATCAAAATGGATTTACTTTGTACCCCCCCTTAACCACAAGTTCAACCTTGTTGGGCTCACATCAACCATCTGTAAGAAACAGGAATGATTTGAAGTTTACAGATGATCATGAATACATAGTTCAAACATAGTTCACGTTACCTAAAAGACCTAGTCTGGATTCTAACCCTCTGGCATGTCTAGGAAGATAGTTATATGTGAAGCCCAGGAAGGCTGAAGAGGAAGGCAAAATACATTTTGGCTCTGTTTAAGTAACAATCAAGTGAATGGGCTTAATTTCACCAGGGTGGGCTTAGACATCATTGTAACTGCCAAGGATTCAGTGGAAAAATACGTAAAGTACATTCAGGTATTCGATTGCTGAAAGCCAACTTGTTCTCTCAACTGTGTCTGTGATGCTAATATAAATTAATTGACTTCATCCTCTCAAATGCATTCACAGCCTCTGTGAGGAAAACCGAAGTTCTTTAATACATCACTGCAGAAAAATGTTACCTTTGCTTTTATAGTCATTTTCAGCAAATTTTGTTTGCAATTGGCACACCGAGCGACAAATGAAATAATGAAGAGGAGTGTAGAGAAAACTGTCCATTGTATTATATTAACGAGGCATGCTTGATATCAGGCCATGATAGATTGTATTACTTGACACGATGGTTTGAACTATAGACTCATTGTTATTATTAATACTGACTCAACTGTGTCAGGGGCCACCCCTCTTCAGGTCCCCCAAGTCCTCTTAGCCCTTTCCATTCCAGGGCCCCTACCCTTCATTTTCCCCTCCAGCCTCCCAGGGGCTCCTTTTTACCTGCCGTGTACACCCCATCCTTCAAACCCCCCTCCACTCTGCTTTCATGGACATGGCCCCACTCAGGCCCTGAGCCTTGGCAGTGCCACCCTGGCACCTGGGCACCCTGAGACTTCTGCCCGAGCATGCTGGCACTGCCACCCTGGCACCCTGGCAGGACCAAGGTTCCTACGTTCCAGGGGGAGAACCAAGGGGCCATCTCACCCTATCCCTAACCACCCAGAGACCTCCGGTGGCCTGGAAGACCCCCCGGGTGCTGTTTCACTAGGTCTACATTTGTGTGGACAAAGACTAAATGGACCCAGCTGGGGCCTCCCTGGGGAGGACAGTACATGCTGGGAGGCCAGTAGATCCCTGGTGAATGAGCTTTAGTAGATTTCAAACCTACTTAAGCAAGTGTGGTTTACTCCCACTCATTGTGGTTGGGACCCTGATCTCAACGGTTCACGATAGCTGGGTAGATCTCACAAAGCATACTGGCTGCCAGGAAGCTGAGGGGAGGCTTCTCCCGGTATCTACCAGCCATGCCATGCTCCCGTTCGAGTGCGACACAGCTGGTAAATCAGGACCTGTGTGTATCAATCAGCAAATCCTTCCAAACATGCCAATGGCTGGCAGTAAGAGTGGAGAGAGACGTTTGGTCAGCCATGCTTGACGTGGAGTGATGCCCCTCACGCTATAAGCATCGGGCGACAGACTAGTGACCCTTAATATGGGAACAAATGAAAGTCTGCCTCAGTGCAACACTAGATGCGGGAGGAGAATAGAAGAGCAAGATTGTATTGAGGACTCTCAGATTTGAACATCAGTCAAAGTTAAGATGTGACCGTGCAAATACCTGGAGCAATGTTAACCCCAAAAAATAGAGTCCCGTGTTGGGCACATATTGCAGGGTGTTTCTTGGTGCCTGCAATGCTGAGAAGCACCCCACTAGCAAACGGACTCTGATTTTTCTCCTCAGCAAGCAATACCCCATTGATGTTGCACTTGCCTCACTTCCTGCATTTACGAGCTGAGCCGTTCATTGCAGGAAAAGATCGGTGCGCCATTTCTAGGTCCCCATGCCCCTCCCGGACTCCACACCACAGCCTCCAAACCCCCCCCCCCCCCAAATTCCCTACCTACCTCTTAGCAAGTCCTCGAGGCCCCCCCACCCACATCCCACCTCTTAATGGGCCGGCACCACCAACCTGCTCCCAGACACGGGTAACCTGGCACCTTGGCACTGCCAGGGTATCTGCGTGGCACTGTCAGGGTGCCTGGCTGGCAGTGCCAAGGTGCCTGGGTGCTAGCAGGAGTGCCAGTATACAACCCATCCCAGAGCCCTTCCACCCGATAGCTTCATGTAACGTTAGAAATGAAGGATTAAGTCCAGGATTTGTCTGGGGGATTTAAAGCACATAGGCAATGGTGGTTAGCAATCAATGTGCTTTAAATACAAGGGAGGAAGTCATTTTAAATGGCAAACATGCCTAGTACAGGGCGTAACGCTAGTTATCTCGCCTAACTTAATAAGGTCATTAAAATACTCTTGCACTGTCTAGTCATATATATGGGATAATTGAGATGGCATTTCCATCTCCTACTACTGCCCACGAACAGCTCTCCCTGACTGCCTGCAGCATTCTGGTTTGAATGGTCAGCGAATTAAACAAAATCAGTCACCTGAAGTCTGAAATGCAGTTGACTATTTTACGTTACCAAGTCTATCCACATTTGACAGGAAGTCAGGCCTTGGGGAGTAGAGGAGGGAAGGAGATAGCACTTGATGAAAGCCCCTCAATTTACTGAGGTAACAAATTGATATTCAGATACAGATGGGAATGCTGCATAAAGCACTCCTCAGCCCTTGCAGCACGTAGAGTTCTAATTAAACAGAATTAAATGACTCCAAATCATCCCACACACAGAATCTGTAGATTTAACATGTGTTTTCCATCCTCACCTTGACATTGCTACTCGTGAACAGTCATAAACTATGATAAGTTCTAATTGGTTCTCTCGTAATCTTATAACTTTATTAAAAATTCCTATTTCAGCAGTGTAGTAACCTAGCATGAGACCCATTGACTGAGGCAACTACTGACTATCAAGTATCAGAAAAGAGTTCAAGGCTGACACTGAAACTAATCTTTTCTCTCTGCTTATTGCAGGAAGGAGAATAATAGGCTCAATTTCCATTCAATGACAGCAAGCAGAGCAGATATGCTCAGAGCCACACAGAGGAGACACAAGTTAAGCATACATTGTACCTTTACATTTCATTCATTACTTTCCAGTTTGTGGCCATGCTTGCTTGGGTTTTGAAATAACAATACTATATGCCCTGTCTGGCATGCCATAGTCGTGACCCCTGCCATGAGGTACTCAATCTCTGTAAAGTTAGATCAGTAAAATAAAGACTTAAAATGAGAAAACACGGAGAAGCTCTGCTGTCTTTGAACACAAAACATGGGGCGCAATTCTCCGACACCCACGGCGGGTGGGAGAATCGCGGGAGTGCCGGGCGATTCCCGCCATGCCGCCCTGGCACCCGCACGCGATTCTCCCACCTCCCCCCCAAAATGGCGTGCCGCGTTTCACGACAGGCTGCTCGGAAGAATCACCGCTCGCCGTTTCTAACGGGCGAGCGGCGATTCTCTGGCCCGGATGGGCCGAGCAGCCTTCCCAATCTGACAGGTTCACGCTGGCGCCAACCACACCTGGTCGCTGCTGGCGTGAACAGCGCGCGAACGCTGCGTGTGCGGCCTGTGGGGGGGGGGGAGGGAGGATCGAGCATTAGGGGGCGCTCAGTAGGGTTCTGGCCCGCAATCGGTGCCCACCGATCGGCGGGCCGGCATCTGTAAAGGACGCACCCTTTTCCTCCGTCGCCCCGCAAGATCAATCCTCCATGTCTTACGTGGCGCCCGCGGGGAGGACGGCAACCGCGCATGTGCAGGTGACGTCATTTACGCGACGCCGGCCATGTAATTTACACGCCGCCGCTCTGACGCGGCGCCAAGGCCCGGCGCGCATAATTGACGCGGCGTCGCTCCTAGCCCCCTGGAGGTGGGAGAATAGGGGGCGAGGACGCCAGAGTGAAACACTCCGGTTTTCACTCCGGCGTCGGCATTTAGCCTCCCGATGGGAGAATTTCACCCATGGTGTCAAGAGATGGGTTAAAATAAAGTTTTGTAAAAATGCTGCAGAGAAGACACAGCTCAGAAAGGCTCACAGAAAAATTCAATTCTTCTAAAAGCTGCTAAAAAAAAGAATGACAAAGAAAAGCTAAAGCATACCAAAAGTTGCAAGTAAAACTTTGGGTGAGTGAATATGAAAGTAAACATTCCACCCTCATATGTGGCAGAATAGGCAGTTTTTCCACTTGCAATGGCAAAACTATGAGATTGCAACAGATCTAATTAACAAACTAAAACTGATAAGTGTAGCCACACTTCTAATACTGCTGGTGACCCTAAATCAAACTGATGAACAAAGCAAACAAATGGTAGAGATTTTGAAAGCCTTCTCGAGTGAATGTCACTTATGCATGCTATTTATTAAATGCTAGAGTTTAAGGTGAAAAGTATACGGTAGATCACTATCTGATTGCTGTAATGCAACTTGAGAATCATGTGAATTTGGATGTTTAATAGATAATCTGATTGAAGGTAGATTAGTCTTAGGTATACGAGACCCATCAGTGACAACAAGTCTACCGAAAGGAGAGGAACGTTCGCTGAAGAAAGCAATTGCTGCGTGTAAAAATGCAGAAATTGTGATACATCAGCAGAAGCATATGTGTGACAGAGTGGACCAGGAGATAAGTTATGTTGAGAGTCATCACGGGCCAAAAGAACAGAGCAATTGCAGACAAAAAGGCAGGATACAATTACTGCAGAAGAAATCATACAAAGGAAAAGAAGGATTGCCCAATGTGAGGAAAGCAGTATTTTAACTGCAAGAAGCAGAATCATGTAGCACACAAGCCTATACAGATGGCCACTGGCGAGGTATCGTCAGAAGAGTGGCATGGTAGCACAGTGGTTAGCACTGCTGCTTCACAGTGTCAGGGTCCCAGGTTCGATTCCTGGCTTGGGTCACTGTTTGTGCGGAGTCTACACATTTTCCCCGTGCCTGCATGGTTTTCCTCCGGGTGCTCCAGTTTCCTCCCACAAGTCGCAAAAGACGTGCTGTTAGGTAATTTGGACGTTCTGAATTCTCCCTCAGAGTACCCGAACAGGCGCCAGAGTGTGGCGACTGGGTGATTTTCACAGTGCATGGAGAAATAACAAGAATAATCTTTATTAGTGTCACAAATAGACTTACATTAACACTGCAAAGCCCCTAGTCGCCACACTACAATGCTGTTCGGGTACATGAAGGGAGAATTCAGAATGTCTAATTCATCTAACAAGCATGTTTTTCAGGACTTGTGGGAGGAAACCGGAGCACCCGGAGGAAACCCACGCAGGCCTGGGGAGAATGTTCAGACACCACACAGACAGTGACCCAAGCTGGGAATCGAACCCGGGTCCCTGCCGCTGTGAAACAATAGTGCAAACCACTGTGCTACTGTGCTGCACATTTCAATCTCACGCAGTAGAAGTGAATGGCCAAATGTATCTGCATAACTGCGGGCGTGTACACAAGTAGCAAAGCTGTTCCTTCACAGCTCAAAGCTGTTTCAAGGAACAAGAGATCTCAGCAGCTGAACCGAGTACAGAGCTACCATCAATCCCGGAAGTCCGCGAATAGCAATGGAACCACAAAAGCTACTGCAGCAAAAAGTGCCATAGGAATGAAATTCTCCAGTGTGGAAACATCATCCAGACAAAGAGCCAAAGACAACACACATACACACCATTAAGAGACCTGCACATTTAACAATTATGTGTGCAATGCATGCAGCAACAGACAATAATAATTAGCAATTTGTTAATGTCTATGAACAGTGTGTGTATAGTGTGTAACTTGGGTAATTTACAATTACACATGACCGTGCCTGCAAATTTGTTATTTGTTCATTCGGAAAAGGGGCATGTTTGTGTCTTTTGTCCGTTATGAAAAGGGGCATGTTTGCGCTTTGAGTTGCAACAGTATTACATGTCTTATCTCATTTTCCGTAGACCGGTGACCTCTGCCATGAGGCACTCAATCTCTGTAAACTGCCATATTAGATCAGTTCAATAAAAACTTAAAAGTGAGAAAACAGTGAGAAGCTCTGATCTGTACACACAAAACAATATTTATACTTGATTGGCTGAAATGTTTCCTTTTCATAAAATAGCCACAAATCATGGGCGAAATTCTCCGACCCCCAGCAGGGTCGGAGAATCGCCTGGGGCCGCCTAAAATCCCGCCCCCGCCGTGGCAGAGATTCTCCGCCACCCAGGAAGTGGCGGCAGCGGAATCTCGCTACTCCGATCGGAGAGGCCCCTGCGGTGATTCTCCGGCCCGTATGGGCCGAACTCCCGCCGCTGGGAGGCCTCTACCGCCGCCGAGGTTTAAACCACCTCTGGAACGGCGGGCTCAGCGGCGCGAGCAGGCCCCCGGGGTCCTGGGGGGGGCAGGGGGCGATCGAACCCCGGGGGGTACCCCCACAGTGGCCTGGCCCGCGATCGGGGCCACCCGCTCAGACTCCGGGCCAGTGCCCTGGCTGCACTATTTTCCTCCGCGGCTGCCACGGCCTCCGCCATGGCGGAAGCGGAAGAGAACCCCACATCGCGCATGCGCCGGCAGTGACGTCAGTGGCCAGCTGCCGCTGACGTCACTACCGGCGCATGCGCAGACCGGCGAAAGCCTTTCGGCCAGCCCCGCTGCCGGGGGCGCCAGTTTTTTGCGCCGGTCTTCTGGTGCCAACCGCTCCAGCGCGGGGTTGGCCCCCAAAGGTGGGGAGAATTCCCCACCTTCGGGGAGGCTCGACCCCTGAGTGGTTGGCGCCACTCCCCTACTCCGGCACCCTCCGTCACGCCGGGTAGGGGAGAATGCCGCATAACTGAATATCTATGGGTCTGACCAACCAACACTCAGGACTAAAAACCAACAATCAACAATCTCATAAAAATTCCAATCACAAACTGGCCTTCACTAAATAGTTATCAATAGCACGGAGCAGAAAGGCCACTAATAATATAAACACCTACCTTTTAAAAATACCTCTGGGAGGCCACTTCATCTGCCCAAGAAGCAGAGTGGTTAGCACTGTTGCATCAAGCAGCAGGTACCCGGGTTCGATTCGAGGCTTGGATCACTGCCCATGCAGAGTCTGCACGTTCTCCCCATGTCTGCGTGGCTGTCCTCAGGGTGCTCCAGTTTCCTCCCACAACTCCCGAAAGACGTGCTTGTTTGGTGATTGGACATTATGACTTCACCTTCAGTGTACCCGAACAGTCGCCAAGTGGATTTTCACAGTAACGTCATTGAAGTGTTAATGTCAGCCTACCTGTGAGACTAATAAAGATTATTATTATGATACTGGAAACCGGAGATTGTATCCTTCATTCAGTCATATTGGAAGTGGGTAGCTAATTTTTCAGGGCCGGTCAGGCTCATAGCACAGAACCATAGTACGAATACTGCACAGAAGGAGGTCAATAGGTAATTTGTACAGTTTTGCCTGGCTTTCTGGCTATACTTGGGTCCGGGATTAATTGAGATTGGTAGCAAAAGGCCTTGGAGGTGTGCCACAGAACAACAGGCGGAATTCTCCGACCTGCCGCCGTGTCGGAGTATCGGTGTGGCGCCGTGCAAATCGCGCCACGCCGCCCCGACGCTAGGACGCAGTTCTCCTCAATGCGGAGAATTGGCGTCATCGGCACCGGCATGGTCGGCGCGGCCCACAGGGGGCTAGGACGGTGCTGGAGTGGCCTCCCAGCTGCCGATCCCGGCCTGAACCCGGCGCCGCTGGTCGGGGTATGCGCCAACTCTCCGGCCCGGGCAGCACGGGCCAGCTCTCCAATTCTCCGGGCCGGATGGGCCAAGCGGCCGTCAACAAAAAGCCGTATCCCACCGGTGCCGTTCTAACCTGCTCTGAGCCGGCGGGACCTCGGCGTTGAAGGGTCCGGAGGTGGCCTGAAGGGCGAGAGGGGGGTCTGACCCCGGGGGAGGGGCCTCCGTACAGGCCTGGCCCACGATCGGGGCCCACCAATTGGTGGGCCGGCTTCCCTGCCTCCCCTGGCCTCCTTTCCTCCGTGCTGGCTCCTGTAACCCTGCACCATTTGGCGTCGGGGCCGCCTCGGGGAAGAAGGCAACTGCACATGTGCTAGTTGGCGCCGGCTCAACTGCGCTGCCGGACCCCGCGGCGCCGGGTTCAGGCCGGGATCGGCAGCTGGGAAGCCACTCCAGTACCGTCCTAGCCCCCTGTGGGCCGCAGAATGGGGTCCCGGAACGGGCGCCGACGCCGGAGTAAAATACTCCCGTTTATACTCCGCTGTCGGCACTTAGCCACCCATTGGGAGAATCCCGCTCAACATATCCACTGCCATCTGCACTGTCAGGTGAAGTACTGGATTTTGCTTTTTAAGAAGTGCCTATGCATAAAAAGCCGATGATTGATTGCCTAGACAATTTAGATTTCTAGATTTAAAGTAGTTTTTTGCAGGCAGGCGCCGCTTGATCCCAGTGTTGTTTGAGCACTAGTTGCATCAGAGGACATATTTTCATTTTTTGCGCAGTATTATAACATATTGCTCATATAGGCAACACTACATCCAATTCCAGCAGGAGATCCTTGGCCGGGATGCTCTGACACCCCGCCGGGTCGGAGAATCCCCAGGGGGACGGGAGAAACGCGCCCCGCCGCCGGCTTACCGATTCTCCGGCGCCGATTTTCGGGCGCCCGCGGGATCACCGCTGCGCCGGTCGGGAGCCGTTGAAAGCAGCCCCCCCCCCCCGGTGATTCTTTGGGCCCTGACAGACCAAGTGGCCGCCAGGTTCGGCTGAAATCCCGTTGGCGTAGGTTACTCAAGTCCCACACGGTGGGACCTGGAAGTGGTGTCTGCGGGGGCCATCCTGGAAGGGGGGGGCGGGGGGATCCGACCCCGGGAGGGGCCTCCACGGTGGCCTGGCCCGCGATTGGGGCCTACCGATCGGCGGGCAGGATGATTCTGTGGGGGCCTATGTTCCTCCATGCCGGGCTGCTGTCGGGCTCTGCCATATTACCCGGGGCACAGCGCGGAGACGGGAACCCACGCGCATGCACGGAATCACGCGGCCTTCCGTGCATGCGTGAACTCACGCTGGCCATTACATGCCGGCTGGAGCTGCCGGGACCACTCCGGCGCCGACCTAGCCCCCTAGGAAGGGAAGCATTCCTCATTATCGGGGACCGTTGACACCGGAGTGATTGGCGCCGCTTTTCATGCCGGCGTCAGAACTTGGCCGCGGGATTGGAGAATCATATATCCAGAAAATAGCCCTGAATCCATCCTTGTTGACCAACAAATATTGACCAAGGTTGGACCTAAAAATCTATTCGCTACTCCTGCACTTCCAAGATTTATAACTTAAGACATTAAACATTTAATTGTGATTAAATTGGCCTATATAGTACCATTTTGTGTCCTAAAGAATTTGAAGCAAATCTTTCTTTTGGAGCTGCATTTGGTCTAAGGTGCGGAACTATGGCCTGATTTAAATGTTCTAATTTATGTGACACAGGTCAGATATTGTAGATTTTCACATAATGGTTTGGCTTTTGGAGTCACCAGCAAAGTGCTAAGAAATTATATCCAGGCATCCAGCAACAGTGATGCCACCAAGCAGGGTAAGCAGCTAATCACATTGATTGATTCTCACAGGCAGCAAACCAGGAAGTAAATGCACCAATTATTCTTCACCTTTTTAAAAATAAATTTTACAAATAAAGATTTTACATATTAGAAATTGGAATAGCAAACCAACTTTGAAAAAGAATCTATTGAAATTATGGCATTATATAAAATTAATTTGTTTCCCAGGATCAGAGATGTTGTTCAGCAATATTTAGTTAAAACCTGGTATGTCGTTAAAAACCTAGTTGCGCCTCATTAATTAGGCATAATGTTCCGGAGGAAATCTTAAACAGAAATATTACAGCATAAAAGTTGGTTTGCTATTCCAATCTCTAATATGTAAAATCTTCATTTGTAAAATTTATTTTTAAAAAGCATGTCAATTCGGTGATGTCTAAAGATTGCCTTGTGTGGAGGAGCAAGGAATCACCAGCTACTTCTGGGTTTCTGCATTTAACTGTGGTCATGCAGACTGCAGCAGTTGTTATCAGTTTCACAGGGGAATGTTGACAGTTCAACCATCAATCCAACTACAAAATCTAGTTTGATTTCTAAACAGTTTGCCAATTTGATAATATAACTGGAAGTGATTGGTTGAGTAATAAAGAAGTTGTTGAAATCATATCCTCCTGAGACATGGGAGTATACCTAGAGAAACACAACTTAGGCAAGCTGTGTGGGCAAATGCCAGAGTTCATACTGCAATGCCTAGGATCTCTCCATCTTAACATTCACATAGATTTATTTATTAGATAACTGTGTTATATGAGGGAACAAAAACTAGTTATATTTCCCGACAGTGAGTGGAAAATATTTTTGGTGAGTGAAGCAAATGAAGAAGATTACTGCTGTGTTTCTGATTAGAATTTGCATAGATTTATTTGAAAATAATTTCATACAAATCATGCAAAGTCCAGCAATCCCCCCCCCCCCCCCCCCCCCCCCGTAACACTGAGTAGCTGTGCACAATGTCACAGGACTCCATTTTAACTCTGTACCTATAAAATGTTCATACATAATAGGCTTTCTGCTAGGGAAAGCCAATTTAAGACAATCACAATAATATCGGTGATTGGCAGGGAACTGCAAGTTAACAGTAATTCAATTATGCGATTCCGATGAAGTTAGAAACTGTGGGAGGAATTTTAACTCCTCAGCAGCTGGTCAGCAGAAAACATGGACGTGGTCCATTGTCTTCGCAAAAAAATCCTGCCCACTCTAACAGTAAGGTCTCACTTATGCTGCTTGTCCCAAACAAAGGCAGTTCACTAGCTTGGGCCATTGCAATAGCAGACATCCTAGCTGTCACTCAGCCAGCAGCAAGATAAACTGATCGAAGTATAGAATGAGTGCGGGGGGATTGGGACCAGAACACAATAGACTGGGGTGACAGTAGCCAAAACCTCCGGTAACACCTTCCCGGTGGTACACACGACTCATCAAGCCTTTAAAAATTGCAGCAAAGTCCTATCCAAGTAATAGGACTCTTCTTACATAAAATCACGAGGCAGCCAGCCCAGTTTTTAAAATATCCCTGGTGTGGAAAATAGAACAATTAGACCATTTAGATTTGAACTCTCATTCCATTGGGCAGCAGGAGTTATTTATGAAAGACTAATGCAGAAATGCTGCCTCAGAAGGGTGGCACGGTAGCCTAGTGGTTATTACTGTTGCTTCACAGGGCCAGGGTCCCAGGTTTGATTCCCAGCATGGGTCACTGTCTGCGGAGTCTGCATGTTTTCCCCGTGTCTGCATGGGCTTCCTTCGGGTGCTTCGGTTTCCTCCTACAAGTCCCGAAAGACGTCCTATTGGGACATTCTGAATTCTCCCTCTGTGTACCCGAACAGCCGTCGGAATGTGACGACTAGAGGCTTTTCACAGTAACTTCATTGTATTGTTAATGTAAGCCTACTTGTGAAGATGGTGTAAAGTGCAGAACAGCCTTAATTTCTGAGCTGTTAACATATGGAGTTATTATTTTGATTTAACTTTTCAAGGTGTAAGGTTGGGATTAATTCTTTTCAATTTAACTGTAAGTAACTGTTCAAATTAAATAATAAATGATGGTTCTGGTTGAACTGCTTTTGCTGAGATGCTTTCAGAACTGATTCACAAATTTCAAGCAAATCAATGTGTATCTGTTGGAGAGATTTAAACAAAGATAAAATTTGTTGTAACCTTGTTCAGGTAACTATTTGCTCTAGACTTTGGAGGATCCTGTGTTGCATTCTGCAGTGCACTGGGACTATTGTAAGACCATTCTGTGGTAATCTGGTAGAGTGGCAGAAAGACCCAAAAATCAGTTTCATGCCAGTACAAATTTAATAATAATAATAACCTTTATTGTCACAAGTAGACGTACATTAACACTGCAATGAAGTTACTGTGAAAAGCCCCTAGTCGCCACATTCCGGCGCCTGTTCGGGTATACAGAGGGACAATTCAGAATGTCCACATTACCAACAGCACGTCTTTTGGGACTTGTGGGAGGAAACTGGAGTACCCGGAGGAAACCCACGCCGACAAAGGGAGGACGTGCAGACCCCACACAGACAGTGACCCAAGCCGGGAATCGAACCTGGGACCCTGGTGCTGTGAAGCGACTGTGCTACCCACTGTGCTACCGTGCTGCCCCATTTACAGTGGGATCTTGTGATGCGACCTGCCACGACGAATTGGGAATCCCGCTGAAGGCCACCGTGAAACCAATTTGCATCCCGCTAATGTGATGCGGTGAAGGACTGACTGGGATCTTCTCCCCACCTAATTCCCCATGATGCCAGCAGTTAAATATGCCGGTCCAGAACGCATCTGGACCTGAAGAAAGCCTGGGGCTACCTCCAGAATTCGGAATGGAGGCTGCCAGCAACATTGGACCCTGCAACACCTTGGAAATGGGTGAGGGAACATCTATCAGGCGGATCCTTTAGTTTCCGTGTCTTTAAGGAGGTCCACCTTCCAGTTTCAGAGTATTTCTGGAAATCCATCACCTTTATTCAATGGTGGGTCAGTGATGCCAGGCCCCCTTTAAATATGGGACCCGGATAGACAGTGGGACATGCATCTTCAAGCTCATTCTCACTCCCTCCCACCCGCAGCCCCCCATAGAAGACAGCATGAAACCCCAGGATGCATAATTAATTAATGATGATGGAACATAATTGCCTTCCACAGTAGGAAACAGTCCCTGTCCCAAAGTCCAGTCTGGGACTTTGTCCCAGATGGGGGAATTTCATGCAAAGGGTGGGTAGAGTGCAAAAACAAAATAGCATTTAGCGCAATACAAAATGAGTTAATAGAATACAAGTAACGATTCTACTTGTGAAGCTAAGGGACCATGGTCAACAAATGATATATTACGTTTAAATCACGTGACTCCGATTTTCAGACAAAGAGACAGTACCAAGCCAAATAAAAACACAAATATAATGACAAGTTTACATTCAGCAGACTAGTCTCAAAATCAACATAGGGCTACAAAGAAAATCTGCAAAATTGTAGTATGGAAAAATAAAAACTGCTATCAATGTTAACAGTAAAAGTTTTCAAACATCAGGAAAAGTAGAGCAGTTAAGGGAAATGTCAGCCCAATAAAGATATAGGGAAATAAGATTATACTGAACAAAATGGAAAGGACAGACTTACTGGTACAAAATGCAAAATGGCTATTGAAATGTTAGTCTTTATTTCAGTAGTTCTGGAATATAAAGAAGGTGGGAGAAGTAATACTTCAGTTTTACAGAGCCGTGTTCTTAGCATGCTTAGAGTACATGCAAAGAGTTTTGGGTGCTGTTTTTCACGAATTATACTTTGGCCTAATAAAACCTATAGTACATATTCACTGGAATGATACCAAAGCAATTCATGAAGGCAAATAGGAGAAGCATAATTGTGAATGGGGGGGTGGCGATCCACCAGCCGGAACGATGAAAACAACTTTGCCTTGCCCACCTATGGGAGCCCTGATACACTTTTCTGAACAGCAGGTAATTAACTTCCTGCAGTCAGGGTTCGTGTCCCTTTGAGGGGTGAAGACCCACCTCTAAGAACTGCGAGCCAATCAAATGACTAGCAGCTCTTCAGTCTCAACATTGCCACCAGGTACGGTGCCCGCTGCTGGGCCCGCAATCGTTCAACATCATCATGAATGGAGGAGGCCCCAGAACCCAGTTAAATGAAGTTGAGCTCTCTTGGGTAATTCAGGAGGACCACAGTGAGGGAGAAGGGATTGTTCATGAGTGTGGGGAGGAGTACTACTGAGGAAATGGCCTTTCTCGGTGGGGAGGACAGGGGTGCAGGATCTCTGTGGGCCACAGGCTGCCTGATCATGAAAGCCCCACTAAGCCCATATTCTCCCTATGTGGCAAAGTGCCAACCGATCATTGGTAAAATACTAAAAACGGCAGAAAGAGATCCTTAATTGGCAACATAAGGGCCTCAATTGGCTGAAGAGTGCGTTGGTCATCTGACCTATCCCTTGCCATTGGTAAAATGCCAATGTTGGTGGAAAAGTGCTGGACATTGCCATTCCACCCAATTTTCTTTACCCATCCCGCGCTAGTATGCTCCTGGGGCCCTGCATAATCCCAGTCACAAAATGATCACAGACCTTACATGCCTGTGGAGGAACAAGTCTGTGCAGAGATAAGTCAACGTATCTTCAAGGCAACCGTGCAGGAGGAACAATTAAATTTGAATTGGCTAATCTTTGTATCCATAATGAACCACAACCTGGAGATTCCCAAAGGCTTGTTCTGCATCAAATATGCTAAACTGCACCTGATTGCAGAATGTTTACAGTGCCGTCCACAATAGAGGGAATGCTATTTGACATGGTAACTGCATTTCATGATAACTTATGATTTTGTAAACTGACGTGATTGTGATGACTATCACGTGATCATCTCTTCCATTAACTCTGGAAGGCAGTACTGAAAGAAATTGCTGTCATCCATGAGAAAAGGCTTTTCTTTGTCCTTCAACCTGGCCTTAGTTAGCTGGATCTTTGAACTGCTGCAGAACCGCAGTGCGAAAAGCTATCAACATTAAGAAGCTGGAGTCAGCGATCTGAATATTATTTACTTAAAGCATTTTGTTTGTTCTTTACAAAGGTTTCACTGATTAGAGCCCATTGATGCTGGCATTTTCTCATTACAAGCATGCTTTTTTTTGAACAAAATGATAGAACTAGTTTGAATGAACTCGCAAAAATTAAAACTGGAAATCTAAAAGTCCCGATATACCCATCCAACCATCCAATCGTCCATATTCTTTTGATCACAGTTTCTTAATATTGTACTTATTTCACCTTATTTTGCTTTCACAGTTCAAGTGATATTGTCTATTTCCCACGACGTTATCCATTCAGCATTTCACTGAATCATCACACCTCAGTTTTATTTTCTTCACAAAAAATAGGTAAAACTCCTTAGTTTTATCTTCATAACCCTTGTGGAAGAATTCATGACTGTTGTCTGATGTTTTTAACTAATGTATTTTCAAAAAGTAGAATGCTCAAAAATATACGAAGGGCGCGATCAAAGCAAATGACAACAAAGTCCCGTGATGGGCAGATTTATCCAGGGCTTTGTTGCAATTCGGGGCCACAACGGGGAATGTCCCACCGAGGCCTCAATTTGGTCCTATTTCCTGCACTGAGCAGCTCTGCTCGCTGGAACTCCTCAGTGCTGAAAGAGATCGGCGTCCTGATCAGTGCACTCCCCCATCTTGACGTGACACCCCAAAGCCCCGACCCACCTATAAGGGGTTCCTCAGGCCTCACCGCACCCTACCTCATCCAGGCAGAGCATCCCCAGGCCTAATTCCTGGCACAGGAAAATTGCCAGCCTGGCACCTTAGCACTGCCAGTCTGACAGTGCCCTAATACCTGGCAGTATCACCTGGGCACCTTGGCAAAGCCAGTCTGACACCCAGATAGCAGAGCCAAGGTGCCAGTGCCCAGGTGACAAGAGAAATTCCAGGATGCCACCCTGCCCAGAGTGCAACCACCTGGAGGCTCTGATCCCCTCAGAGTGACTCACCCAGTACCGTTCCATCTGGTCCCGGTTTGTGGGGACCAGCACTGAATGGCGCTCACACGAGTTCCCCGAGGAATGGCGGGATTCAGATCGCGAGATCACATTAAATCTCGTGAGGGTGGCAAGCTGGGTAGATCCCGGAATAGAGATATCCCGGCATCTACCGACCATGCCACTATTCGTGTGCAACGCAGCCGGTAGATCGCGCCCATAATATTCAAAATGTGGCATATAATGCACACAAGAGTTGGAATAATGAGTTCAAAGTAAAGGTCAAAACTCCTGACATGCAAAACATACGAGAAGAGTAGCCGGTCCAACCAGCTTGTTTTGTTCCAACGTGGTGCATCCCACAGCAGACATAACTCACCCCACTTCCTCCTCTTCCACCTTGCGAAATACAGTTATTCAGCAGAGATTCCATTTTCCCCCACCTCACACGAAATCAAATCTATTAATTTTACAGGCTGTTGAGAAATAAAGCAGCCAGTGAAAATAATTTAACAAATAGGAACTTGGCTGCATTAGAAATGTTGATGCAGTGAAGTTCACATTTACATAGACTATCCAATGCTCTACTAGTTAGCAATAAAAACATAAACGTGTGGTCAACATGATGTGACTCTGAAACATGTGGTATGACTATACTGTCTTCACAAATACAAAACTCCCTTGAATGTAGCACAACAGGAAAAATTTAACTTCTGATGAACTGCACACTAAATTCAGGTCAATTTGGACTGTTTTGAAGAGTGACTCCCCTAGTCAAATTTTACTTCCCTATTTTGTGGACTGCCAAGATAAAGACAGCATCTGGTCAGAAACTGTCTTTTTCCCCTTTGGGAAGAAGCGGCGATGGTGAAGTGGGAGTGAGTGCAATGATAAATTTATGCTTACCTTTGAATTCAATATCGTCAGTGCATAAATGCCTTACAACACTCTGACATTAATCTGTGTTTACAACATATTCCCCCATAGAGGCAGAAAAAGTAGCACATTAATTTAAACATACTTCAAAATACCAGCAATACATGATAGAGATACAAACTGATAATCATCTTACACAAGGATAAACTATCACATGAAATGGTGGACTAACTGGGAAACTGAGTAAAATGAGAAGTAAGTATAAATATTTATATGCTACCTGACATAACTCTCATCTGGATGCTAAATGTTGCAATGTTTATTTAACTTTATTGTTGAATGTGTAAACTTGGCACCATGGAAGTGGTCCTTACAGTACCCAGTTAATGTTATGGTCCTATGTCTGTCACACTTATGCAACACGAATGCAAAATATTTTTCTCTTCTTTCCTTTTATCTGGTATCTTTGCCGTACCGTTCCACAACAAATGCAGAATAAAGCAAAACACCACCACAATGGCACATTGCTGAGCACATTATACAAACCAAGTGCAAAAATACTTCACAATGATCCACAATGAGATGATCCTTCATTAGGCACCCTTACGAAAATCAGTCATAAATAAATAGAAAGATTCAGTTTATACACATGTCTTTCAATCTTCAATGTATAAAAAAAGTACATACATATATATTTACATACACAGACACACACTTATTCAGTGAGCACTGATATTGGATGTATTAGGGTCCAGTCTACTCATGATGTAAAGGCGAGATCGAATGGCCTCGTCATGCACAATTCAGTGATACGGTGACGCCATTAAATCTCAATAAGTCGCCTCTCGTGAGATTTGTGATGCTCAGAATACCTCATGGGATATAACGCGATCTAGATTAACATATTTAAATGCGCCATTTAGCTCATTCAAATGTGTCTGCGTCCGATTCTCCCAAAGCCAGGGAACTAACGGGCCTCGCCTGGGAGACCTCACCATGGGAGTGGTCAGGCTCTGGGCAGGTTGGTACCCTGCCACTTCTGCTGACATACGGGCACTTTGGCACAGCCAGCCTGACAACGTGACACTGCTATCTGGGTGCCAGGCTGCCCTGGTGCCAGGGGTCGGGCCCGGGGATGCCTTTTCCTTAAGAGGTGGTGTGAGGGGGAGCTAAAGAGCATCCTAAGAGGTAAGTTGGGCAGTGGGGGTTGTCCAGAGGTTGTGGTGAGCTGTCTGGGTGATGGCGGGGACGGACGGCCTTCAGAAATGGCGGATCTATTCCTGCACTGACGAGTAAGTGCGGAAAGTACGGCCTTGGCAGGGTGTTCCTTGTCAAGTCCCTTTTGATATCTGGGTCGTTCTTGGTGTTGCACACTCTGGGAAAAACCCCGCTTAACGCTCCCAAAATTTGACTTCGTTTTCTGCATGTTAAATCACACCTGTAATGCCAGAAGAGATATACTAGGTGTGCTCAGCAAACTTTTCAGTATAAAATAAAAGCAACATTGCTTCTGGAGAAAACGTTTAGCACCATGTTTTGGGGAGAGATTAGACACATTCACTATCTTTATTACAACTGCATCACTTGGATGTGATGTAATGTGATTTAGTACGAACGTAGGCACACAAGAATGTTTTACCTCACACTTTGTGTGCACTTTCAAGATCATTCACCATGACTGGGCTCAGTCATTACTTTTAATGAGACTCCCAGTGATGTCTACACTGGGGAGACTGAATGCAGACTAGGTAACTGCTTTGTGGAACGCCTTCGCTCAGTTCGCATGACACCAACCTTCCTGTCACTGGTCATTTCAACACAGCAGACCACCACAAACCGGGCAGCTCTCTAGGGGGGTGTACTGCAATGTACCACCAGAACAGTCAAGGAATCCAAACTGCATTTTGAACTGCTCAGTGACAGACCGGGTGGGCCTCATTGTATCGGATCTCAGCATCGGTCATCAGCCTCCGTACTGGCCCTCAGTAGGTACCCCTTTTCTCCCAAGAGCCAACCGGCCATCCTGGGGTGGTCCTCGAAGAGGCATGATCTTCAGGTGGTGGTCGCACATGAGCTGGATGCTCAGGGTGTGGAACCACTATGTGTTGATGTAGAGCATTCCCAGCTGGCCCGGTGGGGGCAAGGTGACATGCATGACATCTATTACCCCTTGGACCTGAGGCATCCTGTCGATGGTGGAGAATCCTGCTGCCTGAGTATCTTGTTGGGCCTGGTCCATGTCCAAAGTTTTATAGTTTTCTGCCCGGGCAAACATGACATCCGTGACTTCATAAATGCACCTGTGGGCTGTAGCTTGTGAGATACTGCACAAGTCCTGCTTGAACACTGGAATGATCCTGAGGCATAGACGTTCAGGACTATAGTGACTTTCATGACCACCAGGAGCAGCTATCCTACTCCTCCACATGGTGCCAAGTCTACAAGGACATGACACAAATGCTTCACCGTCCACTTGTTGAGGCAGAGCATCCTGCAGCTCACGCTATCCACCATATGTTCGAAAGACCAGTGATGCCTATACACTTTGGGCCATCACGGGCCTCCCCCTCTGGGTCCCTCCCTGGTTTGATGGGTGGCCGGGTTCTCGGAGTGTGGGGCGGAGCCCTGCACATGGGCCGCCGTGTCGAATTTTTGTCGATGCTGCTGCCGCTGCCTTCTCCAGCATCTGTTAGCCTGGCCTGCAGGGAGCACGTTCTACGTGTTCTAAGATATCGTCCATCCTGTGTAATATCTGTAAGGGACTGGTGAGGGCATGAGAAAGATAACGAGTAGTGCCTTCCACCCCAGGACCCGCCATGTCACCCATCGCTTCTCCCCATCCAATATGCCCTGCCCACAGCTCCCCTATGCACTCGCCCACCTCTAGTTGCGGAGATGTCCCTGGTGTTGGGGCCAAGTCCGTGGGTGTTTGGATGTGGCCACTGCTTCCTGGGTGTTGCCTCCCTCAGTGTTCAGACACAGTGTCCAGGCATCACAGTCTGATTGGGATGCTAGACAATAACTACCTCTTGCTACGTGACACGCCTACCCACGGCATTCTACTTGGGATATGTGAAGTGCTCACTTAACCATGATTACCAATTCCCAATTAGCTATATTCTTCAACCGTGCAGCCAGAGACCTCCACGGTCAGTGGGAGTTCTGGGTGGTCGGTGGGGCAGGTGGGCAGGGTCTGGGGTTGTCCCCCGAATGGGACCACACTGTCCAGGGGTTGTCTTTGCAGACCCATGGGCACTGAGTCACCCATCTCCCTCCCCCCGCCCCTTCACCCTAATCCTAGCTCAGGCCATGGGTGGCCACACCCCGCGCCTCAACGCGCCCTCCCCCGATGACGAGGCTGGCCCCAAGGTGGTTCCTCACCCCATTCGAGGACAGCGCAGCAACCCCAGTGCCCCAGGCTCTTTGCCTGTGAGCAAATGCCCACATAACCATTTGCTGGGAAGGCTGTTAGATTGCAGGAGGCCATTAGATGAAAATGAAATGAAAAAAATGAAAATGATAGGAGGTCACTCCCGTTAATTCTATTGAGATTGGGCTTAAGTAGTGATTATTCGTTTCTTGCCACGCTACAGCGGGATCCTGATTTTGGCCTACAGGAGCGGGTCGCTTAGATCGCAAACAGATTGGCGCCTGGCGTGGTTCTTGTTCTTGGCCTCTCCCGTGATTTAATGGCCCTGTCATGTTCTCACTTAAGTGTAATGCACCTGTTAACTCTGTTGCTCTCTCCACAGATACTACCAGGCCTGCTGGATTTTTTCCAGAATCTTCTGTTTTATCCCAGTGTTGTCAATTTTTCTGATTTTGTAAACAGACATATTTAAAAATAAAGTTCATCTTAAAATTAATCCTCATTATTTTAAAAGCAATTAAAATTGGTTTCACGGTTTAGAATGTGGAGAATGCAGCTGCTAATTAAATACCATCAGACTTTGAGTTACATAGTTCCAGTAGTCTCAGGAATGTTAGTTAAATTTATTTATTTCTGAATTAAACTCCCTCCAGCACTCTAGGATCCGAAAAGAAAACAACATGAAATATTCCCTCAGTTCCCTCTTGCGAAAGACTTTATTGACATTTTTAAAGTACTTTTTGAAACACATTTTTATTTTAGTTTCTTTGCATCCTCCATAGCAATTGCATAATTTTGAACCATTTCCAAGTTATTGGCAATGTGAGATTTCCTTCACCAGAAATTTGGTCAGGGTCATTTGAAACTGCTGAAGAAGAAGCAGTTTGGAGCTACGGTTATCTACGTTGTTTTTCTGTGTTTTATTCAGTGGATTTTGGAATGAAAGTTCATTGCAGTTGTCCCTGTGCTGGGGCTGCATGTGTGCGTGTATGTGTGTGTGTGTGCCCCCCCCCCCCCCCCCCCCCCCCCCCACCCCCGCCCACCACCACCCTTCCAAGTGCTGAGAATGGTTCAAAGTTTAGATTTTTCTTTTCAAAAGAAGCGGTTCAATCTCGAAAGCACAGTTCTTAAAAAAAATTCCAACTCTTGATAGCTGGATTTGACTTATCGAACTGGGTGTCCCTTCAGGGAAAGTCAGCCTTGGAGCAAGAACAATACAACCCAAAACTTGGATTAATCAGTGGAACACAAGGAACCTCAATTTCATGCATTGCCTGAAGCCAAATCAGTCCTTAAAATGAGTCTGAATACAATAGAACTGAAGAGTTTTGGCTGGATTCTCTCAGACTGGGGCCGGGCCGGAAAATCCCCGCGACTGGCGCGAATCGCGCCACGCCGCACCGACGCCAGGAAGATTCGCCGCAGAATGGAGAATCACCGCCATTGGCGCCAGCATGGTCAGGGGCCACCCTACGTGGCATCCCCCGCTGATTCTCGGCCCGAGACGGACCGAGCGGCCGTCGCAAAAAACACAAGTACCGCCAGCGTCGTTCACACCTGCTCTCAGCTGGCAGGACCTCGGCGTGGAAGGGTCCAGGGGCGGCCTGTGGGGGAGGGGGGGGGGGGATCGACTCCGGGGCTAGGCCTCTGTTGTGGCCTGGCCCGCAATCGGGGCCCACCGATCAGTGGGCCGGCCTCTCGGGCTCGGGGCCTCCTTTCTTCCGCACCGCCCCTTTAGCCCTACGCTATGTTGCATCGGGGCCGGCGCGGAGAAGGGAGCAACTGCGCATACGCGCGTTGGCACCATGCCACTGCACATGCACGTTGGCGCCAGTGCCACTGCGCATGCGCGGACCCCGTGGCGCCCAGATGACACCAGGATCAGCAGCTGGAGCGGCGCGGGCCACTCCAGTCCCGTGCTGGCCCCCAGTAGGGGCCAGAATTGCTGATCCTCAGGCCATGTTGACGCTGTCGGGAAACGTGACGGCGTTTCCGACGGCATCAGGATCACAGAATCCCGCCCCCTATGTCTAGAGATGCACCAAGAAATTAATTGATGCACAGATAGCGCACAGAATTCTGTATTAATACAAGATACTTTTATATTTACCTTAGGTTGCCAAATTGACCCACATATTTATCTTGCGTTTATATAATTTCCTGTATTGCTGCACTCCTGCAGGCTCATTTGTGGACAATTTGTCAAACACAGAGACCCAACCATCTGGGTGAAAGCTATTTCTTTATATATATCTCCAGTTTAGAAATGAACAGTATGGCTGAGAATTGCCGCAGTGCACCAGTTGCCCTTCTGCAATAATCCAATTTTACATCATGAGGGAAGCATGCTGACCTGGCTCAGGGTACTTGGATGTTGAGGTAAAAGCTCTATTATTGTTGATTTAATGTATTGATTGCCATCACCTCTATCTGAGGAGCCAGTACCGCTGCACTCACATAAAATATACCTTTGAAACATTGTTGCAAACAGAAAGAATATCTAATTCCATACAACAACTTGCATTTATATAGATCATTTAACATAGTAAAATGTCCCATGGCACTTAACAAGAATGATGTCAACAGAAGTAAATTATATTTTTTGACACTGGGAAAAATGAAAGCTTGATCTAAGAGGTTGGTTTTCAGGAAACGAGAGTGAGGTAAAAAGTAGGGAGCTTTAGGCAGGGAATTCTATTCCTTAGGTCAATGGCAGCTGAAAACATGGCCTCTAAAGGTGTAATAATTCAAATGTACAGAATGTCAGAATTGGAAGTGAGCAAAGATCTCGAAGGTTTGTAGGGATGGTCATGGAAGGATTTGGAAAAAAGATGAAGATCTTAAAATTAAAATGCTGTTTGTCAAGCAGACAGTCAGCTAGCAGTAGCTGTGATGGCCGAATGAGACTTGAAATGAGTGAAGATATGGGCAGCAGCATTTTAGGGCAGCATGGTAGCACAGTGGTTAGCACAGTTGCTTCACAGCTCCAGGGTCCCAGGTTCAATTCCCAGCTTGGGTCATTGTCTGTGTGGAGTCTGTACCTTCTCCCCGTGTCTGCGTGGGTTTACTCCGGGTTCTCCGGTTTCCTCCCACAGTTCAAAGTTGTGCAGGTAAGGTGGATTGGCCATGATAAATTGCCCTTAGTGTCCAAAAAGGTTGGTTGGGGTTACGCCAATGGGGTGGAGGCGCGGACTTAAGTGAGGTGCTCTTTCCAATCCAAGGGACGATGCAGACTTGATGGGCCGAATGGGCCGAATCAACACTAAATTCTATGACTGCAATGAACTTTCATTCCAAAATGAGCAGATGTTTAAGTGGGATAGAAGATGAGAGGATAGCCTGGACAGCCCTGGAAGTGTCAAATCTAGAGGTAGCAAAGGAGTTGATGAGGGTTTCAGCAACAGATGAGCTGAGGGAGGATGGAGTCGATCAATGTTGCCAAGGCAGACGTAGATTGACTCAGTGATGGCCCAGATACGTGAACCGAGACTGAACTCGGGGGTCAATGCAGCTTTTAACTTTTCAACTATACATTCTGAATCTTAATGGTGTCTCCATTATTCAACTGTTCCTGCAGTATCTCAGCCCACAAAGCCAAAATTATAAATAAAAAGCTGTATCGACTGCAGAAATGGAAGAAATGGAAATATTATTAATGGGCTGGCTATCGTATACTTTTAGTGTGATGTGATGCAGTTGTGACTTGGCATTGTGACTCAAAAACTCAATGTATCTGTAATTTTTACTGCGGCATCTTTGGAAAAGTTAAATTTTGGCAAATAATGCGTACTGCTTGAAAAATAAAGTCCTCTCCACAGTTGTTGATATTGCTGAAGACTTAACTGGACAGTTACCAGTAGTCTTGACTAAATGATTGCAGGGGACCAAGCTCTGCCCCTGTGCACACAGAGATCTGCTTTGAACTGAAAAGTCAGCTGTATAATCCATTGCTGCTGACCTGAACTGTCCAAACAAATTACTGTGTTAAATGCATTGGCAATTGTACTGGATCGAGGTGCCTGTCTCTGTAAGACAGCACAGCAGAGGAGGGTCACCTGGCTCCAGGGACCAACGAGGACCGGGAGCGGTAGATCACCCCAGAGGGTGGAGTCCCCTCCCATGCAGAGTACATCAGGGAGCCATGTAGAAAAGGTGAATGTGCTGCTCTAGGGCAGCGGGGGTTAGTGACCCCTATTATTATTCCTTGTTATCAGTATGATTGTCCACATGAAGAGCCTCTGCCTCATCGTTGCTAGGCCACCACTTTGGCAACGAGGATAAAACGTCAATGAGGATAAAATCGATGCCGAGGACACAGCCAACCTGTGAATGTTTGGTTAAATTTAAGTCTGACGGAAGGAAAGACTCCCCTGAATGCCTGTTGGGTGAATAGATGGTGCCAGGCCCTGAGGGACAGACGTTGAGCAAACTTGATTTGACTGGTACAGTCAGACGTTTGGGAAAATGTAGAAAATAACCCTCAGAAAAGCAAGAGCTGAGGTCCTGAGTTAAGAAAAAGGGAACTGAAGTTAAAAAAATGAAACACGTAGAAAGGAAAGCACAGAGAACAGTGGCAAAAGTAAAAAGGGACAAACGCCCCGAGCAATTGCAGAATTGGTCCCAAAAGCGTGGGAAAGTGAGGAGGCTGAGGCTTTCCACTCTGGGGCTGAACGGAGCTTATGACGGTGTCTGGGTAGCGGTCCCTACATTGGTGGACTGCAGGCAGTGAGGGTCTGAGGTCATTGGCAGAGAAGACGTCCATCTGTTCAGGAAAAAAGGGGAAAAGTTTGAAATGCAGGCCTGTTTTTATTTTTAAAAATAAATTTAAATTACCCAATTATTTTTTCCAATTAAGGGGCAATTTAGCGTGGCCAATCCACCTATTCTGCACAGTTTTGGGTTGTGGGGGCGAAACCCACGCAGACACGGGGAGAATGTGCAAACTCCACACGGACAGTGACCCAGAGCCGGGATCGAACCTGGGACCTCAGCGCCGTGAGGCGGTTGTGCTAACCACTAGGCCACCGTGCTGCCCTGGCCTGTGGATTTTAAGAGCGTTGAGATCCATTGGTGAAATGGCAGGAAAAAAACAGCACGTTGGGAGAGAACAGACTTTTTCTTTTAGGTAGCTGAGAGGCTCAGAAGAGAGCTATGGAGAAGAGAGCTGTGGAAATCATTGAGAAAGTTTCCACCTAAAAGAAAAGAGAAGTGAAGCAGTTTAAAAGAGTGTCCATAAGGAAGAGCTGCAGGTTCGAAAGCTGCCAAAATTCCAGAAATGTGGGAAAACACAAAGAGAGGGAGAGAAAAAAAAAAGGTTTAACAATATTAAAGTGGTCATGCATTTAAAGCTATAGAACACAAGTGCAACGACTACCAGAAAGAAAAAATGACAAGGGAGAGAAAAGTCAGAGGAGACCCTAGATTGAGGAAGATTTTTAAAAAGGGTGTCCGTAAGCAACGGGCGACCTCAGAGAAAGTAGTAAAGACCTCATGGAGGAGGCAACCCGGAAGTTCAGAGGTAATACATCTTCAATGGGGAGGCAATTCCAGACGCAGAGTAGGCGGCAAAAGAAACCCCAGAGAGGGTGGAACAGTGGTCGACCCCGAGCCTGGGGTGGGGGCTGGGCGGGGGGCACCAGTGGTTGACCCAACCATGGTGAGGTTGGGAGGCCCATGGAGAGAACCCAGGAAATATGCAACAGAACACCTTAAAGGATTAAATGAAGACCTGAAGGCAACAAGATTCACGGCGCGATTCTCTGCAAACATTTCTCAGTTCATTTGTGGTGGTTTTTATAGGGAGTTCCCTGCCGGCTCTGCCAGCGAGTTCCCCATCGCAATTCATGGCACAGCCATTTGTTTTGGACCTTGGCGAGTTTTTAACCAGTTTATCCCACATTTAAGGTGCGATCTTCCCGCCATGCTGTGCCGGAAAAGCATCTTGCCGTGGCACAGTGTGACTTGTGAAAGCCAGGAGACCCCCTCACGGGATGTACCTGGCTCGCAACACCTCCCGAGATTCAACGCAACCTCACGAGACATTGCAAGGGAATCCCACCCACATGGAGGATCAGTCTTTGGCAAAACTGCATATTAGTGCGAGGCAGTAAGCCTCACTCTAATGTGCAGATTCCCGAGGTACCTGAGGCTTTGGGATTCAATCCCTTCACCTGGGTACCTCGGCGAGCGCTGTTTAGTACTGGTCCCCACAAACAGGGACCAGATGGAACAGCACTTGTGGGGGTCCCCATGGGGATCGGAGGCCCCCAGCTGCTTGCCTTTTGGGCAGAGTGGTGCCTGGCACTGCTGGTGTCACCTGGGTACCCTAGAAGTGCCACCTGGGTACCCTAGCAGTGCTGACCTGTCACTGTGACAGTGCCACCTTGGTGCCAGCTTGGCACTGCCGAGGTGGCGCTGACATGTGTGCCAAGCCGGCATGTTTTGCATGCACGTGATTGGGCTGGGGTTGCCTGGTGTGGGTATTGGGAGGTGTAAGGGGGAGGGTGCTGGAGGATGTTGTGTTCATCTCTCGCTACAACAAGGAGCTCCTGTGAGCAGAGCTCCCCATTGTAAAAAAGGGGACCATGTGCAGCCTCTGCCGAGCGTTCCCCATTTAGGCCCCGTCTTCAAAGTAAGTCGCGCTGAATAGCCATGTGTTTCTCAGCACTGTGGCTAAACACGCTCACTCGGGGACTTTGTTCCCTTTTGGGAAGATTACGCCCTTCGAGTTTCTTTTAGCACTGGGGATCTGAGCTCAGAGAGTGGGACGCCATTTTGAAAGGGTGCCTGATCTCTTAAGTGAGCTTCACCCCCCCCACCCATTGGCAATGTCACCCTCCAGACTCACATGGCCACTATCCCACAACCCCCAGGTGAGGCTACCCCTCTTCAGACCCCTTAGGGTGAGGTTACAGGGTGGTGGTTAGATAGTTTTTCAAATGGTCGGTGCAGACTCGATGGACCGAATGGCCTCTTGCAGTACTTTAGGGATTCTATAATTCCACGATTCTATTAATCACTTCAATGATGTGTGGCAGGATTCACCGTTTGAGAGACTAAGTGCTGACGCCAGTTCTGAATGGCGGGTTTTCCACCACGAGGACCGGGCAGCAGTGTCAGAAAAGGCTACACAACCTCCTCATGGTAGCCTGGATGTATCACCACCATCTTACCTCTGGCACCATCTCCTGTCCAACACACCCTGCTCCACATCCCTCACCCCCCTGCCCTCATACACCCATGCGGCCCGCATGAACCGGGCCATTAGTATGTGTTGGATTAGGATGGACAACTCCCAGACCAGACATGATGAGTCACCTCCATCTTGTCCCTGGCACCATACCCATCCCACACACCCCTACCCTTCACACACCTCCGCCCTCGAGGGCAACTGCACTCCTCCCGCCGGCAGTCTGCGCATACTCCACCCAGCACACACAGGCCATTAGCTGCGGACCCCTTGTGCTTCCCGCCTACGAGTGTCTCACACTGTACGGTATCTGTTCCCCTTCTCCCCCCCCCAGAGAAGGTGACCCAGAACTGTCGGGAGAGATGGAAGACCAGAGGGGGACCCTCCGGACCTGCGACCCAGTACCATCGTGGAGCAGAGGGCATTGGCTTTGGCCGGTGAGGTGGGAGAGCGGGGTGTCATAGAGATGGACATCAGCATGGACAACCAAGTGAGCGCCCAAGGTGTTGCAATGTCCCCATGGCACATTAGTCAGCCCAACCCGCACACCATGCCTACCCATGATCGAATCATTCGTCTTGTCTTGTGTCTTGCAGGGTCACCACCAAGTGACGAGGAACTGGATGCTGTCCTCCGCCCCCAGCCGCAACCTCGGCTCACCTAGTGACGAGGTGGGACTAGCCGGGGTCCGACACCCCCAGCCACAACCCTGAAACACTCCAGAGCACATGTCCGGTATGACACCGACTTCACATCCCTGCTGTCATCAACACCATCCACCATCCCAGAGACACTCACCTTGGTTGAGCATTATAGTGAAGAGGCTCCTGGGGCACTATCTGGTACGCACCACACACATGCGCTGTGACATCAGGTGGTATGAACTACCGAGAGAGCAGACTGTCAGAGGGCTGCCCAACCCCAGGGACTAGCTGCCAGCCAGACAGATCTCAAGCTGCTGGAAAGAACAGTCCCGTTGATGTTGGAGATTCAGGCGCAGAACCTAGGACCACATAAAGGGGTGTCAGCAACCGTCCAGCGCCTGCAGGTGTACATAGAACATAGTACAGTACAGCACAGAACAGGCCCTTCGGCCCTCAATGTTGTGCCGAGCCATGATCACCCTAGTCAAACCCACGTATCCACCCTATACCCGTAACCCAACAACCCCCCCTTAACCTTACTTTTATTAGGACACTACGGGCAATTTAGCATGGCCAATCCACCTAACCCGCACATCTTTGGACTATGGGAGGAAACCGGAGCACCCGGAGGAAACCCACGCACACAGGGGGAGGACGTGCAGACTCCACACAGACAGTGACCCAGCCGGGAATCGAACCTGGGACCCTGGAACTGTGAAGCATTTATGCTAACCACCATGCTACCCTGCTGTCCCCCATGCTACCCTGCTGCCCCCCCATGCTACCCTGCTGTAGTTGGAGAACAACCGCCTGCAGGAGCAGGAGGCAATGCCAACCATGTGTGCTACCCATGCTAAAACTGTCAGGGTGGTGACTGAGGTGCAGGACAGGGTGGCCATGTCACAGGCAGCCATGTAACAGTGCCACATGGACATTGCTGCAGAGCCCCAGAGTTTGGCCCAGTCACAACAGGCCATGGCTACGGGAATCAAGAGCATTGGCCTGACGCTGGCTGGCCTGAGCCAATCCCAGAGGGACCTGGCACGGTCGCTGAGTGATGTGGCAGAGTCCCTGTCCTCCATAGAACCCACAGTACATCTCCTAGTCGTCCCCCAAACTGCTACTCCCCTGCCCCGGTCCTGGAAGATGCCCCCCCAGCCGACGACACAACTGGCAACCCACGGTTGCGCCTTTGGAAACATTTATTATCTCCTCAATCACCTGCAGCAGCCACGGCGCCTGGTTCCCATTTTAAAATACCACAAGTAAACCACGCTGGCATCACTTCTGCCTGGTGGAGGTTGTTGTACCTCCTAAACCACCGTATGTCTTAACTCGCATATGGTGGACAAATTACTACAAGTCTGTTTCATGAAACAATATAATATTTATTCGCTGTCACACAATTGTTAGAGTTATTCAATCACAAACACATGCAGCATAAGTTAAACTACAAAGCGAGGACGCACAGGACCTCAACTTAACTTCAAGTGACTGCCAAATAGCGGGCAGATATCTGTGACCTGTAGTCTTGCAGTTCTTGACCGTTGGTTTTTGGTCTTTTTCGCCTTTCACTTTGGTCTTCCTTCCGCTGGTGTCATGGATGGCCTTCTTCTTTGGCCGGTGAATGGTCACCATTGTTGGTTACTGCTGCAGAGAGATTCTAAGATGGTGCAGCACCTTTTTAACCTACTTAGATTTTCGTGCCCCTTTTGTGGGCCGTCTCTGGGTCATTGTCAATCAATTGATCAGGGCTCGATAACCCTGATTGTTCAAGTCCAATCAGGGGCTGCCACATCGATTTTGAGGTGGGCACTCAGTGGCCATGCCTAGAAGTGTTGCGGGCAGGTAGGCCTTTCCAAATAAGGAACTTAGGTGCCACAGTGTCTGGTAAACAAGTGTGATTGACAATATAGTTCTATTGTTCCTGAGATGGCCTGGAGATGGTCTTTTTCCTGGGCTGTTAAAAACGCCTGAGCTGCAGCTTTTGTGTATCTGCAAGCTGCAGCCTGTCTGTCCCTGACTTTGACCATTTTTCCCAGCATTCTTTACGTTAGGTCATTTTAGGTGGCCACAAGGTGGAGCAACGCGGGAGGCCGGAGACTGCCGGGTTGAGTTAGTATGATATGCTAACTGCCATTACTGTACAATTTGCATTCCCATGCCGGCATTGGACATGGAAAGCCGTGGAATGCTGCCATTGTATGGCCACCTGGCGCTGACCTCAATTTTCAGATTACACCCAATTCTCCGCACGATCACGGTTGGCGATTCAGGTGTCGCTGAACAGAGAATCACCCGTGATCTATGGTGTTCATATAGAACATCCTGTGTAATTGACAGAAAGACTCATTCAACGTTCATGAAAAATAAGATTGGTCAGTAAAAACAGGGGGCGGGATTCTCTGACCCCCCGCCGGGTCACCGGGGGTCGGCGTGAATCACGCAGCCACCGTCCTCCAAATCTTCCTGCCCCACAAAAATCAGCCCAGCGTGAATTGCGTCGCCCACCTCGGAGAATGGCGGGGACCGGCTCGACCCTGGGGATTCCCGAATTCTCCGGCCCGCAATGGGCCGAAGTCCCACCCGTTTTGTGCCAGTCCCGGCGGTGTAAATTGGACCAGTGCCTTACCGGCGGGACCTGACGGAGCGGGCGGCCTCCAGGGTTTTTGGGGGGGCGAGGAAAGAATCTGGCCTCGGGAGGTGCCCCCACGGTGGCCTGGCCGTGATCGGGACCCACCGCGGGCGGGCCTGTGCTGTGGGGGCACTCTATTATTCCGCACCGGCATCTGTAGCAGTCCGCCATTGCCGGTGCGGAAACGAAGACCTCTGCGCATGTGCATGGATGACGCAAGCATACGCTGGTGCTCCCGTGCATGCGCCAACTCGCATCGGCCGGTGGAGGCCCTTCGGCGCCATTCCAAGCCCCTTACCCGCAATCTGGCAGGGCGCAAACCACTACGGGGCGGGCCTAGCCCCTGAAGGTGCAGAGCATTCCGCACCTTTGGGTCGTCCCAACACCGGAGTGGTTCACGCCACTCCGCCCCGCCGCAGTTGCCCGCCCCGCCGATTACGACAGAATCCCGCGCATGATTCGTTGAAGAAGGAATCGGAACACCCTGCCTTATAAACTATGTTTGAAACATTCAATAACCAAAATTATAACTAGAAACAACACATTGAAGTTCTGAATCACTCATTGCCAAAGATCAGATAGCTGTCATATTTAAATCAGAGGATATTAAGATAGTCTCATTGGAGAGAAATATTAGAAAATTAGAAGATTAAATTCCAATGCTGAAGACTTAATGATGCTTTGAGTACCAAAGCCGAGAAAGAGAAGCTTAAGCAGTGGGAAATTTACAAGGGAAATTATTGGGAATTCCAGCTGTGTGAAGAATACCGATGAGCTTGAGTAAAGGGCATTCTGTGGAGAGGCAGAAACTAGCTGGTGTTTGAGGGTGCTGTGAAGGATGTGGCTGTGGACAAACCCAACAGAAGAATACAACAATTGGAGTGCTGCAGCAATGTCCATGTGACCATGGGACAAGTTAGCAATTCAGGAGACTTTCTGATCAACATAACAAGAAGGAAGAAATGTTGAATGTAGAAGTAGAGTTCAACACAACCACAACAAAAGGAATGTGGCAATGGTCCAAAACCATGCACAACATGAGAAGGGAGAGACCGTTATCAAATGTTATTGGAGAGAATGTTGGATTCACCTTGAAACAGACTAAAAGATGGATAAACTGAACAAACCTAAAAGTAGAGCGAGGGACCAGAGAATGATTGTGATCCATTCAGGCAAGAGGAAGTATTATGACCAGAAGAAAGCTACAGTAATTGAGGAAGAACAAAGTGTTCAGTAACAGAGCTTTAAGCGGGTGGTGGATGTCAGTGGATTAGGAATTCCCCATAAGAGGTTTAAACGGGCTCAGATCAAACTACACCACCTGTTTGGTGCCCATGGTACCCTGGGGTTCACCTTGGGGTGGAGGGGCAGCTGGATTAAGCACCGGCTGCCCCTGCATCATCTGGCTCTGCCAGCCCTGGTGGCTTCCTAATGTCTGCAGCACAGTGTCAGCGTCTTCAGCGATGCACCTCAGTAACTGGGGGATGGGGGGAGGATGTGGGTTTAGGTGGCGGGGGAAGGAGATAGTGTACATGTGGGGGGGTATCAGAGATGGGGAATATAGGGGTTGGAGAGTATGGGGGGGGTGGGGTTATGAGGGTGTGGCAGCATGGGCAGCACTGCTGGACATGGGCGGGCTGGGGCACGGAACGGTGCTGGGTGGAGGCAGTGCCAGGCGCATTCTCAGGAGGGGGGGGTGGTTCGGTGGTCGAGTATCAACCCACCCGTGCAGCCGGGAGGAGGTCGTCAATCTTCTTACGGCACTGAGTGCCAGTCCCCCGGTCATACTCACCGAGCTGATGGCCGCTGCCACTTCCTCCCAGGCAGTACTGTCTGCCTTGTGGCTGACCCTCTGAGACCCTCGGGGGAACAGGGCACCCCATCTGGCCACTACCACATTCAACAATGTGCCCAGGTCTATATCCTTGAATCTTGGAGGTGGTCTTCTCGGTGGCATGGCTGCAAGCTAAGCGGGTCAGCTGTGCAGGGACAGTTCAAGTGCTGCTCTCCCTTCTTAGCTGGGGGCTGGTGAGCGCGATCCCGGCGTATCAGCCAGTGGAACCATCATTTGTGGCATGAAACCTGTGGTAACGAGCGGGAAGCTCACGGCAGCTCCTGCTCATTAACACACTTGGAAACCTTTTGGTTAAATCATGCCCAGAATCATAAAAGTGCAGAATAACCTCAGCTAAACTAATTAATGTTCCCAGGACTTAATCTCAGGCACACCGCTGCAGTCCCTCTTCCGGCCACTGCAGCACTGTGCCTGGATGGAATGGAGCTGTCAACCAATCTGATTGGACAGCAACTCTCCAAGGCGGCAATACTTTTCAAATGAGGACGAAAGTCTGCTTCCAATTGATATTCATTAGAGTTGAAATGGCAGTGGGCATGATTGAATTGGTGGAAATGTGTTCCCCGCTGTCTCACTGGATGATGGGCACTGAGCGCATGCCATCTGAAAATTCAGACCATAAATATGTAACTATAAGGTAGAACTGAGGATGATTGGTTTGGAGCATTACTGAGAATTATACGGTTAAGTACAAAGACAATAAAATATTGGTTTCCTGGGACCATGGAGATGTCTGATAAAGGAGAAATAACAAGAGACACGCCTGATAGAGGTTCTGACAATTTCCTTGACTTATGCTCTATGGAGGGATGACAGGAAATGCTGCAAAGCCTGTTTCTCATGATTTGACATGAGGTGGATAATAGCCATCAGACATGAATCACTGGCTATGGAACAAATGGTTTTGGTGGCTACATTTCAAAATAAAATCAAACATACTTTAATTTGAAGCGAAGCATGACATATTGTCAAGATATTATTAATGCCATTTCATCACCATAAAGTTTCATCTGAATGCAGGAAGTTTTAATCAGACTTTGTCCCTAAATTGCCATGTGTCAGAGTTAATGAAGACAAATATATATCAAAATACATTTGGAGGAGACGCACAATGGCTCATAAATGGAATCCTCAAAAGAGAGTCTATCAACTTCTCCAATGAGGAGGATTGTCAATTTTGTGGGAGTGATGTTCCCTGACATAAATGATTTGTTTCATATAAGCATGACAATAACTGTGTGGCACAATGATAAAGTCCTTTGGGTTTGATTTAATTATGTCTGAATAAATACAGCTATGTAATTTTGCTAGAAATTTAGTGGAGGTTTTATGGCAAAGTGGTAGCATTCCTTTCTCTGGTCTTGAAACTTTGCATTCAAGTCTCAAATCAGATCTTGTCGGCTTTGGAAGGAGCATTCGTGACACGATTCAATGGGCTGAAAATCAGCAGGGGGAAAAAAAGTCTGCATGAAGATGCACTAAAATAAAACCTAGAGTTTCAGCGTAGCTACAAATTGAACACTATCAGGAGACAAAATCAACATTACTCAATCAGATCAATATTTGGTGATATTTGAAAATTACTCCTCAGAATGAAATGTAATTGCTTTAAAAGGTTAAGATAGTGAGAAATGTAAACATTAGCAATGCTCAATCTTATCAAACACAATTAAAAAAGTAAATTAGAAATTATTTGTGAGGCATTTCACAAAAATCTGAGGCATGGAACTAATAAGACTGCTCCGTCCATTTCATGACCCATTTCCAATCACAATAAATGCAACTACTAAGTATGGGCAAATGAGTTATTTTTATAAAGTGAAATGGACTTGGACTATTTATCAATGTAATAAACTTTAATGTATTGAAACATTGAAACTTCAATTCTTTGGTCTTGTTTGGAAGAAAAAACAGATAAACAAAAACACATGGTTCGAGTTCAATCTGAAGTCACATACAATATTCGATGAAAAAGATTCTCGCAGCAGCTTCAGTAAATGGTCCAATATGTACATTATTTGCTCAGTTGTTACAGCGTAGAACGTATGTGTAAGAATATGGGGTTTTGTTAAGTTATTGCTCCAAACTGTCTAACATCTTTACCTTAGAAAGTGAGTTGCTGTGCCGTGAAGTCCAGGGCTGCCAGAATCAATATTCTTTTAAGAACTTTCTGCTTCAAGCAATGCAAGCGCAAGCCAGCACCTCACCCCTAGTTTAAAGTTCTGATCCTTATCAGGATTAATTCAATAAAGATGTAATGTATTTCAGTCACAGCTTACAGAAAACTGTCAGATCTCACCAGGTATAAACTTTCAAGAGAGGACACTCTCACCGTGGCTTTAATTTAAGCGCAGAATGTTGTTTTGATTATGCACTTATCCTTTCTTTTTCTCTCTCCTTTTGGCTAAAATTGAAAACAATAAACTGCGGATCACAAGCGATACCTGTAACTTAAGGCATATTCAATTAGCTCCTAATGTTCTGCTCTCTACTGCAAGTCTAAGCTCATTCTGGTGTCACACTCAAATGCACCACATGCACAAAGCATTATTCTGTTTTGCAAGTATGATTACCGACATTTCCAAAAGGGAGGGGAAAAACTGTTTAGTTTGACCAGCACGAAGTAGCATGTTTTTGAACAGAAAAGATTTATGCACAAGATTTGGTTTCATTGTATTTTTCATAAATCAGGAATCTGTTTATGTAAAATTATCAAAATGTAATAGATCTCATGATGAATGGCTTGCTGGGGGAGGGAAGGTTTTTAGTAACTGGTTATAAACAGCTTCTGTTGATAACCATCACAAACAGTGAGAAAAAAGCCTTTTTAAGTTATGTATTAAGTCCTCTAGGAATGCAGCATGCCCAATCTGAGTGTTTGCTACAAAGGCTCTTAATGGGCAAAATAATTTGCTGGTTTGGAGGAAAAATAGCTAGTGTTGGAGAATGAGTACAGAGTAATTTGCATCGTGCTTCAATTTATTCTAGTTTTAGGATTAACAAAATAGCCTGAGTATTCTCAAAGGGAGTGAAAGAGATCTGTCAAAGATGGTGGCAGGAATATGCTTTTCAAGTATAAGTGCCATCATTTTCATGCTGAATTTGTTCCTTGAATATCACACCTTTTGAATTACTGTAAAAATCATTTTTGTTTTGAGAGGCGAGAAGCCCAGCTAGAGGCTTACTTCCCATCACCATCTTGGGTTACATTTACCTGATGCAGCACTTTCCGAAACTGTTATCCTCCTGTGCAAAAATAAAGTTGGACGAATGCTACAAATCTGACTTTAAAACAGAAATGCTGGAAATATATAGCAAGTATCTGATACTTGAAGATTAGTTCACATTTTGCGTGCAACCTGTTCTCACAACATCCATGACAAAGTCCCGTTGAAAACAACACATGTTTATCTTTCTGTTGCCGACAATGGCTGACTCACTGTCTTGCTATATCCATCATTTTCCGCCCACTTAATTGTTACTGCATCCACACTTGTGCAGGATGGGACTGACCCAACACAATGAAAAAGAGAGTGGTTGCTATTTAACTCTATGCATTTGTTTCAATGAATCCATGAAATGCATTTATAAATAACACATTTACAGGCAGAGTAAAATACTAAGGAACACGTGCATTACTGATATCTGATGATGTATCTTTTCTCTTGTCCAGTGTGGCTGCACAGTGTGGTATAGTTAGTACTTTTAGGAGGTGTCTTCGAGGCCAAGGCTAAGCCATAAGGGCTTCATTTATTGTCTGACATTACCTGCAAAACATAGCAAAATTGTAACCACCATTGAAATTTATTACACAAGTTCTCATGAACAGAGGTCACATCTCCTGCCTCTTGGAAGGCAAGAACTTCTGTAAATAGCTCATGTCAAAGTACACAAAGTACTAATTGGCACCAAAGCTTAATTACAACAGTGCTCAACAGGTAAATATTAAGTGATAGTGAAAGCCAGATAATTTCCTTTTATCAAGCCTTTCTTTATCTCACTAAAGTGTATTAAGATCCCACTTGAGAAACAGTGCATCTCTTTTAACACATAATCTTCTCTTTGGGTGGCTGCAGACACATGAGCTTTGTGTCTGCCCAAGGGGTGGATTGTAAACAAGTTTATGTCAAATCGCCATGTTCAATATTTTGACAAAGTTTTATTAGCAGATATTTCAGAAATTATATGAACTACTTAAAGACTAGATTAAGTAATACTCTGTGTAACGACTTCTTCTGGCTACTGTGAATACCAGGCTGTGTGACTAAATGTTTTTCAAAACAAATATAGAGGATGCCCTGTACTGAGATGGTGTATGTTAATGAAGGCCACGTTAAGGCAAATTTTATGGTTTGAAACCCAAGGAGTGCTAAGGGGGAAATTAAAATAATTTTTACCGTGGCAGTTTTTGAAGATCCATGGGAGTATTTGTTTGCTTTTCTTTCGTTTTACACTTATTAAGTGTTTACAAAAATCAGAATTCAGGGAAACCTATCAACAGCGGCGGTATTGTGAAGCAACATAAACTAACCTTTCCAAGTCTATCACATCAACGACAGTTTGCAACTAAGATCACATTTGGAGAGGTTTTAGTCAGGATGTATGACCAACACTTGCACCCACCCCCCATGAATCCCCCTCAGAGTGATTAAATTGGCTCAAGATGAGACTAATAATTGGCTCAAGATGCAGCTTCAACAGACTCAGTGATCCATATCTATGTCAGTTCTTAAAATCAAACCTTTAAATGCTGTATTACATTTTCAATGGTTTACCTTGGCTGGATTACAAATACGTTATTAGAATCCCCAAAGAGATTTTAAATTGGTGATATCATAAGATACTAGAAGAAAAGTTTATACCATGGACAGAAATCTGGATCATTTTCAGCATTTTTTTTGTTCTCAGGAAAACCATTTGTTAAGTTTGATAAAAGTGAAACAACTGAATATCAACACAATAAAAAAAAAGTGTTGTATAAAATGTGGCACTACTTCCAAGTAGGTTTAATACAACTTGCAGTAAGTGTGTGTAAAGCAGCTAACAAAACACAGCACATAAACCTGACATTGTACAAACAAACGGTCTTAGAACACCGAGAAAAAGCCCCAGTTGCAACAAAAATAAAAGCAGTATTTTTACAGTATTCTACGATTTTAAACTGCCAAGTTGAATTATTCCTGTTAAATGTCAGTCAGACGATGTTTATACAATCAACTGGCCGGTATGTGTTAAAAAAAAGACATTAAAGAATTGTATTAAGAATGTTATTGCAAACATATATGCGGTCACTAAAGCATTTATTGTTACTGCTAGAATTAGTAACAAATAATTAATTTTACAAACCGTGAATTATTCAGGGGAATAATTGGTAGTCCTTATCACTTTTCTGATTACAACTTAGTATGAAATATTCTTGCACACCCATTCTTTTCTAAATGTGCAATAATTTTATATCCACCATTTCTTTATTTTTTCAGACATGCAAAGAAACATTTCCTGCCAAATCTGATTGTATTGATTGTGTGACTCTGCTCCCTTGTCACCAGAGCTACTAATTGAATTTTCATTCACTTTGCTCAGTGCAGGATTTCCTGATCAAACACTCAGGACCATTCCCATCCATCCCCTATTAGCTAACATGTTTTATAAGCAATGGGGTCATAAGAAGTGTAATTCCCTGAAAGAAACTTTATACCTGTTTCTGTGAGAGTGAGCAAATGACCACTGCAAAGATCTGCATCCACTCTGCCAGAATCAAGAACTGCCAACAGTGTTCATTTTAATGGAGGTCATAGTTGTAGTGTTAAAACACAGGATAACACATTCTCTGTTTGACCTTCCCAATATATTCTTTAGTCATGCTGCTCATTAAAATTGTTTGTATGTGTGCGCGGACTGAAATATAGCCAATTGCTGCATTTGATTCCAAGCAAGGAGTAATTAAAACCAGAGTCATTTAATTATTTTCTCATAAATCACCATGTCATTTATAACAATCAGCTACTGGTAAAGTTACTACAGAAGATTAACTTTGTGAATTACGTCGGAACCTTTCCTAACAGTTGGAATCGATTGTGATTCTCTTGCTTCTCTCTAACAGTTGAGGGAAGGAGGGACATATATTTAACCCTGTGAATTCATTATGTAGTTTCCTTGAATAGTACTTTGCATGGCCACATTGGTTAGTGAGGCAAACAGTTCTACATGGCCAGTCATTGGTGATGCTGATTTTTTTCTTAAATACCTAGTCTGAACACAAAGTTGAAACTAATCATTGTGACAATAATTATATAAAGCAAATTGAACGTTTGGATAAAGCGTTAAAGAATGCTGTTGGAGAGAGAGGAATCCTGTGTGAATATAAAACATTTTTTTCATACAACTGCATAATTTAAAAGATGACCCACATTTTTTGTTTAATTTGTTCATCACGAAATGTGGGCTCACATGACGATTAGCACTTATTGCCCATCCATAATTGGAGACGTCCATATGGTGGGATACCTACTGTGCCTTTAGGGAGGGAATTACAGGATTTTAACCCAGCGATCATAGTGAAGGAATGATGATATCATTTCAGGGGTCAGGATGGGGCATGACTTGGAAGAGGACATGCAGGTGGTGGTGTTACCATGGAGCTACTGCCCCAACCCTCCAGATGACCACAATTCTTTCCAGCCACAGAACGATTTTGACCTCCCAAAGGTGTGGGGGGGGGGTTCCCGGACACACCCGCACCGAGACCAGAAATTCATGCATGAGGTCAATGGTCCATCAAACTTTCTGTCCTGGCCGCGATGATTCTTGCAGCAGGAATGGAAAATCTATCCATGAGAGTCTGGAATGCATATTCTTATGGTGTTGATGAACCAAACCACAAAATAATGATTGCTTTGATGTAATAGGTACAAATATACATAAACCTAATAATGACAGTATTTTCTATTTCTTAGATGTATACACTTATTACAATTAAAAAGTTATCTGAATAAAAATGTTCTTGGGTCTCACCTTTGTCATTTTCGAATGGGAGGAGTGTTGCTGCTACTTTGGTGAAATGGGAGAGTGCTGCTGGAATGCTAGACTTACACCCACTCAACCTTGTCCCCATACCCCCAACACATACACACACAGACACACTCAGCCTTCATCCTCTCTTACATACACACACTCAACCTTGTCCCCATACCCCCAACACATACACACACAGACACACTCAGCCTTCATCCTCTCTTACATACACACACTCAACCTTGTCCTCTCTCCTACACACACTCAACCTGATCTTCTCCCCGATACACATACACATACAATGCTCATCCTCTCTCTCACACACACAATGCTCATCCTTTCACACGCAAATGCTCATTCTCTCTCTCACACACACACATACTCAACCTCTTCTTCTCTTACACACACACAAGCAAAGTAGGAAGTAGGAAGTAGGAAGCAAAGTACTGTGCACACCCCTGTCAGCATCAACGGAGCCGAGGTAGAGATGGTGAGCAGTTTCAAATTCCTAGGGGTGCACATCACCAAAAATCTATCCTGGTCCACTCATGTCGACGCTATCACCAAGAAAGCACAACAGCGCCTTTACTTCCTCAGGAAACTAAGGAAATTCAGCATGTCCACATTAACCCTTACCAACTTTTACAGATGCACTATAGAGAGCATCCTATCGGGCTGCATCACAGCCTGGTATGGCAACTGCTCGACCCAGGACCGCAAGGAACTTCAGAGAGTCGTGAATACCGCCCAGTCCATCACACGAACCTGCCTCCCATCCATTGATTCCATCTACACCTCCCGCTGCCGGGGGAAAGCAGGCAGCATAATCAAGGATCCCTCCCACCCGGCTTACTCACTGTTCCAACTTCTTCCATCGGGCAGGAGATTCAGAAGTCTGAGAACACGGACGAGCAGACTCAAAAACAGCTTCTTCCCCACTGTCACCAGACTCCTAAATGACCCCCTTATGGACTGACCTCATTAACACTACACCCGTGTCTGCTTCATCCGATGCCAATGCTTATGTAGTACATTGTATATATTGTGTTGCCCTATTATGTATTCTCATGTATTTTCTTGAATTCTGTTTAATTCCCTTTTCTTCCCATGTACTGAATGATCTGTTGAGCTGCTTGCAGAAAAATACTTTTCACTGTACCTCGGTACACGTGACAATAAACAAATCCAATCCAATCCAATCCAACACAACGCTCATCCTCTCTCATACACGCACAACGCTCATCCTCTCACACGCACACAATATTCATTCTCCTTCTCACACATAGACACAATATTCATCCTTTCACACACACACACAACCTTGTCCTCGCACACGCACACACACACACATAATGCTTATCCTCTCTCTCTCAAACACATACATACACTACCTCATCCTCACTCACACACACACTCTCAACCTTGTCCTCTCCCCAACACACACATATGCAATGCCCGTCCTCTCTCACACACACATAGTTGGCAACATCTCCATTGATGCCTGGACAATATATTGACTGCCTGACATGTCTTCGACACTCCCCTGTCCCTTGATGCCCTTCATGCATCTTTTCCAGAATACGACTTCATAGGCAGGAGGGTATTACCATTCTGTTTCCTTTCGACAGGAATCCGTTTATAACAGTCAGATCATCCTTGATACATTGAAAACTGTTACAACTGCCATTCGACCATCCTTCCCTTACGTTTTTGATCACCCATTGAAGTATTGTGTCTTTTTCAGTTTCATCCCGTATTAACTTTAGCTTTGCATCAGACACAGGTAACATGTCTGCGACAAATGTGGCTTGTGCTTCCACATTGAGTACTACTTCTGCTGCTTCCTCATCATTTTAGCTTGTATCTCTTAACAATGCATCTGCAACAACTAGTTCTTTGCCCTCAGCTTCACGCTGAGATGCGTTGGCAGTCTGACTTCTTTGCATCAAACTTAAGTTAATGCATGTATCTACTCTAATTAGCGATAATTTTGTATCATCCACAATTTCAACGTCCAATGGCATACAGATATCACTATTCTGAACCGTGAGGCATCAGGAACCTTTTGTCAGTATTGCGTTCCCATTGTAGTCTTGTCAACCTACAGCTTTATTTTTGAATTATTGGAATCTTGTGCACTTGTTTTTGATTTGCCTCTGTCATTAAATTTGCACATGCACCTGCATCCAGCTTGAATGGAACAGCAGACCCATTAATATTTAGTGTTACAGTCAAATCTTTAATTAAATCGGAGAGTGGAAATATTTTTTATCATCTGTGTCCTGTGCATTAACTCTGGTTATTGCTTCTACCATGACGTTATCCTGCAGAGTAGACTTAGAGGAATCATTATTTGAAGTTAAATTTTTTTCTTCATGTCCTTCACTTTGTATATTCTGTATTTTTTTATATGTATAGAACGATTTTTAAAAGTTGCTTGCCAGTACCGCTGAAGTAAAATGGCATTGGGAGGTGGAATGATTGAACTTGTTGCATTGCAAGCATTTTTTTCCTTTCGTAGGACAATTTCTTTCTATAGTGGGCATTGCCACAGCGTGTGCACGTCATCGTGCTGGTGATGTCACTTTCAAAATGGCCACCATCCGTGGCACGCTGTCTTCTGAACTGTGCCACAGCATTAATGTCGTCGGCTACGTTTCCCGGTCTTTTTCTTTAGCCCTGAACTTTGCATATTTGTTTGTGGTTTGCTCACTGGCCTTGCAAAGATTTATGGCTTCTTCTAACGGAAAAATCAGTCGTCTTAATAATCTTTCTCGCAATCATTCATCATATATACCAAACCCACTATTTGATCTCGCAACATAATAATAATAATTATCGAATCCGGAACGGAGGAACAATTACAGGACTGCGCTCTCAAATCAATTATAATCAAATCTACTGATTCTCCTTTAAGCTGTAGCTTTTTTCTGAACATGTACGCTCGTATGTTTCATTGACTTGCACTTTGCAATTCACATCAAATTTGTCCACTACCCGTTCCAATCTTTTCTCATCCGCAGTGTCTGTGAATTCAAAGGAATTAAATAATTCTAATGCCTGCAGTCCTGCCCAATTGAGGAGGAACACGATTTTGCGGTGATCAGAAGCTGATTCTAATGCGGAGGCAGATTTAAAAATCTTCAAATTGCTGTTTGAAGTTTTTCCAGTTAGTTTAGACTAGTTTACCGGTCGTCTTGAAGTGTTCTGGTTCTTTCAGACCCTCAATCTTATGATCAGTAACTTGGTGCTGTTTCCGAGATCTGTGTAGCGGCGTGATTGTTCTTCTTTTCTTCTTAATGCTAAACTCATTGATTACTGTTAGGAACACACGCCTGGTACCGTGTGGTGTCCTTTGTGTTCTATCAGGATGGATGTTGTAGTGTTCACAAAGACCACAGAAGCTAAGTTCATTAACAAAGCTAACATTTATTTACACAACTTATTAAAGCTCAACCACGTATTGCTATAGTAAACAATAATCTAGTAATCTGCAATATACACTCTACTAACACTAGTCTCTACACTCTATCTGTAACTGTACTCTGGTCTCTCTCACTGCTCCTATGCTCTCCTCTCCAGCCTTCTCCCAGAATTCTGTGAGTTAGTGCTTTATATAGTTCTGCATCTAGCTTCATCTAGTGGTTAATTATGATATGAAATTAATCGTTTGTATTCTGAACATTTCCGATAATGTCACACTCACCTCTCTCTCTCTCACACACACAGCACTCTTCCTCTCTCACACACATAAACACACTCAATCTCGTCCTCTCCCTCATACACATACAGCGCTCATCCTCTCTCTCACACATACACAATGCTCATCCTCTCTCTCAAACGCACACAATGCTCATCCTCTCTCTCACACACACACACAACTCTCATCCTCTCACACACACACAACGCTCATCCTCTCACACACACATAACGCTCATCCTCTCACACACACACAACGCTCATCTTCTCACACACACACAACGCTCATCCTCTCCCACACACGCACAACGCTCATCCTCTCTCTCACACACATACAACTCTCATCCTCTCCCACACACGCACAACGCTCATCCTCTCTCTCACACACATACAACTCTCATCCTCTCCCACACACGCACAACGCTCATCCTCTCTCTCACACACATACAACTCTCATCCTCTCCCACACACGCACAACGCTCATCCTCTCTCTCCCACACACACACAACGCTCATCCTCTCTCTCCCACACACACAACTCTCATCCTCTCTCTCCCACACACACACAACGCTCATCCTCTCTCTCCCACACACACACACAACGCTCATCCTCTCTCTCCCACACACACACAACGCTCATCCTCTCTCTCACACACATACAACGCTCATCCTCTCTCTCACACACATACAACTCTCATCCTCTCCCACACACGCACAACGCTCATCCTCTCTCTCCCACACACACACAACGCTCACCCTCTCTCTCACACACACACACAACGCTCATCCTCTCTCTCACACACACACAGCACTCTTCCTCTCTCACACACATAAACACACTCAATCTCGTCCTCTCCCTCATACACATAACGCTCATCCTCTCTCTCACACACACACACACACAACGCTCATCTCTCTCCCACACACACACAACGCTCATCCTCTCTCTCACACACACACAGCACAAACACAACACTCATCCTCTCTCTCACACACAACGCTCACCCTGTCTCTCACACTCACACACAATGCTCATCCTCTTTCTCTCTCACACACAACACTCATCCTCTCCCTCATACACACACACACAATGCTCATCCTCTCTCTCACACACACACACAACACTCATCCTCTCTCTCACACACACACAACACTCATCCTCTCTCTCACACACACACAACACTCATCCTCTCTCTCACACACACAATGCTCAGCCTCTCTCCCACACACACAACGCTCATCCTCTCTTTTCTAAAGTGCCCAACTGAGGTGAGCGCCTCTGAGATGGTGGAAGGTGTTGGTAAAAGCAATACGAGAAGTCGATGTTGGCCCTCGACATGTGCTCTGGTGTGTTGCAGGGTTTTCTGTGGCAGGAGGGGGGAGTGGGTCGGGAGATCCCGCACTGTCCCACCTCACCAGATGGTAACACTGCAAGACACAAGACATGGTGAGATCACGGATAGGCATGATGTGGGGGAAAGAGCCATGTAATGCATTGGGGGCTCAGTTTGTTGTCCCATGCTGACCTCCACTTCTGCAATTCCCGGTGTGTACAGGGCACCCTGCCATGACGGGCGGTATTGGCATGTGGTATAGGACCCACCCCCCCAAAAATATCATCTACATGCATCATGAGGATGCCCAAATGTTTCTCTTCATCGTGCCACTAAAACATTGCAGGGTCTGCTTTCAAAGACAGCCCAACGTTAACAAAACCAACCTCACTAAAAAATACCAAACTCTGGAGTCATGATTCAACCCGTATACACATTTATTTAACTTCCAGAGTACCCCTTCTGTGTTTCCCGCCTCTTTCAGAGGACAAAGAAAAAATTCTCTTTCAAGCTGATGTCCCCTGAAGAAAGCAGCTAAGCATCTATTGAGTTACATGGCCATGCATCTGTGGCTATCAGGGACAAGAATACCTTTTAATAAACTTTCCTGCTTTCGGTAAATCGACCCTTATATCTTGGTCGCTCAAGTTTTCTTCAAGACTTCGTGCCACCAGCCTGCTTTTGGCTTTATATGTTCCATCAGGAAGCACCTTTTCCATGTACATCCATTTATGATATAAAACTCGTTGTCCCCTGATATAGAATATCATAGAATCCCTTCAGTGCAGAAGGGGGCTATTCGGCCCATCATGTGCAAACTCCATACAGTCACCCAAGGTCAGAATCGAACTTGGATCACAGGCGCAGTGAGGCAGCAGTGCTAACCACTGTGCCACCTGGGACCTCCGTGTACGCCCCAAATTCTTTTCAACTTTGCAGTTCGTGCTGTTTGAAATCTTTTATTAATTTATATATTTACTTCTTCTTGTAGCATTCCTAGTTTGTACTGTATTTCTTGACTTTGTTCAGCTGCACCCTCTATCCTGCCTTATATCTTGTTCTGGGCTGTTATTAGTTGACCTTCCCCTCCTATTATGAGATGTTCTTTCAACAGTCCTTGATCTCTTCCTATGGGCATGTTCGCCACTAGACCTACTGTCCGAACTGACAGTGCAGGTCTTTGCTCTCTATTTTTGAACTTCATGTTCCCAATCCCTGGGTATAACTACCTTCTCGTTATCTTGTACAATCAACCAGTTATAATATTTTGGTCTTCTCTGCTCCACCAACAATAATTGTGTCCTTCCACTGACTGCCCCCTTCTGGCAAGTATGTCACTTTAGTCCCAAATCTTGGTAGTCGTCCTTTTGGACAAATAGCATCATCCATTCATCAGAATTACTATGTCCCTCTTCAGACACTTCGTCAATTTCCACAATCTTGTCCTCATTGTTCCGTAACATATGTGTATGAGAAGTATCTGGTTCTCACCACGTTCAGTAACCCCATTTTGAATCTGAAAATTTGTAATCTACGCCCACTAATCTTGACGAGTGTACCTGAATTTGCTTTCCACTCGTGAATTCCATCTCTTTTACAATATACCATGTATCCCTGATTGAAAATAGTTTCCGTTGGCCGTACATGTACCTCAAAGCTCTCCAAATACTTTGAGATTTTTGTTTTAAGGAATTCTCTTCTTCCCACATGCCGTGTATTCAAATGCTCAGAAAAGGTAGTTAATTGTAGTCCCCTCCCAAACTGCAGGACACTCATTCATGACTGAAGGAATTTTGGGATTTCTACCAAAAATCAACTGGTATGGACTGCACCCCCCGACCATCTGTAGTGATTTTTTGCAAGGACGGCCCATGCTAAACCCAAAGTTAATTTACAATCTGGCCTATCTGCAAAAGTTTTACGAAGCATTTCAACTATCACAGCATAATGTCTCTCACCAATCCAAATGGGATTTCTGCAGCTGTATTCATAACTATTGTGTTTGTGTTCTCAAATATATCATAAAATGCATCATTAGTACATTTGTGCTAATAAAATGATTCCTTCCGGTGATTTTACAAGGAATCACTACTCTTTTTAATGATTTAAGGGTATTATCATCCCAAATCTGAAACTCGTGGGACTTCCAAATTGCTTAACCTTGTTTTGATCTCTGTCACTTGAAGAATCCAGGTAACATTTCAACCTGTCTATTCCACAGACTAGATGTACATCCGTTGTCCAGTTCTGTGACCAGCACCTTCAACATGGGACTGAAATTTCTTGTTCTGAAAATAATGCCTTTTCTTTGGTCAATATCTTTCTCTTCTTCTTCCGAGTCTTCAGTCTCGTGTTTGGTTTTAAACACCCTATTAGCCAATAACTTCAGAGTTCCCCAGCGTCACATTTGGGGGGTACCCCTATGATGAGCTGGGAATCCTTCTAAGAAGTTCCCACATAAGGGTTTACCCGGCAATTGACCAGTCGTTCTAACTTTCGCTGGACAATTGTGCTGGGAACCATCCAACAGAAGTGATTTAAACCGTCAAATTTGGATGGTTCTGTCGGTTTTACCCTGGTAGTTACTCCGAAAGAGTTAGAAGGAAAAAAGACTTTTCCCCACCCTCAGGCCAGAGACCCCCCTCTCCAAGTGATGTGATCTGACCACTCCCCGACACCGTTCGCGGACTGACCCCGCCCTCCCTCTCTCACTAACCGCCCCTCCTGGACTGAGCGACCCCCGTCCCTCCATGCTGAACTGACCTGTCTCCCTCCTTCCACCCCGGACTGACCCGCCACCCTCTTTCCCGTCTGGATTGACCATCTCCAGGACTGGCCCGTCTCCCAGACTGACCAGCTGGCTGATTGGCACCCCTTCCTCCCTCCTACACGGACTGAACCCCCTCTCCCGGACTGAGCGCCCACCCGCTCTGAGACTCCTACCTCCCTCTCTCCCAGACTGACCCCCTCCCAACTGGCCCCTCCCTGGACAGAGCCCCCACCCGGACTGACCACCTTCCCTCCCTCTCGGATTGAGCCCCCTCCCTCCCAATCAAATTGACCGGCCACCCTCCCTCTTTCTCCCTCCAGGACTGGCTGCCCTCCCTTACTCTCATTAAGACCCATTTGCACCTTAATCCTGTGTCAGGCACCATATTCTCTGAGCCAATGTGATTCCAAGGTGCTCTGGGCTGGAAATCAAGTGGAGCAGATCACTACTGGTCCTGACAAACGTCAACCTCGCGGTGGGCCTCGCAGTGGGACAAGGGAGTAACTCTTTCAATGAGTTGCTCCTAAAGTCCATCCAAGAACCACCCTCCTCCCAAAATGCAGGACCAGCCCACTCCTCCCCCAGCCAACCTCTCCACAGGCCCCCACCTGGATGCTCCTTATAAACTCTGCCCCGTCCAAGCCCCTAGTACTAAGTGAGTCCCAGTCAATATTGGGGAAGTTGAAGTCTCCCATCACAACAACCCTGTTGCTTTTACTCCTTTCCAAAATCTGTCTAACTATCTGCCCCTCTATCTCCCGCTGGCTGTTGGGAGGCCTGTATTAAACCCCCAACATTGTGACTGCACCTTTCTTATTCCTGATCTCTACCCATACAGCCTCACTGCCCTCTGAGGTGTCCTCCCGATCACAGCTGTGATATTCTCCCTAACCAGTAGCGCAAATCCTCCACACCTTTTACATTACAGAGGCAGTGTAAAAAAATCACTGCTTTAATACCCACCTGGGCAATACACCTGCTGGCTCAGACACAGGAGGCAGCATAGGGGCTGGTTTAGCTCACTGAGCTAAATGGCTGGCTTTTAAAGCAGACCAAGCAGGCCAGCAGCACGGTTCGATTCCCGTACCAGCCTCCCCGGACAGGCGCAAGAATGTGGCGACTAGGGGCTTTTCACAGTAACTTCATTGAAGCCTACTCATGACAATAAGCAATTTTCATTTTTTTTTCTTTTCATCAGTCAATTTGTGGAAGAGAAAACCAGTCAGATCGGCCAAACCCCCTAAAATCATTTCTCCTTGCTACTGATTTTACTAGGCTGTGATTGACAGCTTCCAGCCCCCCTCCCCCCATTATTCCATTCATCTGTTAATTTCTAGCTGGCCACTTATAAATCACTCAACCTTGAACGATTGGGTTGGAAAGCTCTTAATTCTGTTTGAAGTGGTCCAGTAGCTGTCAAACAAAACTTGATGTTGATAAACATTGTGACTCGAACACTTCAGCGTTACTCAACCATGAAGGAAGATGAATGGAACAATACTGACAGCTGGGGTGTGTGGAAGCTGTCAATCACAGCCTCGTAAAATCAATATCAAAGAGAATATCAACGAGCTCAAGGGTTCTTAACTCAAAGCTGGTGAGGGATCTGAACTTGCACATGACTCCAGGTTTCTGTGCCTGCTCACACTGCTGAAGTTTGTCCTGCAATGAGATAGATGGAGAGAGTGTGAGTGAAAGTCCTCCCAGTTCAGATGGTGATGAGGTGTGGCATGCATGAGACTTGAGCGGGAGTGGGGATGCGGAGATCAGGGGAGATGCTGGGGTAGACCATGACGATTGGGGTTTGTGGGGGGGGGGGGGGAAGAGGGCCTCGTGACTGGTGTTGGCAGCCTGTGAGGTGGCTGGGTAAGAGATCACCTTGGAGTTTTGTCGGGCTTGTGAGGGGGTGCAGCCAAGGAACTGGAGGTGGCAAATTTAATGCGGTTGTGAGAAGAAGATTATTCACTTTTTCACGCTTTATGCAGGCGAAGGAGGCACATCCTGAGTGAGTGAGACACATCCAGAGTGGGAATTGGAACTTGGTAATTTGGTGCAGTGAGGTAATTTGGTGCAGAGTGAGAGAAGGTGCCTTTTCCCTACCATTTTATTCTCTTTCTTCTGGCCTGTAACTGTTAATCTGCAGGGAGAGAACCAGAGAGCATCCTGGGAAGGTAAGTGATTTTTATTACCTTTTCAAATTATGTGGGGGGGAACTGATGAGACATCACAGTAAAGATGTGACCTGATTGGCTGGTTGGGAATCTGTAATATTTGAAAAAATAATAATATTGCAACACAAATCTAATTGATTAACTAAATAGTGGAGTAAATAAACCTGAGGGCAGTGATCCGTATTTAGCATTTAATTTTACAGTAAAAATCATCTAGCGTCAAAGCCATATAGTTAATTGTAACTCAATATAACAATAATTCAAGTGTTTATTTTAAATTAATTAATTAGTGAAAGAGACTCCAGAATGGTATGTTGCTCCCCTGGTGCCAGGGTCCAGGATGTCTCAGAACGGGTAGCGAGAATCCTGAAGGGAGAGGGCAAACAGGCAGAGGTCGTTGTACATATTGGCACTAACTACATAGGCAGGAAGGGGCATGAGGACCTGCAGCAGGAGTTCAGCGAGCTAGGCAGAAAGTTAAAAGACACGACCTCTAGGGTTGTAATCTTGGGAATACTCCCTGTGCCACGTGCCAGTGAGGCTAGAAATAGGAAGAAAGAGCAGCTAAACAAGTGGCTAAACAGCTGGTGTAGGAGGGGAAGGTTTCTGTTATCTGGACCACTGGGAGCTCTTCTGGGGCAGGTGTGACCTGTATAACAAGGACGGGTTGCATCTAAACTGGAGCGGCGTAAATATATTGGCCACAAGGTTTGCTAGTGTCACACGGGAGGGTTTAAACTAGTATGGCAGGGCAGTGGTACTGGAGCAATAGGTCAGAAGGTGAAAACATTGGGGGTCGTAGAATCGCCTGGGGCCGGCGTCAATCCCGGCCCCGCCGTGTCCCGAATTCTCCGCCCCCCGAGAATCGGCGGGGGCGGGAATTGCACTGCGCCGGTCAGCGGGCCCCCCGCGCCGGTCGGCGGGCCCCTCCCCGCGGCGATTATCCAGCCCGCAATGGGCCGAAGTCCCGCTGCTGACAGGCCTCTCCCGTCGGCGTGGTTTAAACCAGCTACCTGACCGGCGGGATTGGCGGCGCGAGCGGGCTCCGGGGTCCTTAGGAGGGGCGAATGCGGGCCGAACTGATTCCGGGTGGTGCACCCACGGTGGCCTGGCCCGCGCTCGGGGCCCACCGATCGGCTGACGTGCCTGTGCCATGGGGGCACTCTTTTTCTCCCATCTCAGCCATGTCGGAGGCGGAAGAGACCCCCTCCCCTGCGCATGCGCCGGTATGACATCAGCAGCCACTGACGTTCCGGCGCATGCGTGGGCTTATGCCGGCTGGCGAAGTCCTTTCGGCTCCGGCTGGCGTGGCGCCAAAGGCCGTTCACGCCAGTCGGCGGAGTGGGAACCACTCCGGCGCAGGCCTAGCCCCTCAATGTGAGGGCTTGGCCCCTAAAGGTGCGGAGACTTCCGCACCTTTGGGGCGGCCCGACGCCGGAGTGGTTCACACCACTCCGACACGCTGGGACCCCCCCCGCCCCGCTGGGTAGGGGAGAATCCCGGCCCTGGTTGAGGGAAGGACAGGATTATCAGCTAAACGTTCCAGGATATAGATGTTTCAGGCGGGATAGAGGGGGATGTAAAAGGTGTGGAGGATTTGCGCTACTGGTTAGGGAGAATATCACAACTGTGATCGGGAGGACACCTCAGAGGGCAGTGAGGCTGTATGGGTGGAGATCAGGAATAAGAAAGGTGCAGTCAAAATGTTGGGGGTTTAATACAGGCCTCCCAACAGCCAATGGGAGATAGAGGGGCAGATAGTTAGACAGATTTTGGAAAGGAGTAAAAGCAACAGGGTTGTTGTGATGGGAGACTTCAACTTCCCCAATATTGACTGGGACTCACTTAGTACTAGGGGCTTGGACGGGGCAGAGTTTATAAGGAGCATCCAGGTGGGCGTCCTGAAGCAATATGTAGATAGTCCAACCAGGGAAGGGGCTGTACTGGACCTGCTATTGGGGAAGGAGTCCGGCCAGGTAGCAGAAGTTTCAGTAGGGGAGCATTTCGGGAACAGTGACCACAATACAGTAAGTTTTAAAGTGCTGGTGGACAAAGATAAGAGTGGTCCTTCGGTGAATGTGCTAAATTGGGGCAGGGCTAATTATAACAATATTAGGCAGGAACTGAAGAACCTAGATTGGAGGCAGAAGTTTGAGGGTAAATCAACATCTTACATGTGGGAGGCTTTCAAATGTCAGTTGAAAGGAATTCAGGACCGGCATGTTTCTGTGCGGAAGAAGGATAAATATAGCAAATTTCAGGAACCTTGGATAACGAGAGATATTGTAGGCCTCGTCAAAAAGAAAAAGGAGGCATTTGTCAGGGCTAGAAGGCTGGGAACAGATGAAGCCTGTGTGGAATATAAGGAAAGTAGGAAGGAACTTAAGCAATGAGTCAGGAGGGCTTAAAAGGGTCACAAAAAGTCATTGGCAAATAGGGTTCAAGAAAATCCCAAAGCTTTTAACACATACATAAAAAGCAAGGGGGTAGCCAGGGAAAGGGTTGTCCACTGAAGGACAGGCAAGGGAATCTATATGTGGAGCCAGAGAAATTGGGCGAGGTACTAAATTAATACTTTGCATCAGTATTCACCAAAGAGAAGGAATTGGTGGATGTTGAGTCTGGAGAAGGGTGTGTAGATAGCCTGGGTCACATTGAGATCCAAAAAGTTGAGGTGTTGGGCGTCTTGAAAAATATGTAGGTAGATAAGTTCCCAGGGCCTGATGGGATCTACCCCAGAATACTGAAGGAGGCTAGAGAGGAAATTGCTGAGGCCTTGACAGAAATCTTTGGATCCTAACTGTCTTCAGGTGATGTCCTGGAGGACTGGGTACTACAGGCTGGTGAGCCTTACACCAGTGGTAGGGAAATTACTGGAGAGAATTTTTCGAGACAGGATCTACTCCCATTTGGAAGCAAGTGGATGTATTAGTGCGAGGCAGCACGGTTTTGTGAAGGGGAGGTCGTGTCTCACTAACTTGATAGAGTTTTTCAAAGTGATCACAAAGATGATTGATGCAGGTAGGGCAGTGGATGTTGGATGGACTTCAGTAAGGCCTTTGACAAGGTCCTTCATGGCAGACTGGTACAAAAAGTGAAGTCACACGGGATCAGGGGCGAGCTGGCAAGATGGATGCAGAACTGGCTAGGTCATAGAAGGCAGAGAGTAGCAAACGAATGGTGCTTTTCTGATTGGAGGGCGGTGACTAGTGGTGTTCCGCAGGGATTAGTGCTGGGACCTTTGCTGTTCGTAGTGTATATAATAGTGAGGGGCTGGTTTAGCTCACTCGTCTAAATCGCTGGCTTTTAAAGCAGACCAAGCAGGCCAGCAGCACGGTTCGATTCCCGTACCAGCCTCCCCGGACAGGCGCCGGAATGTGGCGACTAGGGGCTTTTCACAGTAACTTCATTGAAGTCTACTCGTGACAATAAGTGATTTTCATTTCATTTTCATTTTCAAATGATTTGGAGGAAAATGTAACTGCTCTGATTGGTAAGTTTGCAGATGACACAAATGTTGGTGGAACTGCAAATTGCGATGAGGTCTGTCAGAGGATACAACAAGATTTAGATCGTTTGGAGACTTGGGCGGAGAGATGGCAGATGGAGTTTAATCCAGACAAATGTGAGGTAATGCGTTTTGGAAGGTCTAATGCAGGTCAGGAATATACAGTAATACAGTATTGACAGTCAGAGAGATCGAGGTGTACAGGTCCACAGGTCGCTGAAAGGGGCAACACAGGCGGAGAAGGTAGTCAAGAAGGCATACGGCATGCTTGCCTTCATTGGCCGGGGCATTGAGTATAAAAATTGGCAAGTCATGTTGCAGCTGTATAGAACCTTAGTTAGGCCACACTTATAGTGTGTTCAATTATAGTATAGTGTTCAATTCTGGTTGCCACACTACCAGAATGATGTGAAGGCTTTAGAAAGGGTGCAGAAGAGATTTACCAGGATGTCGTCTGGCATGGAGGGCATTATCTATGAGGAGCGGTTGAATAAACTTGGTTTGTTCTCACTGGAACGACAGAGGTTGAGGGGCGATCTGATAGAGGTCTACAAAATTATGAGGGGCATAGACAGAGTGGATAGTCAGAGCCTTTTTCCCAGGGTAGAGGGGTCAATTACTAGGGGCATAGATTTAAGGTGCGAGGGGCAAGGTTTAGAGGAGATATACGAGGCAAGTTTTTTACACAGAGGGGCTAGTGGGTGCCTAGAACTCGCTGCCGGAGGAGGTGGTGGAAGCAGGGATGATAGTGACATATAAGGGGCATCTTGACAAATACATGAATAAGATGGGTATAGAGGGGGGATACAGACCCAGGAAGTGTAGAAGATTTTAGTTCGATGTGCAGCATGGTCGGCACAGGCTTGGAGGGCCGAAAGGCCTGTTCCTGTGCTGTACTTTTCTTTGTTCTTTGTTCCTTTTGCAACACTGCTGCCACTGCAGTGAGCTGGCACTGACTAAATCTGACAATATCTCCCAGGCAGGGGGGACATCTCGATGAAAGGATGTTTACGCACGTGTGGAAGGAGGACATCCCAACTCTGCTGCACACCATCGGTTTGGTCAGGGCTCCATCCATGATTTGTGTTGCTGGCTTCCTGGCAACCTTCCCTCTGATGGATCTGGAACAAGTGCTGGGGAGGTGTTTATGTGGAACTCCTCACTGATTGCAGAGATTAAGTTGCCCAGGCATGCGAATCAGCAGGAGGCTGCCATGAGCATAGTCTGATTCTCGTGGTAAAATAAATGTTTCAAAGAGGCTCAATATTCCGTGAGGTTTCACGCCACCAGCACCTGCAGGATTCACACCGGTCTTCACATCGGAACCAACACTTTGTCAAATTTTTGTAAGCACACACACACATCCCTCAGCCACACACACACACACACATCCCTCAGCCACACACACATCACTCAGCCACACACACATCCCTCAGCCACACACACATCAATCAGCCACACACACACACATCCCTCAGCCACACACACACAGACACACACACATCCCTCAGCCACACACACACACACACACATTCCTCAGCCACACACACACGCACATCCCTCAGCCACACACACACACATCCCTCAGCCACACACACATCACTCAGCCACACACACACACACATCCCTCAGTCACACACACACACATCCCTCAGCCACACACACACACACAACCCTCAGCCACACACACACACATCCCTCAGCCACACACACATCCCTCAGCCACACACACATCACTCAGCCACACACACACACATCCCTCAGCCACACACACAAACATCCCTCAGCCACACACACACACATCCCTCAGCCACACACACACATCCCTCAGCCACACACACACACACACATCCCTCAGCCACACACACATCACTCAGCCACACACACACACATCCCTCAGCCACACACACACACACACATCCCTCAGCCACACACACACACATCCCTCAGCCACACACACAGACACACACACACCCCTCAGCCACACACACATCCCTCAGCCACACACACACGCACATCCCTCAGCCACACACACACACATCCCTCAGCCACACACACATCACTCAGCCACACACACACACATCCCTCAGCCACACACACACACATCCCTCAGCCACACACACACACATCCCTCAGCCACACACACATCCCTCAGCCATACACACACACACATCCCTCAGCCACACACACACGCACATCCCTCAGCCACAAACACACACATCCCTCAGCCACACACACACACATCCCTCAGCCACACACACACATCCCTCAGCCACACACACACACACACATCCCTCAGCCACACACACATCACTCAGCCACACACACACACATCCCTCAGCCACACACACACACATCCCTCAGCCACACACACACATCCCTCAGCCACACACACAGACACACACACCCCTCAGCCACACACACATCCCTCAGCCACACACACACGCACATCCCTCAGCCACACACACACACATCCCTCAGCCACACACACATCACTCAGCCACACACACATCCCTCAGCCACACACACACACATCCCTCAGCCACACACACACACATCCCTCAGCCACACACACATCCCTCAGCCATACACACACACACATCCCTCAGCCACACACACACGCACATCCCTCAGCCACAAACACACACATCCCTCAGCCACACACACACACATCCCTCAGCCACACACACACACATCCCTCAGCCACACACACATCCCTCAGTCATACACACACACACATCCCTCAGCCACACATACACGCACATCCCTCAGCCACACACACCCACATCCCTCAGCCACACACACACACATCCCTCAGCCACACACACATCCCTCAGCCATACACACACACACATCCCTCAGCCACACACACACGCACATCCCTCAGCCACACACACACACATCCCTCAGCCACACACACACGCACATCCCTCAGCCACACACACACACATCCCTCAGCCACACACACATCACTCAGCCACACACACACACATCCCTCAGCCACACACACACGCACATCCCTCAGCCACACACACACATCCCTCAGCCACACACACATCACTCAGCCACACACACACACACATCCCTCAGCCACACACACATCACTCAGCCACACACACACACATCCCTCGGCCACACACACACACATCCCTCAGCCACACACACACACATCCCTCAGCCACACACACATCCCTCAGCCACACAAACACGCATCCCTCAGCCACACACACACACATCCCTCAGCCATACACACACACATCCCTCAGCCACACACACACACACAGACACACACACACCCCTCAGCCACACACACATACACACATCCCTCAGCCACACACACACAGACACACACACACCCCTCAGCCACACACACACACATTCCTCAGCCACACACACACACATCCCTCAGCCACACACACACAAACACATCCTTCAGCCACACACACACAGATACACACACATCCCTCAGCCACACACAAACAGATACACACACATCACTCAGCCACACACACACACCCCTCAGCCACACACACATCCCTCAGCCACACACACATCCCTCAGCCACACACACACACACACACATCCCTCAGCCACACACACATCCCTCAGCCACACACACACACACCCCTCAGCCACACACACATCCCTCAGCCACACACACATCCCTCAGCCACACACACACAGATACATCCCTCAGCCACACACACACTAAACACATCCCTCAGCCACACACCCCTCAGCCACACACACATCCCTCAGCCACACACACACAGACACACATCCCTCAGCCACACACACACTAAACACATCCCTCAGCCACACACCCCTCAGCCACACACACACACACATCCCTCAGCCACACACACATCACTCAGACACACACACACACATCCCTCAGCCACACACACACACATCCCTCAGCCACACACACATCACTCAGCCACACACACGCACATCCCTCAGCCACACACACACACATCCCTCAGCCACACACACATCCCTCAGCCACACAAACACGCATCCCTCAGCCACACACACACACATCCCTCAGCCATACACACACACATCCCTCAGCCACACACACACACACAGACACACACACACCCCTCAGCCACACACACATACACACATCCCTCAGCCACACACACACAGACACACACACACCCCTCAGCCACACACACACACATTCCTCAGCCACACACACACACATCCCTCAGCCACACACACACAAACACATCCTTCAGCCACACACACACAGATACACACACATCCCTCAGCCACACACACATCCCTCAGCCACACACAAACAGATACACACACATCACTCAGCCACACACACACACCCCTCAGCCACACACACATCCCTCAGCCACACACACATCCCTCAGCCACACACACACACACACACATCCCTCAGCCACACACACATCCCTCAGCCACACACACACACACCCCTCAGCCACACACACATCCCTCAGCCACACACACATCCCTCAGCCACACACACAGATACATCCCTCAGCCACACACACACTAAACACATCCCTCAGCCACACACCCCTCAGCCACACACACATCCCTCAGCCACACACACACAGACACACATCCCTCAGCCACACACACACTAAACACATCCCTCAGCCACACACCCCTCAGCCACACACACATCCCTCAGCCACACACACACACAGACACACATCCCTCAGCCACAGACACACTAAACACATCCCTCAGCCACACACCCCTTAGCCACACACACATCCCTCAGCCACACACACATCCCTCAGCCACACACCCCTCAGCCACACACACATCCCTCAGCCACACACACACACACACATATCCCTCAGCCACACACACACAGACACACATCCCTCAGCCACACACTCCCTTACACATACACACACACACACAAACACATCCCTCAGCCACACACACACACATCCCTCAGCCACACACACATACATCCCTCAGCCACACACACACACGCCCCTCAGCCACACACACACACACACACATCCCTCAGCCACACACACACAGACACACACACATCCCTCAGCCACACACACATCCCTCAGCCACACACAAACAGACACACACACAGATCCCTTAGCCACACACACACACACACCCCTCAGCCACACACACATCCCTCAGCCACACACACACAGACACACATCCCTCAGCCACACACACTAAACACATCCCTCAGCCACACACCCCTCAGCCACACACACACACATCCCTCAACCACACACACACATCCCTCAGCCACACACACACAGACACACACACATCCCTCAGCCACACACACATCCCTCAGCCACACACAAACAGACACACACACATCCCTCAGCCACACACACACACCCCTCAGCCACACACACATCCCTCAGCCACACACACACAGACACACATCCCTCAGCCACACACACACTAAACACATCCCTCAGCCACACACCCCTCAGCCACACACACACACACATCCCTCAACCACACACACACATCCCTCAGCCACACACACAGACACACACACCCCCCACAGCCACACACACACACACATTCCTCAGCCACACACACACACACACACATCCCTCAGTCACACATACAAACACATCCCTCAGCCACACACACACAGACACACACACATCCCTCAGCCACACACACATCCCTCAGCCACATACAGACACACCCCTCAGCCACACACACATCCCTCAGCCACACACACACACAGACACACATACCTCAGCCACACACACACTAAACACATCCCTCAGCCACACACACTCCCTTACACAAACACATACACACATCCCCCAGCCACACACACTCCCTTACACAAACACGCACACACACATCCCTCAGCCACACACACTCCCTTGCACAGACAGACACACACACACACACACAGGCGCACTCATCCCTCTGACATACACACTACCTTACACAGACACACACTCATTCTTCAGACATACACACTCCCTTACACAAACTCACACACAAGCACTTATCCCTCAGACACACCTATCCCTCAGGCACACACATTCCCTTGCACAGACATACAAACATACTCATCCCTCAGACATACACACTTCCTTACACAGATGCACAAACTCATCCCTCAGACATACACGCTCCCTTACACAGACACACACACTCATCCCTCAGACACACACACTCCCTTACACGCACACACTCATCCCTCAGACACACACATTCCCTTGCACGGACATACATACACACTAATCACTCAGACACACACACTCCCTCACACACACAATCATCCTTTAGTCACACATACTCCCTCTCACACACACACATCCTCACACACACACTCAGCCCTCAGACACACACATTCCCTTGCACAGACACACATACACTCAATCCTTGGACACAAACACGCCCACCCACACCTACACACTCATCCCTTAGACAGACATACTCACTCACATACGCACACACCCCTGAGACATATATACACACACACTTATCCCTCACACACACTCACTCATATACACACTCATGCCTTAGACATGCACACTCCCTCACACATACATACACGCACACACCCCTTAGACATACAGACGCACATACACTTATCTCTCACACACACTCCCTCACATATATGCACACACTCCTTAGATATACACACATGCATCCCTTACACACACAAGCTCACACACATGCACTCACTCACACATACATACAGATTAACAAGGCCTGAACCTCCTCCCCTTTTCCCGAGGTGCTCCATTGGACATAGGCAGCTCCAGTATCTGAAGAATTGTAAGTCGAACTGAACATTGTGCAATCATCAGTGAACATCCCCATTTCTACTACTATGATGGCAGAAAGGCCATTGCTGAAGCAGGAGATGAGTAGGCCTAGGGCACTATCCTGAGGAACACAGGCAGTGATTCCTTGGGGCTCAGCTAATTGGCATACAACAAATACAACCATTGTCCTTTGTTCTAGATATGATTGTATTCAGTGGATAATCTTCCCTTGATTCCCATTGACTTCAATTTTAAAGGACTCTGACGTTGAGGACAGTCGCTCTCATCACACCTCGCGAATTCAACTCATTTGTCCACATTTGAACCAAGGCTATGAAGTCTGCAGCTGAGTGGCATTTGATAGCATCATTGATGAGACCATTCGTCATTTTTTCTGATGGTTGAGAGTTGACTGATTGAGGCAGTCATTAGTTGAAAAGGGTGAGTCTTGCAATTTGTCAATTTTCCAATTTGTGGGTGGATGCCAGTGTTATAGCTAAGCTGGAACTGTGCCTGGGATAGTGTCTGGGCCCATTCGATTTTAATGATAAAATGTCAAGAATTGAAATAAACAATTCACTTCAAATTGTATTGGCCATTTACTGGCTGAGAAATTATTATAATATTGAGTCATATAAACCGCAATTCGAAACTCTCATATATCAAATGGATCATATGTTTTTATGAATGTCACTCATATTTTGGATTATGGTTCACATAGTTTTTGTATACAGTGTTTTCCAAGTAGCTGACACTTTTTTCTTCAGCTTTGCCTTTAATACAATGATGAATTATGACAAATAAAGAGAACTGCATTAAAATTATTGGTTTTAAAATTTACACTAAAAAAGATAAATAACGTAGTCCAGTAATAATATTGCAATTTTGGAAAGTGAGTAAAATGATATACCTCTTCATCATTAAGTAATATCTGATTTGCGGAATCGCTAAAAGCTGGGAACCAGCAAATAAAAGATTATGCATAATTAATTTATTGCAAGTTTTATACTGGTAGAATCTCCAGAAACATTTTGAAAATAGACCATTCAAGTGAAAACATTGGAGGGCTATTGCTGAACACACTCAACTCATGACATTTAAGAAAGTTAAGATTGGTCTGAAGTAATTCAGGCATCTTTAAGTTATAAGGTGTCACTTTTGCAAAAACTCTTGGCAGATAGTTAATCATTTTTATGCACATGGAAACCTGGAACAATGTGATTGTCGCCTCTGCTGAAAAATATTTTAAATTTAAAATAAAAACAAGAAACCACACCCCTAAGATTTGTGTTACATTCCCTCAAAGATAAAATAAAACTAAATTCATCTAGGCTGTTTCATCAATTAAGATTTCTAGGTCCTCAATACAATTATCCTGGCCCGTTAAAAACTGGTACATTTTGTGCTCTACAATCAAAATTGTTGACTTGTTGAATATTTTAATAGACTCTGTAATCAAATTGATAATGCAATGGATGCCGTGTACTTAAGATTTATCAGTCGTCATAACAGGCATATCGCTTTCACAGACGAGGCAGAATATTCTTCTGATATGGAGAGAAAATAGTGTTTACATTTTATCACAGCCCTTTATACTATTTTGATATAAATTACTGTTTCCAGAGTCATCACTTCCTAAACAAATCCCATTTGGAAAAATCTCAGTTATAACTAACATACTTCACACAAACCCTGTGACATTTTATATTCTATTGGGATTTATACAATACTTTTAATTCAAATTATAACAATATTTCCCCTTTTTCAACTCAAGGGATAAATGCAAGAGCATATTGTCAGCATTAATATCATGCGAGCACTAAGTAGTTTTGTATTTTGCCTTTCTGCAGTAAAGTTACTGCTTCAGTCAGAACTCATACAAAATAGTTTATTATTTGTACTGGTCCATACGTAACTATTATGGTTAGCTACGATATCCAAGTTATTGTTATCCTTGCTGTGACGATAGTATGCCATTTGTAAAATGGCCAGCAAGAATCATTGAAAATGATCAGGATTGGCAACTGAGTTTAATATTTACTCAACACCGGGGGTTGCAGCTATGATTACATAACTCTGCATATACTAGGAATTGAACTTATACCTTTCTAATTTTGTATAGCTTAGTGCATTTATCCACAAAGCCAGCCTTAGCTTAAATGAAAACAAGAAGAAACCTCTTTTTTCAGATTCTCCCGATACACACTTGCTATCATATTTTCAATAATTTGGAATAAATGTTAACTGAATTGTCCCTGCCTCTTCGCAAAACAACATTGGGCATTTCCCCAGATTTCCCCAGATACCTAGCTGAGTTTGAATTGTTGTCTGGCAGAGAACCACATGTTTGAACTACCATGCGTCCATGCTATCCACCAGATGGGACACAAAACTGCTGTGTGAATAATCCTCCGAGGGACAAAAAATCCAATCAGAAGTGCACGGCAGAGGGTTGGGAACCTGTACAAGGAGTCAGAGGATAACAGTGGGAAACAAGGATAAGAACAAAATAAAGAAAGGGGAATAAGAAAAATGATAGGCAGAGAAACCAAAGGCCAGAATCAAAAAGAGGCACCGTGAAGAACAATGGAATGGGACAAGGAATGTTAGAAGGACAAGTCTTAAGGCTTTGTGCCCTAATTCACGGAGCATTTGCAATTAAGGTAATGAATTAATCGCGTAAATTGTTGCAAACAGGTATGATATAGTTGGGATTGTGGAGACATGGTTGCTGGGTGACCAGAGATGCGAATTGAACATCCAAGAGTATTTAGGAAGAACAGACAAAAAAGAAAAGTCGGTGGAGTTGTATTGCTGGTTAAAGAGGAAAGATACTTGCTGCGATGATGTGGAATCTGTATGGGTAGAGCTTTCAAACACCAAGGGGCAGAAATGTTAGTGGGGATTATATATAGACACCCAAATGGTGATGTTAGGGGCGACATTAAACAGGAAATTAGAGACCCATATGATAAAGGATCATCTGAAATTATGGATGACTTTAATTTGCATCTAGATTGGGTAAATCAGATTAGTAAGAACAGCATATTTCTGCAGTGTATAAGGGATGGTTTTCTGACCAATACATTGAGGGACCAACACGAGAACAGGCCATCCTTGACTGGGTATTCTGTAATAACAAAGAGCTAATTGGCAATCTAGTTGTGCGAGGCCCCTTGGGGATAAGCGACCATAATATAATAGAATTCTTCATCAAGATGGAGAGTGGGTCGTCAGAGGGATGGAGGGGAATACACCGAGAGGGGGAGGAGCACCAGATCTCACTATATGCAGATGACCTACTTTTGTATATTACGGATCCTGTCTCCTCAATAGAAAACGTCATGAAGATACTCTAAAGGTTTGACACATTCGCAGACTATAAATTAAATGTCAGTAAAAGTGAGTTTTTTTCCAGTGGACTCGACATCCAGAGGAGCTCAGCTTGGTTCACTGCCGTTTCGCCTCTCGCCCTCTACTTTCTGATATCTGGCGATCCACATGGCCCATAACTGGGCCTTACTCCACAAGCCTCATCGGTATGATCAAAACAGACTTACTGAAGTGGAATAATCGCCCCCTGATTCTAGTGGACAGAATCTAAACTGTCAAGATGAATGTGCAACCTAAGTTTTCATTCTTATTTCAATGTATCGCCATTTTCTTACCCAAAGCAGTCAACAAATTAATATCAGCATTTGTCTGGACATGTGAGGATCCCAGAGTCTGCAGCGCTCTGCTTCAGAGAGTTAGAGGATCGGAAGGCTTAGCCATCCCAAATCTCTTGTTTTATTACTGGGCTGCGAACATACAGAAAATCCTGCAATGGCTCATTGACCTAAAGTCGAACTGGAGAAGATTGGAGGCACAGTTTTGTGCAACAGCCTCTTCCCTACACACCATAATTACCGCACCACTACCCTTCTCCCGGGTAGGCCTTCCCTCGAACCCTGTGGAGATTTCATCCGTCGGGATTTGGAAGCAGTTTCGGCAGTACTTCATTCTTCTCTCACTGTCCTCACTTATCCCGTCATATGACAACCACCTCTTTGTACCTTTGGGCTTGAACCCATCATTCAGGTCCTGGAGAACAGGAGGGCGGGTCCACTTTGGAGATTTATTCCCAGATGGAGGCTTTGCTAGCCTTGAGAAACTCTCAGACAGTTATAATCTGTCTGGTCCCAACCTTTTTCATTTTTTTCCAAATTCAGGATTTCTCATGGAAGTTATTTTCGTCCTTCCCCCTTACCCCCGCCCCCGCCCGTTCTTCCCTATGGGAAAAGGTATTGGACTTGGCACAGCAGGGGAGAGGGCTAATTACAAATCTGCATAGCCTCACTCTATCTTCAGATCCTGTCCTTTGAATAGAGTACATGACAAATTAGTAGAGGAACTAAGCTCTGTGCTCACTGAGGAGGTTTGGAGAGAAGCCCTCTGCAGGCTGATCTCCACTTCATCCTGTGCCAGACTGAGTTTGGTTCAGTTCAAAGTGCTACACAGACCGCATTGGACAAAGGCAAGGATGAGTGGTTTATTTCAAGACATGGAGGACAAGTGTGACCGCTGTTCACTTACACCGGCTAACAACATGCATGCATTTTGGTCTTGACCTAAGCTTGCTGGATACCGTGCCTCCTTTATCGACACAATATCCAAGATTTTGCAGAGAACCTTAGAAACTTGCCCGCTGGTTGCAAGATTTGGGATTTCCGACACCCCGGGCTGGATTCTCCAGTCCCTGATGCCAAAATCGCATTCGGCGACCGGCTAGAGAATCCGAGTTCCTGACCAAATCGGGGGCGGCGCGCTTTCGCAATGCTTGGATATTGCCTGAGGCCTGCCCCCCCCCCCCCGATGCTCCGCCCCCGACTTCCCAAGTTCCCGATGGCGTGAGTCTCTCATGGTCTCATCCATCGGGCACACCGCATGGCGGCTGCAGACTCAGTCCAGCGCCGTCACAGTCGGGGGAGGGCCAATCCCCAGGTGGGGACTTTATTAGGGGCTGGAGGCACTGTGGGTGGGTGGTCCGGGACACGCGAGTGGCCGCCGTCATGTAGTACGGTCCATGCGTGGCCATGGACCCAGCAATTCTCCAGGGTATATCAGCAGCTACAGCCGGGTTCTCTACACTGCCTTGCTGCTCGCCTCCAACAGAACGGTGAATCGGTGGCCATTTTGCGCCGGCGTGGGGACATAGCCCCAGAATCGGAGAATCCAGCCCCCCGTCTTTTTACCTGGGAGTGAGGGCGGATGTTCTTGCCTTCGCCTCCTTAATATCCAGGAATCAACTATTACTCAAGTGGAGATCCTCCTCACCTCTCAAAGCATTTGCCTGGATGGAAGATTTGAAAACAGTCTTGCATCTGGAGAAAGTCAGAGGCTCGGTTGGAAGGTCCTACCAGAGACGTTGACCATTGATTTCTTTGCTTAAGAATCTGGACACGTTAGAGGGTTGCATGGGGGTAGGGGGGAGGGGGCGGTGCGGGAAGGTAGTGGCGGTTAGCTAAGTATTTGGTTGTTTATGAAAGTTATACCGTGTGTATATTTTTGGCTATATGTATATTACTGTTTATATTTGATAATGTAATAAAATGTTTATCAAAAATAAAAGATGGAGAGCGATATAGTTGAATCAGAGACTAGAGTCCTGGGCCGATATTCTCCCCTACCCAACGGGGCGGGGGGTCCTGACATAGCGGAGTGGTTCCAACCACTCCGGCGTCGGGCCTCCCCAAAGGTGCTGAATTCGCCGCACCTTTAGGGGCTAGGCCCGCGGCGGAGTGCTTTCCGCTATGCTGACAGGCGCCAAAACGGCACCAACGACCTTTGGCGCTACGCCGCCCGGCGTCGGGGCTGGCCGAAAGGCCTTCGCCGGTCTGCGCATGCGCGGTGCATCAACGGCCGCTGACGTCACCACCAGCGCATGCGCGGTAGGGGGGTCTTTTCAGCCTCCACCATGGTGGAGGTCGTGGCGGCAGCGGAAGAAAAAGAGTGCCCCCACGGCACTGGCCCGCCGGCTGATCGGTGGGCCAGGCCACCGTGGGGGCAACCCCCAGGGTCCGATCGCCCCGCGACCCCCCCCCCCAGGACTCTGGGGGCCCGCTCGCGCCACCAATCCCGCCGGCACCAGAGGTGGTTTAAACCACGTCGGCGGGATTGGCCTGTCAGCGGCGGGGCTTCGGCCCATCGCGGGCCGGAGAATCGGCACGGGGGGCAAGCCGATCGGCGGGGCATGATTCCTGCTCCCGCCGATTCCCAGGTGGCGGAGAATTCCAGCCACGGCGGGGGCGGGATTTACGCTGGCCCCGGGCGATTCCTCGACCCTACGGGGTGTCAGAGAATTCCGCCCCTGAATCTGAACAACGGAAACTACGATGGTATAAGGCTATGCTTAACTGCGGAACATTACTTAAAGGGATGACAGTGCATAGGTAATGGTAAACATTCAAAGAGAGCATGGATGAATTGCAACAAATGTTAATTTCTCTCTGGCGCAAAAGTAAAATGGGAAAGTGACCAAACCATGGCTTACAAGGGAAATTAGAGATAGCATTCGACCCAAGGAAGAGGCATAGAAATTGGCCAGGAAAAACAACGGATCTGAGGATTGGGATCAGTTTACAATTCAGCAAAGGATGACAAAGGGATTTATTAAGAAGGGGAAAATAGTGTTTGAGAATAAGTTTGCGGGGAACATAAATACTGAATGTAAAATGTTCCATAGATATGTGAAGAGAAAAAGATTGGTGAGGGCAAATGTAGGTCACTTCCGGTCAGAAACAGGGGAATTTATAATTGATAATAAAGAAATGGCTGGCCAACTAAATATATACTTTGATTTTGGCTTCACAAAGCAAGGACAAATAACATACCAGAATGGGAGGGAACACAAGATTTAGTAAGAGGGAGAACTGAAGGAAATCAGTATTAATAGGGGAATGGTGTTAGGGGAATTGATGGGATTGAGGACAGGTAAATTCCCAGGGCCGGATAATCTACATCCCAGAGGATTTAAGAAAGTGGCCCAAGAAATAGTGGATGCATTGGTGGTCATCGTCCAAGATTCTATAGACACTGAAACAGTTCCTATGGATGGAAGGTCGCTAATGTAACCTCACTATTTAAAAAGGGAGATAGAGAGAAAACAGGGAATTATCGACCAGTTAGCCTGACGTCAGTAGTAGGGAAATGCTGGAGTTCATTATAAAAGATTTAATAGCAGAGCACTTGAAAAACAGTGACAGGAGCAGACAGTCAGCAAATATTTACAAAAGAGAAATTGTGTTTGACAAATCAATGGATTTCTTTGAGGATGTAACTAGTAGAGTTAACGAGGGTAGCTAATGGATGTGGTTCAATTGGACTTTCAGAAGGCTATCGGCAAAGTCCCACATAAGAGATTAGCATATCAAATTAAAATGCCTAGGATTGGGGATAATGTAGTGAGTTGAATAGAAAACTGGTTGACAGGCAGTAGGAATAAATGTGTTTTTTTTCCAAGTAGCAGGCAGTGACTAGTTGAGTTTCACAGTGCTAGGACCCCAGCTATTCACAATGTATATAAATGATTTATATGAGGGAACTATATACAACATCTGCAAATTTGTTGATGACACAAATCTGGGTGGGATGGTGAGCTGTGAGGAGCCTGCAGAGAGTGTGATTGGGACAAGTTGAGTAAGTCCGCAAATGCTTGGCAGATATATTATAACATAGGTAAATGTGAGGTAATCCACTTTGATAGCAAAAATAGGACGGCAGATTATTAGCTGAATGGCTATAGATTGAGCATCCAGGTGCAGTAGGCGGTGAAGAAAGCAAATGGTATGAAAGCAAATTACTGCGGATACTGGAATCTGAAACAAAAGAGAAAATGCTGGAAAATCCTCAGCACGTCTGGCAGCACCTGTAAGAACATAAGAACATAAGAACTAGGAGCAGAAGTAGACCGTCCGGCCCTTCGAGCCTGCTCCGCCATTCTATAAGGTCATGGCTGATCTTTTTGTGGTCTCAGAACCACTTACCCGCATTCTCGCCATATCCCGTAATTCCTTTATTTTTCAAAAAAACATCTACCCTATCTTTAAATATATTCAATGAAGTAGCGTCTATTACTCCTTTCAGTAGGGAATTCCATACTTTAACCACCCTCTGAGTGAAGAAGTTCCTCCTTGATTCAGTCCTAAATCTGCTCCCCCTAATCTTGAGGCTATGCCCTCTTGTCCTACTTTCACCTACCAGTGGAAACATCCTTTCTACTTCTAGCTTATCCATTCCCTTCAAAATTTTATATGTTTCTATTAGATCCCCCCTCAACCTTCTGAATTCCAGTGAATATGATCCCAATCTACTCAGCCACTCCTCATACGATAACCCCCTCAACTCCGGAATCAGCCTAGTGAACCTCCTCTGCACCCCCTCTAGTGCTAGCACATCCTTTCTCAAGTGTGGAGACCAAAACTGCACACAGTATTCCAGGTGTGGCCTCACCAGCACCTTGCACAACTGCAACATTACCTCTCTACTTTTAAACTCAATCCCCTTCGCAACGAAGGACAAAATTCCATTTGCCTTCCTAATTACTTGTTGCACCTGCAGACCAACCTTCTGTGACTCATGCACAAGTACACCCAGGTCCCTCTGCATCGCAGCATGCTGCAGCTTTTTACCATTTAAGTAATAATCCATTCTATTGTTACTCCTACCAAAATGCACAACTTCACACTTATTGACATTGTACTCCATCTGCCAGACCTTTGCCCACTCACTCAATGTGTCAATGTTCCTCTGTAAGGTTTTACAGTCCTCAGTACACTTTGCTCTGCCACACACCTTCGTGTCATCTGCAAACTTGGATACCTTACACGTAGTTCCCAACTCCAAATCGTCTATATAAATTGTAAATAATTGTGGTCCCAACACCGATCCCTTAGGCACACCACTCGTCACTGATTGCCAGCCAGAATAGCACTCATTTATTCCCACTCTTTGTTTCCTGTTAGACAACCAATCCTCTATCCAAAGCTTTGACAAAGAGTCATCGGACTCGAAACGTTAGCTCTTTTCTCCCCCTACAGATGCCGCCAGACTTGCTGAAATTATCCAGCATTTTCTCTTTTGAAGCAAATGGTATGTTGGCCTTCATCGTGAATGGATTCGAGTACAGGAGCAGAGATATCTTTCTGAGACCACACCTGGAATATTGTGTGCAGTTTTGGTCTACTTACCTGAGGAAGGATGTTCTTGCTATGGAGGGGTTACGGTTATATTCGCTGGAGTTTAGAAGAATGATGGGGAATCTGATAGATTTGAAATTCTAACATGACTAGACAGGGTAGATGCACAAAGGATGTTCCTAATGGTGGAGGTCAGAACCAGGGGTCACATTCTAAGGATTTGGGGTAAACCATTTAGGACTGATATGAGGAGAAATTTCATCACCTGGAGAATGGTGAGCCTGTGGAATTCTTTACCACAGAAAACAGTTGAGGCCAAAACATTGTTGTTTGCAAGAAGGGGTTATGTATAGCTCTTGAGGCTAAAGGGATCAAAGGATGTGTGTGTGTGTGTGTGTGGGGGGGGGGGGGGGGGGGGGGGGGGGGGGGGGGGGGGGTGAGGTGGTAGAGCGTGAACAGGTTACTGAGTTGGATGATCAGCCATGATCATAATGAATGGCAGGGCAGTTCGAAGGGTCGAATGGCCTATTCCTGCTCCTATTTTGTTTATATGCAATCGTCCTAATCATCATGAAAGCCTGCTGTTAAGACACATGAAAAGCTTGAGTTGTAAATTGTGGATTTCAGTGGATGGCAGAATTAGGGTAGAAATGTCAATCTTTGTTGTTTGGTATCATAAACACATGTCTATCCATGGATGATACTTTTAAGACAAACATTGACTTTATCTTGGAGATGTTTCCTTGAATTACTGGAGACAGCGCAGAGACCCCCCCGCCACGTGCATAAACAGGGTTTCTAAAGTTATGATGGTGAGGACAGAAAAGCCCCAGTAAAATTCATGAAAAAATAGATCAGTGAATGATGTGCTCTCTTCACAAATTTAACAGCGGACCAGCATAATTCAAACAACAACCTTGACATTCACATTTAACTATATATCTGCTCCTTGCTTGAAGTCACTGTACATCTATCCATGGATAATGGTGAGTGCCATTCGCCTTGCTGCTATTTTGATGGGAAATTCTGACACATTCATTATGCTGCTTGTTTAGTTGTTACTTTGGTCTAGCTTATGCAATAAAAATAGACCATCACATGATCCATTAGAAATGTGACAGATATTATGGGAGTTGAAGTATCAGCACTGATTGTTATTCCAACTTTTCTGAAGCAGTTATTTGCACAGGAAAGTCATATTTCATATCCTCCCCCAAAACGATATGGATGATTAGCAGGGAATTGAGAAACACCTTTAACAGCCTGCAGTCAATGGCATTGTCCTGAAATACTGAGAGATATTCAAGAGTCAACATTTAACAATGCACCCGAAGTCAATTATAACAACTTCTTAATTATCACTTCATGGAGATCAGCAACTTTACAGTATTGATTCTTTTCAAATGAAGTCAATACCGCCCTGTACTTAACAGGCATTATTATTCATACGTACATGGTTACATGATAGCATAATATAAATCATCACAGTTACATGCAGGTAGCACAGATAAATCCTTTCAACAAGTTTTGTTTTACCTCTAATTAAGACTATTCCCAAAGACTCATAGAAAGATAGTTTTTGCTCACTTGTGCTGGTACTGTCAACCCAAAATCAGATTAACCAGTGTAAAAGTTGTGACTGCATTGGGGCAGAGCAGATTTTATATTTGTTGATATGCAAATAGCTTTCAGTGGAGACTCAGAAAAAGGGGAGAAAATTCACCAAAACTGGTGCAATTTGCATCCACGGGTGGAAATCTCCCATTTTGAGACTAGTCCCGTGGCGGGGGAGGGAACGTGAGTTTTAATATTAGCAGCTAGATAGTCTGTTTTTATTGATGTTGGTTGAGGCATAAATATTGGTCAAGGGACTCCCCTGCTCTTCCTCTGTATGACTCCCTGATATATTTTACATCTGTCTGAAAAGGCACACTGGGCCTCAATTTATGGTCTCATCTGAAAGACAGCACCACCAACAGTGCAGCACTGGCCAAGTACTGCACCAGAATACCAGCCAAGAATTTGTGCTCAAATTGTAAAAGAAAGCTAACAAGAAGCTTCCAGCTATTATTACTTCATTCAGATAACAGCAGCACAGGGGCACAAGTGGATAGCAATGTGGCTTCACAGTGCCAAGGTCCCAGGTTCGATTCCCCACTGGGTCACTGTCTATGCAGAGTCTGCGCATTCTCCCCGAACTGCGTGGGTTTCCTCCGGATGCTCCGGTTTCCTCCCACTGTCCAAAGACGTGCAGGTTAGGTGGATTGGCCGTGATAAATTGCCCTTAGTGACCAAAAAACGTTAGGTGGGGTTATTGGGTTACTTGGATAGGGTGGAAGTGAGGGCTTAAGTGCTTCGGTGCAGACTTAATGGGCTGAATGGCCTCCTTCTGCACTGTATGTTCTATGTTCTATAACAGCTAGATATGGATAACATTGGTTTATACAGTAATGTTATAATAGTGACAGGAAAAGCCTAGTACAGAAAGATAAACTCCCCACAGCATTGCAAAATTTAGCTCTATTACTAAAGTCTCTCACTTCTCTTCACCACCATTCAACTTTACACTCTCATCCCTTTATGGAATTAATCATCATTGGTTATGCTTGAAAGATAGTCATGGTATTGCAATGCAATAGTTGCAGTAACTCGTCAAGAGGAACAGTGGATGGTTCCATATGACGTCTCTTCTTCATGGTAACTCATTGTGTTATGTCCTCCTCTTTGATGGCCAACTGTTTAAGTAACTTTCTTTCTGGAGCTCACCTGACATAAAAGAGCTCCGCGTCACTTGCTTTTAAGTTGAGCAAAACAAAAACCAAAGCTGATGGGGACAAACTCAATGGCAAATCAGGTTGCTCAACCAAAAATCATTTTGGATTTACTATCAAGTACAAAATTGTTTGTGCAATAATTGAAATCATTCTAACATTCCTGTAAAATATGTTTTTTTTGTTTTAAATCATGTAAGTGATATCCTTTGTAATAACAGGCATTTCCACCTAAGTTCACTAGGAGGACACCACTCCAAAGGAGTCTGCCTTGGTGCCTGGAGGCAGAAGTATCCACGTTTTTCTTGGCAGGGTTCAATGGCTGGTTAGAGGTGCAAGGTGCAGGTCTGTATTGGGCTAGCTGACACACTGAAATTAGTGGTAGTTTTCCCGTAAACCCTCTTTAACGAACATATTATGATTGAAAGAGTCAGTACCCAACAAGTGATCGTGCCAGAGGTTATGATGTTGCAGTACATTTTTGTCTGTTAAAGTTGGATCGCAGCGTACAAGCCTGAGAAAACATATGAAATAATTAGATTTCCAGTCACAGGCAGAAGAAAAACCCAGCAAACCATGTCAGCTTTGAATTCCCATTGTGGTTGACCCTTGAACCTGCCAAGCATGTTATGTTTCTTTTCGAGGTTACAGGCATACCATTTAAGGAGACTATCAAATCTTGGGGGAAAGAAATGACACTCTGTCCGACTCTCTTAGCCTGTCAGCTCAACTACGGAACACACAGAGGTTTCAGATGTTGCGCAGACAGAAATCTAATAACCCGTACTCCTGTCTGTTAACTTTCTACTGTTTACCTACAACAAGGTTTGCCATCAGTGTTGTTTGTAAGGAATTTTCCTTGACAGCTTCAGAAATATGCTCAAAGCAGATATGAAGAGAGCTTATTTTCCTCCATTTTCCACTCAGTGAAAAAGTTGGTGCAAATTCAAGAAAGAAAATGTATTTCCCACATTAAAATAGCAACTGCACATCAAGTACATCATTGGCTGCAAAGCACTTTGGGATATTCTGAGGTCATGAGAGGTGCTACATAAATATAAGTCTTTATAACTTTTCTTCTGCCTACGGTGTAAATTCTACCCTGCAGTTCAGGCTATGCTTTACTGTAGCAGGTCCTCTGGAGTCAACAATGGAGAACAGTCAGGGATTATAATGCAAACCATAATGACCTAAAACTTGTTGCCAAAATAATAGTGAGGCTCATAGCATTCACCATTATTTATGTGCAAATGCCAGAGCAACTTGAGGCACAGGCAGACGCATGCTTAAGTGCGGAAATCAAAATCTCAGTGTCTCAGATGCAACACTCTGCTGTAGCTTTGTGAAAATGGCATCTCAGTGCTTGCCACCCCAATCAAATGTATCGAGTTACATGTTGCTCCTGTACCTGCATTGTAGATGTAAACTTCATAGAAAGCCAACTTGTCACCTCAAATGTTAGTACCCCATAAATATGAAGTGCCACTGAAAATGCCACTTACATGTGGGGAGTATCATTTTGGGGGGTTTTAATTGTTGTTGGGAGCTTTTTATTTAACTATTTCTTTAAAAGCGCCCTATCTTTCTGACTTTTTTGTCTCCCTTGATCCACAATTTGTGTCCCCCTATTGCTTCTTCTGTACTTAATAATAATCTTTATTATTGTCGCAAGTAGGTTTACATTAATATTGCAATGAAGTTACTGTGAAAAGCCCCCAGTCACCACATTCCATCGCCTGTTCGGGTACACGGAGGGAGAATTCAGAATGTCCAAATTACCTAACAGCACGTCTTTCAGGACTTGTGGGAGGAAACCGGAGCACCTGGAGGAAACCCATGCAGACACAGGGAGAACGTGCAGACTCCGCACAAACAGTGACCCAAGCCAGAATCGATCCTGGAACCCTGGAGCTGTGAAGCAACAGTGCTAACCACTGTGCTACCGTGCCGCCCACTGAATACTTGTTTCAGTATTGATTCCACCACTCTAAATTACATTTTTTTTCTCAGTCTGAACTGTTACAATCAGAATTCTTCAATCCAATTATACCTTTAAATACACACAGTTGTTTGCTCTTTTCACTCAGTTTCCAAATGCTGTGCAGAGGAAGTCACACCAATTCCATTGGTAACTTGTCAGGCAAAATATCGCCAACGTTTAAAGAGCAAGAGTAAGTTGAACGGTGAGCATTGTTTGTTTGCTGGCCACAGCGATCTTTGGGTAAATGAAAAGCCATTAACACTGGTATACCTGGGTACCCCACCACCTGGAGGTTCCTCTCCCAGTCACTCATCACCCTGACTTGGAAATATATCGGCATTCCTTCACTGTCACTGGGGCAAAGTCCTGGAACTCCCTCCCTAACAGCACAGTGGGCATACCTACACCTCAGAAACTGCAGCAGTTCAAGAAGGCAACTCACCACCACCTTCTGAAGGGCAATTATATGGATGGGCAATAAATGCTGGTCTAACCAGCGACGCCCACATTCCGCAAATTAATTTTTTAAAATTCGAAGTTCACTTTTAGCATGTACAGTCTAATTACAAACTCAAATGGCAGCATTCTCCCAGTTAGGTGGGGTGGCGGATGACTCTGGGGCACCTGTCCCACTGACCAGAATAGTGGGAATCCCGTGCCAAATTCTGTGCTTGGAACCTCATTAATTATACACAGGTCAGTCCTCTGACATTCCTGGCAGCTGGGTTGTCCGCCTTTCCTCCACTGACAGGTTCAAAGGTCCCAGCACCATACCAGCCCAGCACATTCATATCACTCCCTGCACCCCACCTGTCTTCATCGGACCATACAGGATGTCTGAAGCCCAGAGGAAGTCTGTTCTTTGATTCAACCACCTTCCCCCTGAGCTGGTCACCAGCAAGGCGTCCATTCCCCACTTGGACATCTACCCACCGCACCTGGAGTCTTCATCCACCCCCTCCCAGCAAACAATGTGGTATCCCTTTTACCCCTTGTCTGTGAGCTTTTCATGCAGCTTTGTCAGGGTCCAACTCCCTGCCATCCCTTGTTTATCTTCTTCATCCTCACTGCCTCTCTGCCTGCCATCATGAGCCCTCTCCCATTCCACCCCTCTCCTCCACTTGCACTACCCTCCTTCCATATTTCCCCCCTTGTTTTCATCAAGCCATCACCCAGCCCACCACCCTCACCTCGCACCACCCCTGGTTGAACATTGGGCCTTTGTTTCAGTGGCTTCATGAGTATCTTCCAGAATAGACTGGGGAGGGGGGGGGGGGGGGGGGGGGGGGGGACTCCTGCACTCCTCAATCCTCGACACATTATTGAACCAAGCCAGGGTACAACCAACACAGTGCTGTCCATGAAGACCAGCTCGGCATGGAGATGGAGGGCAGGAACCAGTCTGCCCCGGCAGAGTGGTGAGCTGTGCATCAGGAGCAGTGCGGAACGATATCAGAAAGTCTTTGTTGCATTCACCTTGAAGACTCTGTGAACTAAGGACCACCTGATGCAAGCCACTCTTTCGCAATCGAGTTTTGACGCAAACGTGATTTGTCGTTGTTATAACCTTCCTGAATCCTATTGGCTGGTGACAATTATATATTTATTGGAGTATGACTCCCCGAATGAGGGAATGGGGCAATCACTAGTCATTGCAGTTGTATAAATAGAGCTGGCCAGTGTGGTATAGGCTCGAGAAGGTGAACTACTGCTGCTATGTACAAATTGTTTTAAATAAAGTTATTTTCTGTTTGAATCTACAAATGGGTGCTGGATTCTTCATAGCCCTCACAAAAGTCGTTGGCGTAACACAAGATTGGATGGCCTGACTGGATGCCAGAGGGCTGCATTCATGAGGAGCAAATGAATACAAATGGCGGTTATGCCACCAGCCAGCAGGATGACCGACCCGCCATTGGTAGAATTGCAACATGGCTCCACGCTGGTGGGTTTCTGACTTTCTGGCTCCTGCCAGGCTCTGCATTCCTGCCGGCCACCAAACCTGAGCAGATTAGGAGAATTCTGCCCAAGATCTAGTCCTGCTGGCTTTCAAGCAAACATTCACCGACCAGTAATCTGAATTTATTTGATTTTATTTCAGTTTGTCATTCTATTAATAGAAAAACACAGCTAGTATTTTAAACAAGGAAGCCCAGTACATGTAGAAGGGAATGATCAGGTCATTTTTCTCACAAAATACATGTGCAATCTGCCTATCACTGCTTTTGGTTGGCAAGTAAAAATGCAATTATCGCTGCTTGGGAGAATTCTGCAAGCTTTCTGTGGCAATGGAGCTAAAGATTACTTCTGTATTTGCATCACTCAACCAAGTAGCAATTTTATTGCACATTTAGCAAATGAACCAGCCCCAAATTCAAGTTCACCTGAGAACCAACCTCCTAGCAATTTAACTACAATGCTCCTCACTGCTCTACTGAGAACCCCTCTGCTGTTCGAAGACCTCCACTCCAGTTAAAACATCAATTCATCTCAGAAACTATAGGCCTACTATTAAAGAGACTGAAGTAATTCCAGATTTTAACCATATTGTCTTTTTTCCTTCACCTGCATAGAATTTTTGTGTCCATCAGAGCATGTGTGAGACATCACAGTTTAAACCTCTGGAGCAAGTTTGTCATAATAAATAATGGCCGGGATTCTCCCCTACCTGGCGGGGCGGGGGGGGTCCCGGCGTACCGGAGTGGCGAGAAGCACTCCTGCGTCGGGCCTCCCCACCTTTAGGGGCTAGGCCCGCGCCAGAGTGGTTGGCGACCCGCCGACCGACGCGAACGGCCTTTGGCGTCCCACCAACCGGCGCCACGGCTGGCCGAAAGGCCTTCGCCGGTCGGTGTGAGTCTGTGCATGCGCCGGAGCGTCAGCGACTGCTGACATCACCCCGGCGCATGCACGGTGGAGGACGTCTCTTCTACCCCCGCCATGGTGGAGGCCGTGGCAGAAAAAGAGTGCCCCCATGGGCACAGGCCCGCCCGCCGATCGGTGGGCCCCGATCGTGGGCCAGGCCACCGTGGTGGCACCCCTCGGGGTCAGATCGCCCCACGCCCCCCCCCCCCCCCCAAGGACCACAGGGCCCACTCGCACCGCCTGCTCCCGCCGGCACCAGAGGTGGTTTAAACCACGTCGGCGGGAAAGGCCTGACAGCGGCGGGACTTCGGCCATCGCAGGCCGGAGAATCGCCGTGGGTGCTCACCGACTGGCGCGATTCTTGCCCCTGCCGATTCCCGGGTGGCGGAGAATTCCGGCCATGGCGGGGGCGAGATTTACGCCGGCCCCGGGCGATTCTCCGACCCCCAAGTCCGCCCAATGATCTTTATTTTTAAATCTATTAAAGCTTGCTGCTGGGATAATTTAAAGTGGAACAAATCATTCTAAGAGTAAGGAAACACACAAACCTCACACATAAAAACATTTTGATCAGAGAAAAGAATAAAATTCAAAATCTCTGTGACACTCTAAAGTTATATATTAGCCTTTCAAAGATGGTAACTCCCACTATTCTTCAGGCCATCATGTAGACCTCCCAATCTGAAGAGCTGAATTGGTCTTTGACGTCCAAGAATAGAATAGAATCCCTATAGTGCAGAAGGAGGCAAACTCCACCCAAGGCACCCAAGGCCAGAATCGAACCCAGGTACCTGGTGCTGTGAGCCAGCCGTGCTACCCACAGTGCCACCCTGCTGCCCCTTATCATGAAGCGAGAAAACAAATATGTCCCTTTTTAAAGCAGAATGTGGGTATGTTCTCTAGCAACAACATACATTTATGAGTATATAGAAAGCCACCACCTATTTGTAAAATAATGGTGCAATCAAATGTTAAAATAACACTATCCAAAATAAGCAATTGCAAATGGTATTAATGCCATCTCTTCAAAAGACAAACAAATCAAGTTTTTCTCTTGCATGTGTTTCAGTCATGGTAGTACTTTTGTAAAAAATTGTTTTATTCTCCTCTTTTTTCACATTTTCTCCCAAATTTACACCCACTAACAATAACCAATAAGCAGTAACAAATATAATGTCAATCCCCATATCAACAACAACAACATCCCATCCTCCCACCAAACCCCCAAACAACTGCCCACAAGTTAACAAAAACAAATAACAAAAAGGAATCAGGAATCATCCAGAGCCACCATTAACACACACAGACCCTCTCCCCGCAACCCTCCCAACACCCCCCCGCCCTAATGTTCGATGTTATCCAATTCTTGAAAGTGTATAATGAATAACGGCCATGAATTGTAGAACCCCTCCATCCTTCCCCTCAGTTCAAACTTAACCTTCTCAAGAGTCAAGAATTCCAACAGGTCCACCCTCCATGTCAGGGTACAGGGCGGAGAGCTCTCTCTCCATCCCATCAGGATCCGCCTTCAGGCGATCAACGAGGCGAAGGCTACAACATCTGCCTCCGCACCCGTTTCCAACACCGGCTGGTCCGACACACCGAATATGGCCTCCCGAGGACCCGGGTCCAGTTTCACGTGCACCACATTAGAGATTACCCTAAAAACCTCTTTCCAGTAATCCTCCAGCTTTGGACAGGACCAAAACATATGAACGTGATCCCCCCCCCCCCCCCCCCCCCCCCCCCCCCCCCCCCCCCCCCCCCCAGAAATATTCGCACAGATCTTCTACCCCCTCAAAGAATTGGCTCATCCTCGCCCCGGTGAGGTGTGCTCTATATACCACCTTCAGCTGTATCAACCCAACATCGCACACGAGGTGGAGGTGTTCACTCTCCTGAGCACCTCACACCAGAACCCCTCCTTCATATCCTCGCCCAACTCTTCCTCCCACTTTGTTTTGATCCCTTCCAGTAGTGCCTTCTCCTCTTCCAAAATAGCCCCGTAAACCGCCGATACTACCCCCCTTCTTCAGTCCCTCTGTCGTCAGCACCTCCTCCAGCAATGTGGAGGAGGGAAGTTCTGTATCTCCGCCGGGAAGCTCTGTATCTCCTTCCTGGCAAAATCTCAAACCTGCATGCATCTAAACATTTCCCCCTGCTCCAGCCCATGCTTCATTCCCAGCTCCTTCAATCCTGCAAACGGACCCCCAAGAAACAAATCTTTTAGTATCTTAATCCCCTATTCCTCCCATTTCTGAAAATTTCCGTCCCACTTCCCTGGCTCAAATCTGTGGTTCCCCCGAATCGGCATTTCCCTTGATCTTGCCCCCAACATGAAGTGTTGGCAAAACTGCCTCCGAATTCTCAATGAAGCTATTGTGACCAGACTCCCTGAGTATTTAGCCATGATAGTACTTTTGTCTCTGAGTGAGACATTTGTGGGTTTACCTTCACTCCAGAACGTTAGTGCATAAATGAAGGCTGACATTCTAGTGCTGTGCTGAGGGAGTCCAACACTGTCAGAGGAGATAGTAAGCTGAGGCCACCAGCTGCCCTCACAGGTGGACATCGAAAATTCCATGGGTTATTTTAAAGCAGAGCAGTGAGATATCTAAACTGTCTTGGTCAATAATTATCTTTCTACCAAAATCACCAGAACACATTGTCATGGTCACATTGCTGTTTGTAGGGGCTTACTGTGCACAAATTGGCTGCCTCATTCCCTACATTATAACAATGACTACAATTCAAAGGAACTCTGTTGGTTGTAAAGTACTTTAGGACACCCTGTGGGCATGAACATAAAATATAGTCTTTCTTTCTCATTTTACAACATCTGAATCCCTTGAATTATTTTCTGCACCTGCGACTAGCTAAATTATAGTTAGTATAAATTAATGTAACAATACAGATTGAGGTATAGTCAAGAGGTTCAGCTGTCCACTGTCCGCTGCTCCGAAAGCCGGCACGCCACGGCCGGAGCGGGTTCACGCATGCGCGCCACGGCCGCCTCCGCGCCGGCCCGCGGGAACATGGCGGAGCCCTACAGGGGCCTGGCACAGAGGAACATAGGCCCCCCATCCCCGAATGAGCCCGCCCACCGATCGTCTGCCCCCGATCGCAGGCCTGGCCACCGTGGAGTAGGCGCCCCCGCCCCACCACCAGGACGGCCCCCCGCAGCCAGAACGCCGAGATCCCGCCGGGTAGGACAATACGTAAATGACACTGGCGGGATTCGGCGGAACTCAGCGGCCGCTCAGCCCGTCGAGGGCGGAGAATCGCCGGGCACTTTCAACAGCAAACGGAGAATCGGCAGCCCGGCGTCGGAGTGGCGTGGTGGGATTCGCGCACCCCCGCCCGGCGATTCTCCAACCCGGCAAGGGATAGGAGAAGCCCGGCCATGATCTTTCTACACCTATTATTATTCCATAAGATTTATTTGTATCTAGATTCACAGTTTGCTTTAGTTATTGCTCTATTAATGGAAAAATAACAAACATTGCACTGTTATGTAATCTATTTATAATTAAGAGCATTAAAGATCCACACTCAGCATTATCAGATATGTATGGTTAGAATTCCTGGCAGCTTTCTTATCTTGTAAAATTATGGTTTGTCCCCTAATCTCAACTCTTGAACTAAACATTGCCTGATGTAATTGTAATTGTATAGTCACCATAGTCCCAGGTGACCGTAGGCTGCTTTCCCCTTTGAGAGGGAGAGCTGACTGGTGGTGATTTAACCTGAGGATCACCACACCTCAGGAAAGGGGCAATGTTGAGAAGGTGGGGCCTTCATGAATAACCTCAGCCGGTACGGGAATTAAACCCGTGCTGCTGGTCTCGCTCTGTATCACAAACCAGCTGTCGAGCCAACTGAGCTAAATCGGCCCCAAAGTAATGAGCGTATGCTGAGGGAATTAACACCCTCCAGGACCTCTGAGTTGGAGACCTTGACTGCCAAGTAATGCCGAGGATACATGTGAGACAGCAAAACTGGAAACTGTTCAGCCTTTTCTCCTGCCTCGCATTTGTCCGGTCTAATTGCTGCAGGCAAATGCACTAAAGATCCATGTTTTGTATCTTTGCAGTTTGGCGTTCTCAGTCAGGTCACTGTTGTTCAACACTCTCTTATGACGCTTGGACAGAACAGCTGCAGCTTTTGCAATGTGCATGGTGATTTCAGCATCAAGTGACAGATTGCTGGTCATTGTGAAGACTCGTAATATGAAGTTATCAACAACCTCCAGCGTCAGGTTGTCAATATTGATTGATGGCATTGTGGTAACACCCTGGGCTATGAGATTTGTTTTTGCTGTTATTCAAACCAAACTATTTAGAGGCATGAGACTTTCTGTCCATTTGCCACTGAAGCTCTCCCTCAGTGTGGAATGCTAATGAGTCATCATTGGCCCAGAGCAACTCTCTGATCAGCAGTTTGCGCACTTTTGTCTTGGACGTCAGGCGGGCAAAGCTACACTGCTTCCCTCTAGTCCTGGTATGTAAATAGACATCCTCTGAACTGAAGGCATTTGACAGCAGCGGGAAGTATTATGCAAAGAATGTCAGCATCAAAACGCAACCCTGTTTGTCTCTATGATCACGGTAATCATTGACAGAGGGGGAACTAGCTGGACTCACTCATTCAAGAAAAGAAGTTGCACTCATTGGGAGAGAACAAAGGCTTACCTGAATTATGGGTACCAGTACTAACAGCAAAACCCTTTCTTGTTTTTGGACCCTTGCCAAGAAAATTACATCAAGGGTAGGTCTGTGCATTGCAATTCAATCATGGTGAAAAGGTAACAAACCAATTTTGAACCATAGATCTAGAAAACAAAGACAAAATGTAGATATCCAGAGGAGGACAATGTTTCCCCAACCTTTAGTGGATATTTAATCCAAGAAAGCAGGCATTGATTCCTTGAGAAACTCATGGCTATGGATAAACATTAGACGTAGCGAGCCATAGGAAGAGCAATTGCTTTTTTCTGATGTCAGAACATGCATATGACAAAGATCCACCGTCTTTGAAATATCCAGGGGCCGGGGTACCTGATGTATGTTATGTTGATGGACTCACTGGCTAGGAGTGTTCTGAAGTGCTGTAGCATAATTGAGGGGCTTATACAACTTAATGAATGGAGAACTTAAGCATTTTACAAAGTCACTTGTAACTCAACTCAACTTTTCCAGGAATTCTGTTGAAGGCGGGCTGATTGAGCTGTTCCTTCATTACAAATTCTGATGTTTCCCCCGAGAGACGGAATGTGCCATTTGTGAAACTACTGTCGACTTTTCTGAATACTGATGAAATGATAAGAAGTCTCCCCCCTCCTGCACAGCAGAAAATAAAGAGAGCTGATATTTTAAAAGATTCAATCAAATTTACAGTTGGGTTCACCCAAAAAAGATTGCGTGAGAACATTTTTTTTACAAAGGCACAATCAATATAATACTAATAGGTTTATCAAATGAAAGATCTGAAACATGAGGACAATTTTCTGACCACTATGTTGGGTGAATTCCAAGAGAGGCCTGAAATGGGATTTGCACCGGGCACCAAAAGGTTTGCGATGATCCCGAGCCCTTCCAGCAGAGAAGTCAGGTACATACCCAGTGACGACTTGAACTGATTACCGTTCATTTAAATGGGTCGACATATTCAAACTCGGCTTCACGCCAGATTCACCTGCAAACGTGCAATATTGCCACTAGCTGGAGTGACGTGGTGCCGGTGGAAACTACTACCGGTCTCCACGAATGGAGACCAGACGTGATGACGAGGGGGCTCAGAGGCAACTGTCACCCCCAGGTGGTTGGGGACATGGCAGGGCAGTGGCAGTGGCAGATTGTTGGGAGCAGTGCTAGGGTGGCACTGCCTCGAGGCAGGGCCTGAGGATGAAGGGTCTTTGGTGATACCAAAGCAGAGTCGCTTGCTTAGGGGGGGGGCTTGATGCTGGCAAATGGGGGAGTACCAATGCCAACGATTGGAAAGGGGGTACTGATGCCGGTGAGGATGGGGTTTCAGGGGACTAATGCCGCCATGGATTTGGTGGAAGGAGGGTGGAGGCGTGGGGGGGGGGGGGGGGGGGGGGGAGTGAGTTCAGTCACCTTCATGCCTTTGTGGTGTTGGTGGAGGGGTAGGGTGACCCGAGCATTTAGTAGTGGGGGGGGGGGGGAAGTTGCCCCTTTTTAAATGCCGCCCCAATCTCTGAGGAGCCAGACCTGCCAGCGTCTTTCGGCCCTGCCATTCTCAATGCCAGTGCAAAACACGACACCTCCTCCAGAATAATGATTAAGTGGGGATGGATTGCAATCGGGATCGTGCATACCCATCCAGTGGGGAATCACACAGCATTCCCAGCCGGAGATGACACTTATTCATTTTTTGGGAGAATTATGCCCTATATATTCTAAACTGTTTATCATGAACAACCACCAGTACAAGAGGAGGTTCATTAGTTTACGTGCATCTGTGCCAAAAAGCACTGAAACCAAAAATCTTGAACTACGTACAAGAATACATGGAGCTGAAATTTGTATGATCACACTTGTTGAGGATTTAAAAAGTAACTTACACTTTTTTAGTGCCTTTCACAACCTCAGGATATCCCAAAGCTCTCCATAGCCAATGATTCAAAATTAGTGTAGTAGTCATTTTCTTGTGACACAGCAATGAAAACATTCAATGTTCTTCGATTCGTAACTGTTTATTTGCAGTGTTGGAAAAAGCACGAAAAGCTTTGAACCCATTCCGTTTTATTACAACTAGGAAGGTCAGAGTACAACAAAATTAATTTAATTTTAAAAAGTATGTGCAGATGTGGACATGTTAAATTACACTCTTTAACCAAACTATAATTTTCAGGTTCTTAAATGACAGATCCAGTACGTTTTTACCATACATGTGCCAGTCTGAAGAAAACCATTGGAAGTTTCAGTTTCAGCTACTACTGGTATTTCGTAGAATTGTTCAGTGCAATCATTAAGTACAAAGATTTTCTTTAAAATTTGGCATTATTAATTTAACTACATTTTATGTGTATGTGTACATATATCTTTGAATTTGAATTTTCTTATCCAATGCTAGTTCTCAATAAAATATTTGCATTATTCAGCTTTCATTTTTCTATCGAGTACAAAGTTGGTTCTTCAGGGACACATGGTGATGTCACCCTTTAAACTTTGACCCATTAAAGCACTCAACTGCCTTGAAAAAAAAGACAAACCCAGATGTCGTACAAAGACTTGCAACAAGATGAAATTTGGTGCACGTTTTGTTGTTAATGTGCCATAATTGAATTTAGTTTTCAAAAAGAGCTATTGACTGATAGAATTAACACCCATGTGTTTTGTGTTAAATATGTACAGTACAACTCAGAACAATGCATTGACAACTTGGGCTGCCAGAAAGTAAATGGCGACTATGCATTTAAATATTATTTAGAGGCAATAAAGGAAGAATTAGTCAGAATACCACAGCCAGTGTTGCATAAGAGATTATAAATTTATAACAGTCTATAGACAAACGGAGCAAATAGACTTCCTCCAACTGCATTTAAAGACAGACAATAATTCACCACAGTGTAAGGTTCTATATTCAGAATGGTAATTTGAGCACCTTCAAGAGGTTTCAGAGGAAAGCAGCGATGAATTAAGCAAATGCAGCTGATATTGCATCATACCTACAAAAATTCTTTGCATTAACTTAAAGTTAAGGGGCAGCTTACACAAAAATATCATAGTCATATGAGGAGTATTCCTGGCATTTGGGTCCTTTAAGATTCCAAAAATGTTTAAATGTTTATTAGGGCTGATCATCTGAAAAGGATTATTGTTCAGACAATTGTATTAAATCTCAATTGTTACCTGCACATTTGAACTTTTCCATTTTCTAACTTTTTCAATAACTTTGCACATATACTTTTGATCCCTGACTTTGCAAAAGATTATTCGTTCAAACTTTACCTGTACTTTTTCTAACCTTGCATAGCATGGGATGGATTTCTTACAAGTTGGGATGGCCTTTCTTCCTTTCCACACATACCAAAAACAAATATGAGATGACAAAATGAAAAGTGGAAACATGCAACACTGCCAACTTGACTGAAAAGTTACATGAGCTGGAACATGATCAATACATGCCGATCAAAAACTTAAACAGGATTAAAACCTTTGATATGAACAAGATGTTAATTAGCAATAGGAGTCTTGAGTTTTATGGAAAGGTTCTTCTTCTGATTTATGAGATTTTAAATGCAATAATTGAATCAATATGAAATGCCTCCATACAATCCGTAAAAATCTCCATGTCCAACCACTGGCTGCTCTTATTCATCTAGTTACTAGAGCTTGTCCGGGCATATACTTTGGAGAAATGGAAGTAAAGCCCTTTGATTTCCACAACCAAACTGGTCTGGCTCTCATGTAGAAAACTTCAAAAAAAGTATCACAGTGTCCACTTTGGAAGGCTCATGAAGACTGAAACTCAACCATTCTAGCCAAAGGACTGAACAAATGTATTGCATGCTGGTGAGATTGCTGAAAGGACTACTTTCCCCAAGTAATTCTTTGCATTCAGATCAAAGCCAGACTACTGCGGTAAAGTATGCAGGCATAACTAATGGAGTGTAGCCAGCTTCACTTGTGATTTTATTTGCTCTATTTTTACTGATTTTCTTTCTTCATCTGTCCACTTCCCGTGTCGCTTTATAATTATAGAATGCCAGCTATTTTTTGCTCTCCTTTATTTTACTCTTCAATTTGTTCATTTCTTATGGCACAGCAATGAGTTATAAAACATGTATGATTTCATAAAATACAATTGGTTGTAAATATAGTTACTCAGATTAAAAATACTTTAAATCATCTAAATCTTTCTAGATAATTGCGGTTAGATTTCTGGCATATTATTTCAAAGTAGTAATATTTGCTTCACAACCTTTTGTCATGGGGGCCATAAGGAACTATGTTATTGGTTTAACTTTTTAAATAGTGAAGAGGTCCAAGGCACTCCCATTGACGTAGTATTATTTTCCTTTGCATGCCTGCATAAGTAAAATTTATAAAATACTCTGCATTGTAGGACTGTTGCTGTTGCGCTATCTGTATATTCTTTCAATAATACTTTTGTTTTGCAGAAAAAAATGATTTGGTTTGAAAAGGGGTGTACAGGTTTGTCAGATTGTACTGTGATATATCATTCCATGAGTTGCAGTGATTTAATAAACTTCAAGATCTGAAATGGCAGCTCAATTCCTTTGTTTCCCCCCCCCCCCCCCCCCCCACCCACCACAAAATAAAATCCTTTTGACAAAAGCCATTCGTTTTGGAAGATCAGGACTAACAGACACGCTGACAGAAAAAAAGGATCATTCAACTGAGCTGCAGACTTCCATCTTCAAATAGCAAAGTGTGCATGTGAATGAGTCAGAGAGATACATCACTTTTCACCCTCTCCTGGTGGAACTGCATTACTCAAAGTGCATTGTGACAACACAAGTCACATGGCAGCAAGGTAGGAAATTCAGACACAACACCCAAGGTCACAAGTCAGCATATTTTATCTTCAGTAAACGTCCTGCGACACAGCAACAGATGAATCACTCCCACATTTTACCCAGTGAAACAGCAACAGACATCAGAAAGTGCACTCCTGATCCCAGAGCACATGAACAATATTCAGAAGATCTGCTCGGATAGCTTTGATGTTGATCAAGGAAACAAAATATCAAAGAACGACTTCGCACCGTTCACGCAATGACACTGCAAAGTTAATGATTCTCTGCGCAGAACGAGTTGCAGAGTGGTCAGTACAGAAGTAGGCTACCCTGCCTAACTGATGGAGTTTATGCCCCACACGAGCCTCTTCCAACCCTTGCTTCATCTATCACCCTTCAGTCTTCACTTTTCTAGAGAAAAGAGCCCGATCTCCAGATAGATATATCCACTCAGTTCTTGTATCACCCTCATGGATATTTTTTGCATCTTCTCCTATCCTTCATTTCCCTTTTTCTAATATGAAGGCCAGAATTGTATGCAAGGATCTTTATAGGTCAAATATAATTCTTCAGGTTTTTGGTTCTATCCCTCTAGAAATGAACCCATGTGCATCTTGGTATTTTCAAATGGATCCATAACCTGTTTTGTTACTTTGAGTGATTTATGGATCTGTACCCTCAGATCTCTCTGTTTCTCTACCCCATTGAGTTTCTTAGTATCCAAGGAGGATGTGGCATCCAATTTTACCCACCAAAGTACACAGCTGTACACTTAGCTACATTGAAGTTCATTTGCCATGTTGTGTTTAGTGAAAGAATATCAGTACAATTATACTTTGCAAGTGACTTCAGGTGTAGCAATTTTCCCATTCTTGACAAATATCCTAGCATGTGACATGATCAGAAAGCTATCAGAATGTAATGTGGTGTAATGGGATAATGGAATAGAGATGGTAATGAGTTACTTGGACAATTATGTGTCTGTGACAGCAACAGTCAGGAGAGAGGATGGAATACACTATACTCAGGAGAGACATACCTACGCTTTAACCTTCCCAAATATAAGGTTAATAAACTGGATTAAAACAAGAATCAATGTAACCACAACGAGAGAGTGAAGAAAAACTTGCAAGGAGAAGGCAAACTGGAGAGTGATAATGATAGCCGGTGAGAGGTCACTACCCCACCCCACCCGTTTGACTGCCTCGAGGACCCACAGAGAGGCCAAAAGTGGAGTTATGGAAAAGGCTCTAATTCCGATATTGAGCAGAATTAGGCATTCACGCTAAGGAGCAGAAGCAACAAGTCAGTTTGTTTCTTTATGCTATGGGTCTGATAGCAGATGATGTTCTCCTAAGGTGGAGGATTGAGGAGTCTACTGCAGACATTGAGACCATTCTCGAAGACTTCAAAGCTATCTTTAGCCCAAAGAGAAATCGGGTGACAGAATGTGGCCACTTTAATCAAAGGGCCCAAAGACCTTGGGCCAGGATTTTCCAGTCCCAACAGCAGCAGGTTTAATGATGGGCTTGTGGGGGTAGGAACAATGCAGCGAGAGCTTAAAAATTGTTCCAAACATGCATTCCCACTGTCATGACGAGTTGTCATTCTTGCCAGAGGCGAGCATGAAGCTATTTTGCATTCCATTAATGGGATGTGGATGAAGCCGGGAATTACCTCCCCAGACTGATAATCCGCACTAACAGTGGGATACCATGCAGTTCCGGAACATGACTGTGCAATGCAATCCACATGTTGGGACAGAACTGGAAGAAATGGTAAATGGGCTAATGGTAAGATTCTTGATTGAGAGGGTTGTTAAGAAGGCTTTTATTGGTAGAGGAATTGAGTTTCGGAGCCATGAGGTCATGTTGCAGTTGTACAAAACTCTGGTGCGGCCGCATTTGGAGTATTGCGTGCAATTCTGGCCGCCACATTATAGGAAGGATGTGGAAGCATTGGAAAGGGTACAGAGGAGATTTACAAGGATGTTGCCTGGTATGGAGGGAAGATCATATGAGGAAAGGCTGAAGGACTTGAGGCTGTTTTCATTAGAGAGAAGAAGGTTAATAGGTGACTTAATTGAGGCATACAAGATGATCAGAGGATTAGATAGGGTGGACATTGAGAGCCTTTTTCCTCGGATGGTGGTGTCCAGCACGAGGGGACATAGCTTTAAATTGAGGGGAGATAGATATAGGACAGATGTCAGAGGTAGGTTCTTTACTCAGAGAGTAGTAAGAGCGTGGAATGCCCTGCCTGCAACAGTAGTGGACTCACCAACACTAAACACATTCAAATAGTCATTGGATAGGCATATGGACGATAAGGAAATAGTGTAGAGGGACTTTAGAGGGGTTTCACAGGACGGCGCAACATCGAGGGCCGAAGGGCCTGTACTGCGCTGTAATGTTCTATGTTCTAAATAATGGAGAGAATTGCAGAGAGTGAAAGATGGAGATCTCTAGTGAACTGCGGACACTGTAACACCAGATGCAGCACTGGGTGGGTGAAGCATCTATGAAGTGAATCATCACACAGCAGGAGTCTCCAGGATGTGGATTTTCATACAGCAGGAATTTCCAGGACCTGGATCATCACACTGAAAGAGATTCCAGGATGTGATTCATTACACTGCAGAAATTTCCAGGATGTGGATCTTCACACTGCAGGAGTTTCCAGGATGTGGATCTTCACACTGAAGGAGAATCCAGGATGTGGATCTTCTCACTGTAGGAGATTCCAGGATGAGGATCTTCATACTGCAGGAGTTTCTAGGATGTGAATCTTCTCACTGTAGGAGATTCCAGGATGAGGATCTTCATACTGCAGGAATTTCTAGGATGTGGATCTCCACACTGCAGGAGTTTCTAGGATGTGAATCTTCTCACTTTAGGAGATTCCAGGATGAGGATCTTCATACTGCGGGAATTTCTAGGATGTGAATCTTCGCACTGCAGGAGTTTCTAGGATGTGGATCTTCACACTGCAGGAGTTTCTAGGATGTAGATCTTTGCACTGTAGGAGAATCCAGGATGTGGATCTTTGCACTGTAGGAGTTTCCAGGATGTGAATCTTCACACTGAAGGAGATTCCAGGATGTGAATCTTCACACTGAAGGAGATTCCAGGATGTGGATCTTCGCACTGTAGGAGTTTCTAGGATGTGGATCTTCGCACTGAAGGAGTTTCGAGGATGTGGCTCTTCACACTGAAGGAGATTCCAGGATGTGGATCTTCGCACTGTAGGAGTTTCTAGGATGTGGATCTTCACACTGAAGGAGAATTCAGGATGTGGATCTTCACGCTGCAGGAGTTTCCAGGATGTGGATCTCCACACTGCAGGACATTCCAGGATGTGGATCTTCACACTGAAGAAGAATCCAGGATGTGAATCTTCACACTGCAGGAGTTTCCAGGATGTGGATCTTCACACTGTAGGAGATTCCAGGATGTGTATCTTCACACTGTAGGAGATTCCAGGATGTGGATCTTCTCATTGTAGGGGATTCCAGGATGTGGATCTTCACACTGGGGGAGATTGCAGGATGCCGATCTTTTCACTGCAGAAATTCCAGCATATGGATCTTCTGACTGCCAGATTTTCCAATATGAGGGTCTTCACACTGCAGGCATCTAGCACCTGGAGCTTCACACTGCAGGAGATTCCATATTCTGGAGCTTCACACTGCAGGAGATTCCATATTCTGGATCTTCACACTTTTGGAGATTCCTGGACCTGGAACTTCACACTGCAGAAACTACTAGAATATGGATCTTCACACTGCAGGAGTTTCCAGGCTGTGGATCTTCACACTCAATGAAATTCTTGGATGTGGATCTTCACACTGCAGGAGATTCCTGATTGTGGATCTTCACTCTCCAGGATTTTCCTGGATGTTGATCTTCACACTGGAGGTGATTCGAGAATGTGGATCTTCACACTGCAGGAACTTCCAAGACGTCAATCCTCTTTCGTTGACAAAGGGTTATCGTGTCAGTTCCCCAGTGCTGACATCTACACTCTAATTACCAGATGCCATGCAAATCTTCAGTTCCATTTCTCTCATGATGCTATCCTCCAAAGAAAAGAGGAATGCCTGCATGTCTTCTCTAAGGGACGAGAATATTGTGAGAGACTGAATCCCTCCTCACAGTGATTTAAGGAGGTGGAAGAGTAAGTTTAGGAGTTGCTATAAGTAGTTACAGAAATGTGATGTAAATAATTAAAAGCATGTTTCAGTTTGTTAAGAAGTTGATAAAAATACTTAGGTGGGGGCGGTGTAACGTAATGGGTTAATGGAATAGAGATACTAATGAGTGACTTAGATGATGATGTAACTGTAACACCCGCAGTCATATGCTGAACTCTATTGAGAGAGGATAGAATATGCTCTACACAGGAGAAACAAATCGCGCCACACCGCCCCGCAGTGTGGAGAATCGGTGCCACCGGCACCGGCGTGGTCGGCGCGGTGGCGGTCGGGGTATTCGCCGACTCTCTGGCCCCAGGCCGGCGTGTCGATTCTCCAGCCCGGATGGGCCGAGCGGCCATCATCAAAAGCCGAGTCCCGCCGGCACCATTCTAACATCCTCTGAGCCGGCGGGACCTTGGCCTTGAAGAGTCCGGGGGCAGCCAGGGGGAGGGAGCGGGGGTCCCAACCCGGGGGGTATCCCCGGCCTCCTTTCCTCCGCGACGGCTCCTGTAGCCTTGTGCCATTTGGCGTCGGGGCCGCCGCGGGGAAGAAGGCCACTTGTCTGCCTGGGGAAGGTAGGACACGCATACCAGCATCCAGGAACCATGCCAAGAGTACACAGAACATGGTGGCGGTACAAAGCATATAGAACTACATTCACATCCCGAGCTTTAGTGGAGAATTTAATCAATCATTTTACACAAACCTGATCTAGCTTCAATATATGGAAGTGACAGGCTGAATGATGAGCAAATTCAATCACAGTACTTCATAGCACATCATAAATTGAAACATCTGTAAAATTAGAATTAATCCTTAATCTGCATCTGTAATGGAAAACTATAATTACTGCATTTGGTGTCATATTAGGCTCAGATCAAATGCTTATTCTGAACAACAATTATCAGGGCCCAACGCTTATTCACTAAATATCTCCACACATTTATCTGTAAGTGTTTATTTATATTTTATGAGGTGCTTAAGCTTCCGTTTTAAAGTCAGCTGAAACCATTGTCTGTGCCCAGCAGCAACATTTAATCTCCTAGTCACTGCCAAATGCCCTGGTACGGAAATAATTTATGGACACCTACAGCAGAATCGGAATGGGGGCTTAGTTAACCAATTGAAAGCAATCATGTACATTTAAATAACTGGGCTAACCTTGATTTCCCACTGAAGTACTCGGTGTTTGATGATGCTGTCAAAATATTGAAAATAACTTAATTGGTAGCTTTATCTCCAGCTGGGGATGATCCAAAAGAAAAGCACACAGTCTGTCTCCTAAGGGCATTCTCAATCACATTTAAATGGATGGTCACAAGCAAATCATGGTGCAGGGTTGCCCACAGGTATCATCAAATATATGGTTGTCATATTTCAAAACTATGTTTTGAAATGGAAAAAGGCTATTTAACCCATGCAACCCACTTTTTATTTTGAGGTCTCTGTTTCAGACTCATTTTGTGATTGTTTTGCTCCTTCCAATCTACAATCCTCCTCTCAGATAATGAGGTCTTATATTGACATTGCAATGGTTGTTACTCATGAGAAAATATCATCTCAAATGTGACCAGCATTTTGGAAGGTATGTGACTTATCTTTGAGATTGTAATTACTGAGATGGGAAAAGCTTTTATCAATGGGACCAATGGAATAAAGCACATAATTGCCACAACTGGACAAGTTTAGAAATTATTATTGCAACTTTAAAAATGCACGCTGTAGTTTCAAAGCCATTGCATCATTACCTGTACCCACATGCCCTATACGTTGCTCATACAAAGACGCTTGAAATATGGGGCAAGGTTTCTGCGATCCAGCACCACAGTTAGGTATTTCCATTCGCAGATTTAAATAAATAGTAAATTGCGCAGTCAATGCACCCAAAGCCATTCAGTACTGTGTGCAAGGTACAAGCAGTTTTACGGGTTTAAAAACATTTCTGCTGTGTACCATAGACCTCTTGTCCTGTCATTTTACAAGAAGTGTCATTTAAAAAGAAGACATTTAAAAAAAGATAAGGCAAACCCAAAAGTTTCAAATTGTTCTATGCTGTATTAATAATGAAATGAAATGAAATGAAATGAAATGAAAATGAAATGAAAATCGCTTATTGTCACGAGTAGGCTTCAATGAAGTTACTGTGAAAAGCCCCTGAATAATGAATGTGTTCGTGCATTTGTCTAAGAACTAACTATTTTAACAGCATTTAATAAAGTTAATTTTCTCATGAAGCTAGCAAAAAGTAATTTTGTGCTTTAGGGCGTGATTCTCTGGACCTCAGCTGTGTGTTCTTTGGCAGCGCGCCATTCGCTGCGCGCCATTCGCTGCCAGTGGGGCTCTCTACTCCCACCGCTTTGCCAATGGGATTTCCCTTTGTAGCCAACCTATGCTGTCGGGAAACCCACCGGTGGGGGTGCATTACCGGCGGGAAAAGAGAATCCCAATGGAGAAATCCAGCCTTAATGTCTTCATTGCCAATACAACTTAAACTACTAAAATAACCTTAGTTTTGTTTCTATAGTTTATTAAAAAAAAATAGAATGAAAGAAAATATGTTTATTTTCAAATACTGTATTACTCTCATTTACTGTACAAGAAATTGCCATTTTCTGTAATGGTAATTTTCTTTGGACTTTATGTTAACCTGTTATAGTCTTACTGGTTGATAGCTATTTTAGAGAATGAGTGGTGTCTTGCTGTTGTGAGGGATTATTCTAAATTGGTTTGAATATCAGTATTTATTTTTATACCTGATGATAGAGTGTTAATGTTGCAAACACTTGTGTTATACTGACTGGTATTTGTCTTGAACAGGAAAACGAGCATTTTTTTTGCTTGACGTTATAAATGTGAAAAAAGGGAGACCAGACAGAGCTTGCATTTTTAAAAGTATAAAAAGTACGACTGGTTGAAGAAGCTGTGTATGTGGGGAACTCGGGACATGGGTGCGGTCAGTAAATCTCGGGAGAGGTCGCTCGTGAGATTTATCCAACTCATTCTGCCTCGCAAGGGATCTCGCAAGACGTCGCGATCTGGACCCCACCTGCAATGGGCGGGGCCTAAATTTGCTAATTCAAGTGTTCAGTCAGGCTCATTTGGATATGCTCTCACCGGAGTTACCCAAGGCACGGGATCTAATACCTGTGCCTCGGAGACCACAAGCAAGCGCCGTTTTCCATTGGTCTCCACCAATGTGAACCAGGCAAAACGGCATTTGGGGGGTGTCTCCCAGGTGAGTGGAGGCCCCTGGGTAGTTGGTACCCTGGCACTGCTGATGCCAAGTTGGCACCCTGGCAATGCCATCTGTGTGCCATCTTGGCACTGCCAGGTGGCGCTGACAGACTGTCAGGGGCACTGCCAGGCTGGCGGTGCTCAGGTGGCATTTTACCCACACCGGGGATTGGGCCCGGGGTTGCCCTGCCCTTATGAGGTGGAGTGCAAGGTGTTCGATGTCCTCCTTATTGGTAGTTAGGTTATTTGGGCGTGTCTGAAGGCTGTGGTGGGGGTTCTAGAGATCGGGGCATCATTTAAAAATGGCACCCCGATCTCTTCCTGCACTGGCGATCGAAGCTCGTCAGTGCAGGAAATGGGACTAAGTGTGGCCTCGGACTAAGTGTTCTTCGCTGAGGCGCCGAAATGAAGCGCAATCTCGATTAAAATAACAGAGTCATTCTCACTGCTGCCAGCATCAGGAAATACCTGGCTAAACATGTTCAACACAGGACTGTTTAATTTCCATTAAATCATGTCCAATAGATAGATCATAATCATCCATTTACAATTGAAAAATGGGCAGCCAGTAATTGGAAATCTGAGGTGCATGGCAGGGTTGGCACAGCTCGGCATCAACTTTGATGCTCAGCGTCCGCCTCATGCAATATTGGGCAGATCTATGAATGGACCAAGCAAGTCACCTTATAAAACAGCTGAAAGGCTACTTAATATATATCCCACACTGGTTTCAGAGCCCCAAATACCAAGTTCAGGTATAAAAGCATGAAGCATGCACCATGCACATTCAGCCCCTGTTGTCACTAGTACTGGATGCCCTAATAATAATAATAATAATCTTTATTGTCAAAGTAAGTTTAAATTAACAGTGTAATGAAGTTAGTGGAAAAGCCCCTAGTCGCCACATTCCGGCAGCTGCCCGGGTTCACTGAGGGAGGATTCAGAATGTCAAAATTACCTAACAGTACGTCTTTCGGAACTTGTGGGAGGAAAACTGGAGCACCCGGAGGAAACCCATGCAGACATGGGGAGAACGTGCAGACTCCGCACAGACAATGACCCAAGCCGGGAATCGAACCTGGGACGCAGTCCCTAAAGGGACCAGTGAAGGCAGCTCAAGAAATGGCCTTGGAACTTTTGAGTTTTGAGGTTTTCTGAGCCAAAGTGCTGCCCCTAGAATAGAGGAAACATGTGTAACACGTAGACTAGAGCAAGTAACAGAGCTGATAATTAAACCACACCAATATAACAGAAAAACAGGGCAATGCGAACAGGTCTTGAGAGATTTTGAATTTAAGACTAGAATGGAGCCGAAACAAAGTGACACGAAAGAAAGATTAATTTTACTTTCTTTCCTTTCCCAATATTATTCAGTGAAGCAAATTATTCTTCCACAAGTCTTATGTTTTCTGCTTCGGATCATGTAGCACTTCAAAGCTGCAATAAAATATTCTCCAACACTCAGAATGATTACATTGGCTAACCATTCCTACTTTTTGAAAGCTCCACATAAATGTAATATTCCCAGCTTACCGACTACAATTAATTATGTAAATTCAATAAAGGGCAAGATTGTGGCACAGTAAGCAAAATCCAAAATTTAATATCCAGAAATATGTGAAACAAAATTCATATATGTATTACATTTTTCTCCGGAACATTGAATTTGTCCAGATAATATTTCACCCTTGGGGATTTTTAAGTAGTGTTTTTGAGGCAATGCTTAATGGAAGTTTCCTATTTAACATGCCAATTTTGTGTCCACAATTATCAATCGTGTTTAGTTTTAAAACGTACATAGCTTTATAAAGGATTTACATCTGAGTGATACAAGAAGATTAAAATTAAATATGAGAAATATGATAACTTAACAGCTGATAGCTCTGGAATACAAACTGAGTTGCAATGAATGCATGGCATATGCTTCATTGCATCAAAGAAGAAATTTATTGAAGAAAATTCCAAGTATAACAAACAAAAGCTTTGTTTCAGATTTGAAAGTGTAGAAAAGGGGATTTTAATGTTCTCAGTCAACAGAAGGTAGTTTGTAATATAGTATTATATCTATTTAACTGTCTTGTTTTGATCATAAGAAATAGAGGAGGCAACATCCTCCTTCAGCCAACTCCACAGTTTAAGAGCAGCATGGTGACCCTCAACTTCAACAATACATTCTCATGCAGTTCACATATCCTGGAATTCATTGGAGTACAAAAAATCTTTTGGTCTCAGCCTTGAAAATACTCAATGATGGAGTGTCCACAGCCCCTGGAGAATTTTGAAGTTGCACAATCCGATGTGTGAAGAGGTGTCTCCTCACCTCAGTCCAAAATGGCCGATCCCTTATCCTGAGTCTATGATCCCGAGTTCTAGATTCTCCACATCTACTCTCTCTATATCTCTCTCTCTCTCTCTCTCTCTTTCATCCTCTCGGAATATTATGAGGTGGATTCCCGATGCGGCAGAAAATCTAGCGTCAGACTACAAACGGGATCCCATTCCGATGTTCCAGTGCCTGGCCGCCGCAGCAGCAAGCTACATGCTCTGCAACGGTGGGGGATGCAAATGGGTTCAAATAACCCATCTGATAACGGGCTGGAAGTCTGATTCTTCATACCTCCGTGATGCTCTGGGCCTCTCGGCTGCGATTCCCGTAGGCATTGATTGGTGCAAGTCTTTTCCATTGTGGCCCTGGTGCAGTGAACCCCAGGGGGTAAGAACGTAACATAATCCATTGGCGGACCACCCTAACCCCCACAACACACATTCTTCCCACCCCACCCTCCAGCTCTGCATCAGAGACACCATATCAGTGATCCACCCATATTACAGACCCCTCCGATACCACATAGAAGCAACTTCCATGTTACAGACCCTCCCCACAGAGACCCCAATTCAGAGCCCATAGCATAGACACCCCAATCAGATACACTCCCGTATCAGAGACCCCCATATCAGACCCAGCCACTCCCCCCCCCCCCTCTCCCCCCATCAGTCACTCCAGCCTGGAAGCTAAAGTCAAGTCCAGGAAGAAACAATGTAAAATCACTGCTTTTTCACTTTACAGTCCCTTACACCAGCTGCCACAAACCAAAGTGTTGAAAGCAACACATGTTATTGCAACAACTGTTATTTTATAGAAAGCCAAAGCACATCATGAGGCTTTAAATCTCCTCAGATCCTTTGATCTGCAAGACGTCGATTCACTTACAAAGAGAAATAACTTTTAGTAGATTACAATTGACAGGGCAATAGCTTCCAGAAAACCAGGAGTCTGGATTGTTTTTGTAATTTCCCTTCACGCTTCAATGCATCTCAAGTACCCTGCTGTGAATCTAAGCACAATGTTTATAAACATCAGCTATGATTGATGGGCAGCACGATAGCACAGTGTACTGTTGCTTCCAAGCGACAAGGTCCCGGATTCGATTCCTGCTTGGGTCACCATCGTGAAGAGCCTGCATGTTCTCCCCGTGTCTGCATGGGTTTCCTCCGGGTGCTCCGGTTTCCTCCCACAAGTCGCAAAAGACATGCTGTTAGGTGAATTGGACATTCTGAATTCTCCCTCTTTGTAAGCGAACTGGGTATGGCGACTCGGGGAATTTCATAGTAATTTAATTTCAGTGTTAATGTAACAATAATAAAGATTACTTATTTATTTATTAATAATACATATCCTCGCCACATCAAAAGCAGTTAAGTGCTTTCGGCTGAGAAAAAGAGGAAGTGAAAGCACTAATCTCCCAGATGTTTGTAAACATCTATAAATTGTCTCATATAAACAGGGCTTTTGGTCAATTAAAAGTAAACTGGCGATAGAAACACAATGATGCTAGAACTGCCCTTTATTCAGGGTTCATCAATAATATATTAATCCATAACATTTGCAGTAGGGGATGGAATGAAATTACACGTATAAAAGTCAATCGTACATCAAACCTAATTGACCTCATGATTTTTGCCCCTGGCTTTCATGCAAAAGTCATCCCGACTTTTTTGGGGGCAATCAAAGCCAAAGGATTTCTGTATAATCCCCGTAATCAAATTAAAAACCTCAATTCATTGTTTATTAAAAAGTTACATCTAGCATATTTCCTCCAGTTTCTACCTTTCAATTAAGGCAGGAAGTATATGGATTGTTTGATTTTTTTGGGGAGAGGGGGGAGAAACTGACTGATCAGAGAAGAGAAATAATGGAAGCAGAATGCAGAGGCCAACTTTTAGAATAAACATTAAGTAAATGAATGCCAGGTCTAAACAAAATGGTGTTGTAAACCACTGCCCCCAGATTTCCTGGGGAGGGGAAGGATTGGCCTTGCCAATCAGGTCCTTGTGAATGCTAACTCCGCGTCAACACCCTGCATGAAGGCCTAGGTCAAAGGCTTGGAAAAATCAGTTGACACTTTCCACCAGCCTCGCCCTTTCCTTTCCTTCCGCTGGTCTCCAAGCAGCATTGAAACCTCAGGCCAAGCCACAGATGACACTTCCTTCCCTGGGATGTGGAAGAGGGGTAGGGAGGCTCCTTAATAGAAAAACAGAGGGACTGAGACGGACAATGAATGGTTGTTGTGGACATTGTCTCCCACATTACCTTCTAGATTCTTTTGAGAGCCATGTGAAATAAGGCAGAAAAGGGTATGGTTTAGCTTTATAATAATAACCTTTATTGTCACAAGTAGGAATACATTAACACTGCAATAAAAAACCGCTAGTCACCACATTCCAATGCCAGTTCGGGTACACAGCGGGAGAATTTAGAATGTCCAAATGACCTAACAGCACATCTTTCGGGACTTCTGGGAAGAAACCGGAGCACCCGGAGGAAACCCACGCAGGTACAGGGAGAACGTGTAGACTCCACACAGACAGTGACCCAAGCCAGGAATCGAACCTGGGACCCTGGAGCTGTGAAGCAACAGTGATAACCACTGTGCTATCGTAGTTGAAAGTAAGCCCCCCCAAAAACATTACTTGTGAAAAAGCCAACGCCTGAACACTTTGTGTCAGAAGGTTTGACCCAACAAAATTTTACTTTTACGTCAGGAAATGTGGTAAATGCCTGCTGGGACACCAAGGCTGTATTTTGAGCCAAGGCTGGTTACTCACTGAAAGATTCTCAAACATCAGCGCAATACAAAAAGTTACAACAACAAAGCACCAATGCAACCAGAATTACCACGGAAATCACTATTAATGTTAAAAAGAAATGCTCAAGCCGAGTGCTCCTCTATTGTTCAGGAAAGGCATCCAAAATAGTCAGTCTGTTAAGCTGCTGCATATCGTTATGATATAAAAGATATTAAGAATTTGGCAAGGTTTCACCCATGACACTACAAGTTCAAATGACAGGGAGAAATTGAAGGAAGCAGTGGTGCTCCCAGGATAATTGTTGCAGAGCTCCCAGATCCAGTCCCATTCGCAGAAACTTGAAGAAGATTAAGTAAATTCTGAAATCCCACACATTCTCAACAGGGAAGCAGTACTCACAGGGAGTACTGGGCTTATAGCATTGCAATTTCCTTGAGTACCTTAGTACTCCTGAATATTGTGTTCTTGCATGGCTCCACCATCAGCTAGCACTTTAACTTAGCTTTTCCCAGGAAAAAAGTTTGCATATCAGAAATAAAGTAATATGTATGAAAAATACCTTTAAGATAGAGCACCACCATGAATAAGGTTTTCCTACTCAGAGAAATTCTGACAACCAAATTAAGAAAAAATGTGAAAAATGTCAAACAAAATTCAGACACAACAAACCTCCTTGACTGGGTTGCTCAGTAAAACCTAACCATTCCACAAAAGTCTACAAGATACTCTTGGAAAACTTCCACTATCTCTACTTCATATCAATAGGGAAAAGCTTCAACTTGCTGCCCAAGCAGAAGACTGGAGATGTATAGCGGTTTCACTTGTTATTGCTGGTTTTAAGCCTTGGCACATGGTTGAAAACCAATTTCAGTGTAAATGCTCCATAATCTCAATATATTGTACTTCGATAAGACAATGCTGAAAGACCCCCTGATGGTCCATTGACATAGTTGTGACCACATTGAATAATTTGTGACAGAGTCCAAAGGAGGATAATGAAAGCAAAACATTGAAGATGCTGGAAATTTGAAATAAAAACAAAGAGTGCTGGGAAAGCGCAGGTCAGCTGGCTCCTGTTATGTTTCGAGTCCAGACTGACTCTTCTTTGGAAATAAGAACAGACCTTACGTATGCAGGGCTACAAGGTAAGACTGCCAATATTGTGGTTTATTTTGCACGAATAAAATTACTGTGCAATATTTCTTTTAAATGGCACGGATAATGAACTAGTCGAACTCAAAACTGAGGAGAATTTTCACATGTTATATTACAATGGACTATCTCATACCTAATTGAAAAGTGAAATTATCCACCATCAAATATATGTAGTATATTTTGTTATTATGGCTAATTTCTTGATTTAAAACCACCACTGACCAGTCATTCTAGTCAACCTCTGATTTTTCTTGTCTCTATTTTATTTAGTCTCTCTACCCGCCCATTTTATTTCTTCTCCTGGTCTGGCTCTCTATCTTCCCTAATCTGTCCATACCAATCTGGATGTCTCTCTCTTCTGCTTTGTTGAGTCTGTTCTCACCCACTCCTAAATCCAGGCCTGGTGCTAAAATGAAAAAGGCCAGCAGCTTGAGAGTTGTTTTTTGTTTTCAGGACTGGCAGCTGATTTCACAGAGAGCGAGAAGCCTGGAATGTGAACTTTACCTCCACTGGGTTCAGTTCCACTTTCTTTCCATTGTGGGTAGTAATTTGGGGATGGGTGACGGGATTGGTCGTTGAAAGGGGAAGCAAAAGGATGAAAGGCGTCAAGGGTATTTCTGAATTACAAGTCCACAACCGACTATTATCGGACATCTTGACATTGAACAATTTCTGGGGTGAGATTCTTCCATTAAACCAAAGATCAACCAACCAATCAGAAAGTAATATTCCACACCTGAATTAAGGACAGTTAAATAATCCAAGCTACAATGACCACAGAGTGCTGCATGGGCACGACCTGTTTGTGCTTTAATTTAAACTTACTTCAAGGATTAGATTTTTGAGGGGTGGGGGGTAGTGTACTTTTTACTCACCTCCCCCCAACAAAGAAAAGTAATTTTCAAAAATGGTTGCCCTGCAGCAATAGTATGCTTCTGTGGCCTGAACAAGCTGAGGGTCAGACTGTTACCACTCAATGGAAAGGAAGTCCATCCCTTGAGAGCTGCTAACGAACATGAGTGGATGCCACCTACAATGATCAAAGATGGCTACTGGATCCAAGTCAGTTCAAGGCTTTTCGTTCCAGGATTGGGTGTACCATAGAGCAGGGGGGTGTTGGGTTGGGTTTCGGAGGCAAAACAGGCAAGAACAAAGGGAGCGGTAATATCTGAGGGGTGCAGATCCTTTTGCTCTTACCTTCTTCGGCTGTTCTATGTATCAGGGCAGTAGAGGTGGATTGAGAGCCTTAAAGTGGGTAATAATTGGCCATTTAAGGGATTCAAAAGACCCAAGGGTGGGCAGGCTAGTTATGGGGCCAGGTTGAGGGTGGGCCGGGAAGGAGGTGAGTTAGCAATCTGACATATTTTACATGCATCCCCATTGAGAACATGCCTTGCGGGGGGCCATAAAATCAAGCCTCAAATACAGCTGACAGTTACTCTGAGCCATTGATATTCTCCAGTTATGACTGCAGTGAAAGCACGGTGGCGCAGTGGGTTAGCACAGCAGCCTCACAGCGCTGAGGTTTTAGGTTCGATCCCGGCCCTGGGTCACTGTCCGTGTGGAGTTTGCACATTTTCCCCGTGTTTGCGTGGGTTTTGCCCCCACAACCCAAAAATGTGCCCCTTAATTGGAAAAAATGAATTGGGTTCTCTAAATTAAAAAAAAATAATATGACTGCAGTGAACATGTTACATCCCTTGTACGTACAGAAAGAAGCATCTATCAATACCTGCATGAAGTCATGCTATACCCAAAAAGCATGGACATTAAATCCAGCAAAAAGTTTATTTTTGGTAATTGGATGCCCCCATCCAATGGATGCCCAGCCCCCATCCAATGGCTGCCCGGGGCCAACGCACCGTCGCCCCCCCCCCCCTCTGCACACCGCTGCCCCCCCCTCTGCACGCCGCTGCCCCCTACCCCAACCCCCTACCCCTACCCCCCTACCTCTACCCTACCCCCCACCCCCCACCCCTACCCCCCCACCCCTACCCACCCACCCCTACCCACCCCTACCCCCGACCCCTACCCCCCTACCCCCCGACCCCTATCACCCCCACCCCCCCACCCCTACCCACCCCTACCACCCCGACCCCTACCCCCCTACCCCCTGACCCCTACCCCCCAGCCCCCCACCCCTACCACCCCTACCCCCCCACCCCCACCCCCCCCAACACCAATACCCCCCCAACACCCCCACCCCTACCCCCCAACCCTCTCCAACGCTGCTACCCCCCCCCCAACACAAACGCCGGTACTCTTCTCCCCCCCCAAACGCCGGTACTCTTCCCCCCCCACACACACAAACGCCGGTACTCTCCTCATCCCCCCCCTCCCCCACACACAAACGCCGGTACTCTCTCCTCCTCCTCCCCCCCCCCACACAAACGCCGGTACTCTCCTCCTCCTCCCCCCCCCCAAAACGCCGGTACTCTCCTCCTCCCCCCCCCCAAACGCCAAAAAGCATGGACATTAAATCCAGCAAAAAGTTTATTTTTGGTAATTGGATGCCCCCATCCAATGGATGCCCAGCCCCCATCCAATGGCTGCCCGGGGCCAACGCACCGTCGCCCCCGCCCCCCCCCCTCTGCACACCGCTGCCCCCCCTCTGCACGCCGCTGCCCCCTACCCCAACCCCCTACCCCTACCCCCCTACCTCTACCCTACCCCCCCATCCCTACTCCCCCACCCCTACCCCCCCACCCCTACCCACCCACCCCTACCCACCCCTACCCCCGACCCCTACCCCCCTACCCCCCGACCCCTATCACCCCCACCCCCCCCACCCCTACCCCCCCCTACCACCCCGACCCCTACCCCCCTACCCCCTGACCCCTACCCCCCCAGCCCCCCACCCCTACCACCCCTACCCCCCCACCCCCACCCCCCCCCACCCCTACCCCCCCAACCCCCCACCCCTACCCCCCCAACCCTCTCCAACGCTGCTACCCCCCCCCCAACACAAACGCCGGTACTCTTCTCCCCCCCCAAACGCCGGTACTCTTCCCCCCCCACACACACAAACGCCGGTACTCCTCCTCATCCCCCCCCCCCCCACACACAAACGCCGGTACTCTCCTCCTCCTCCCCCCCCCACACAAACGCCGGTACTCTCCTCCTCCTCCCCCCCCCCAAAACGCCGGTACTCTCCTCCTCCCCCCCCCCCAAACGCCAAAAAGCATGGACATTAAATCCAGCAAAAAGTTTATTTTGGTAATTGGATGCCCCCATCCAATGGATGCCCAGCCCCCATCCAATGGCTGCCCGGGGCCAACGCACCGTCGCCCCCGCCCCCCCCCCCTCTGCACACCGCTGCCCCCCCCCTCTGCACGCCGCTGCCCCCTACCCCAACCCCCTACCCCTACCCCCCTACCTCTACCCTACCCCCCCCACCCCCCACCCCTACCCCCCCACCCCTACCCACCCACCCCTACCCACCCCTACCCCCGACCCCTACCCCCCTACCCCCCGACCCCTATCACCCCCACCCCCCCACCCCTACCCACCCCTACCACCCCGACCCCTACCCCCCTACCCCCTGACCCCTACCCCCCCAGCCCCCACCCCTACCACCCCTACCCCCCCACCCCCACCCCCCCCCCACCCCTACCCCCCCAACCCCCCCACCCCTACCCCCCCAACCCTCTCCAACGCTGCTACCCCCCCCCAACACAAACGCCGGTACTCTTCTCCCCCCCCAAACGCCGGTACTCTTCCCCCCCCACACACACAAACGCCGGTACTCTCCTCATCCCCCCCCCCCCACACACAAACGCCGGTACTCTCCTCCTCCTCCCCCCCCCACACAAACGCCGGTACTCTCCTCCTCCTCCCCCCCCCCCCCAAAACGCCGGTACTCTCCTCCTCCCCCCCCCCAAACGCCGGTACTCTCCTCCTCCCCCCCCCCACAAACGCCGGTACTCTCCTCCCCCCCACCCCCCCCCCCCCCCCCCCACAAACGCCGGTACTCGCCAGACTTCGGCCCATCCGGGCCAGAGAATTAATCACCGTAAAAATTAAATGACATCCCGCCGGCGCCAGCTGTTCTCCGAGGCTACCGGCGGGATTTGAACTACGCCGTTTAATGGCGGTTCGGAAAATTCTAAACATGGCGGGAGCAGGAATAACGCCGCCGCCGGCCGATTCTCCGACCCTGCGTGGGGTCGGAGAATTTCGCCCCATATCTGGAGTATTGTGTACAGTATTGTACAAGGAAGGATATAAATGTATTGAAAGCAGTTCAGAGAATGTTTACTATACTCGTACCTGGAAAGCGCGGTTTGGTTTATGAGGAAAGGTTGGACAGTCTAGGCTTGTATCTGCTGGAGTTTACACGGTTAAGGCTACTTGATTGAAACATGAGGGGTCTTGACAGGGTAGATGTGGAGAGGATTGCCCCTCTTGTAAAATAATCTAGGACTCGGGATCACTGTTTAAAAATAATGTATCACCAATTAAGACAGAGAGGAGTAGAAATGTTTTCCTCCGATGGGCCATGTGTCTTTGCAATTTGCTTCCTGAAAAGACGATGGAAGCAACGTCTTTGATTATTTTTACCGCAGGCTAAATAGATTCATGATTAGTAAGGGGTGAAAGGTTTTGGGGACAATCAGATGAGCCATGATCTTATTGAATAACGGAACAGGTTCAAGAGGCCCAATGGCGTACTGCCCCTAATCAATATATTTGTGTGTTGCTGGAGAGCTCTAACTAGCATGCCTTGCTTAGTCAATGAACATATCCCAACTCTGTCATGTGACAAATTATATCATATGCTGTCTCATGCTGTGTACAGATTATGAGCATTTTAACACATACTACAACAAATACCAGTCAGCAGCAGTGCTTGAATGTTGTTTAAGTATAAAGGACAAAACCCTGTTTTTAATGCAAGCAGGTGAAAATCTGCTCCCCCACTGAACCATTGTGGAATTTGAATCAGCACTGCATCCTCCAGCATGGTATAATTGGAGCAGTCATCTCCTCTCTTTTATATTTTTCTTTCCTCTTTCTGTTCCTTTTCCTTTGTGGCGGGGCAGTCAGGCTGTCTCCTTGGCTTCCCTGAGTGTATTTCAATGTTGGTAGGGTTGCAGAGGTGGACCTTGGCACTGAGCACTGCAGTTGCTGCAGTGACTTTCAGTGGGTCCAGTGTGGCCCCACCAGCTGGTGGAGGGAGCAGGATTGATGAGTACCCAGGATTTCTCAAGGTTTCGGGGCTGTTCTCTGTGGGTTTGCAGAGTGGGCAGACCCTAGGATGGGGAAAATGGAAGGTGGCTCGGTGAAGGAGAAGAGTGCCTATGTCACCCTGGCAAAGAACGTTTCACTGGCGGGTGAAGCAGGTGGATGCCAATACTGAGTGTGAGAAGTTTATTGAGGTGCTGAACTTTGATGAGCCTGAGGCTGGAACAGAGAATCTGCTGGAGGTAGAAATTTCTGAGGAAATGGGAGGCACTGAGGCATAGGCAAAGGTGCAGGAGCAAGAGAGTGTGGCTGAGGCCTATGTCAGTGCATGAAAAACTAATGAGGGGTACTGGAGCGGGTTTCCAGTTACTGGGGACCAAGGAGCCAAATTCCCTGAGTCTAAGGAGCTCCAAGATGCTGAAGATCCTGTCTATGGTCCGGGTGCAAGGTTATCTGGCTCAATGTACTGTTGAAGGGGAAGGGGCAGCACGGTAGCATTGTGGATAGCACAATGGCACAATGGCTTCACAGCTCCAGGGTCCCAGGTTCGATTCCGGCTTGGGCTACTGTCTGTGCGGAGTCTGCACATCCTCCCCATGTGTGTGTGGGTTTCCTCCGGGTGCTCCGGTTTCCTCCCACAGTCCAAAGATGTGCAGGTTAGGTGGATTGGCCATGATAAATTGCCCTTAGTGTCCAAAATTGCCCTTAGTGTTGGGTGGGGTTACTGGGTTATTGGGATAGGGGGGGTGTTGACCTTGGGTAGGGTGCTCTTTCCAAGAGCCGGTCCAGACTCGATGGGCCGAATGGCCTCCTTCTGCACTGTAAATTCTATAATAAGAAGTGCTATGGACATGCTGTTTCCTCCCAACTTGTTTCTTCATTGCAATTCGAGTCCAGTTTTAAGCCATTTTGGAAACAGTGGGGTTAGGAAGTAAATGAGAAAGATCCAGGATCACAACCCTTCATTCATGCTGGTGCATGCTATTCCTGATCCCAGTATTTGATAAGATCTGCAAAACAGCTGATTCGAGACTCTGGGTTGAGTTTTTCGGTGTTGTAAACAGTTGGCTAACAGTCGTGCACTGTAAGCAGTTTCTTTCTTTAGGATAAACTTTTTCATCAATGCACTTACATATTTGGTGCCAGTGGATCACTGGAGTCTTCAGCGGTCACACGTGCTATTTTTCCTGCGTTACAATTTTCTGTCCTTTTTCTGTCACCCCATCACCTTCTTATCTGCTTCTTGCGTTTCTTCCTTTCGAGACAGAATGGATTGAACTTCTTATCTTTATGTCTTTTGCTTTTCTTTTAACCAGCCAATCATATCAGAATAAAAGCTCACTTAGCAGACTCCAGCTAGAATGCAGCGGAACCAGCAACTAATTTGTTATATTTGACTTTAATTACAATCCACAAATCGAAATGTAATCACCCAACTATTACAGGAGCATAGAAATTGTTAGGAACCAAAGGACTATTTGGTTTGCCTTCTACCACCCCGGTGGTCACACGGTTATCTAGTGGAGATGTTAAGTAATCATCTGCGGCACATTGGTTAGCACTGCTGCCTCACAATGCCTGGGATCCAGGTTCAATTCCGGCTTCGGATGACTGTCTGTGTGGAGTTTGTCCGTTCTCCCTGTGTCTGCATGGAATTCCTCTGGCTGCTCCGGTTTCCTCCCACAGTCCAAAGATGTGCAGGTTAGGCGGTGGTTATGACGTTACAGGGATAGGGTAGGGGAGTGGGCCTAGTTAGGGTGCTCTTTCAGAGGGGCAGTGTAGACTTGATGGGCTGAATGGCCTCCTCCTACACTATATGGATGCTATAGTGATCAATCATTATCAATGCCTGACGCACGATCAATTGCACAAAAGACTCAGATTGGTACAACTGTGGTTTTGTTACAGTCAGATGCGTGGCCTCCGACTGTAGCTGGTGAAATGGCTGATTAGAAGGAGGACATGCATATTTATACGGCTCCTTGTGGGCAGAGCTAGCCGGCAGGGGCTACTGGTGAACCTGTAGTGCAGGTCCGACCTTACATCCCTTAATACAGGTGCACACAATGGTTCACCACAATGCCGTATGCAACAAAGCCAGAAATGACAAGGAAAACCCAATGTTGGAAATTTTTGAGTCTTTAAGTCAACAGTCGCATTTTTCCTCCTGAAAATACTACACTTGCCACAAGTCATGCCTCGAATTACACATATATCATATTCTAAAATGTCACCCTGAATCCCATCTCCAGGTGGGAGTCCCAGTGCTGTTCTCGCTGCACAGCTTACAATCTAACTGCTTCCTCAAGACTGGTGCTGCACTCCAAAATGCAAATCACCATAGAATATTTATAAAATAATACAAGAGAAATATAACTGACAGCTGGAATGAAAAATCATTAAATGGCATCCCTAAAGAAAACAAAGGTTTGCATGTGTAGTGCACCTCTCCCCAGTTTTAACCACTGCCACTTGGCTCTCCAGGGGCTATTGCTGGCCTCGATAAAACCCTCCCGAAGCAGCCGCTGGATTTTGGACCTGATGAAGGCCTTGTCCTGGGCGCTGTACTGTCTGCTCCTGGTGGCAACGGGTTTGCAATCCGCAGTTAGATTGGCAAAGAGGGAGGGTGAGTCAACCTTGAGGGTCGCGAGGCCGCAAATGGCGAGTGGAGGTAGGGGCCCGCCGAATTTGAGGGTGAGACTCTGGAGATTGCACTGGAAATCCAGGCCCAGCAATAGTGCAGCGCAGAGATTAGGAAGGACGTAGAGGCGGAAGCCGGTGAATTCTACGCCCTGGACTGTGAGAGTGACCGTGCAGAACCCTCGGATGGGGACAGAGTGGGATCCGGAAGCCAGGAAGATCCTTTGATTGGCGGGGTGGACCGCGAGTGAGCAGCGCCTTACCGTATCCGGGTGTATGAAGCTTTCGTGGCTTCCAGAGTCCAGCAGGCAAGAGGTCACGTGGCCGTCGATTTTCACCGTTGTGGAAGCGGTGGCCAGGTTGTGTGGACGAGATTGGTCCAGCGTCATCGAGGTGAGCTGCGGGTGGTCGTCAGAGGTGGCGGATGGACCCAGATCGTGATGTGTAGTTGGCGTTCCAGCCCCGTGGGGAAGACAAGATGGCGGCATCCGGAGGTCCTGTGAGGGACAAAATGGCGGTGCCCAGTTGTCGCACATGGCTCTGGGAGGAGAAGATGGCGGCGCCCACTTGCCGCACGTGGGACCGGGAGGAGACGATGGCGGCGGCCACTGGCCACACGTGGCCCTGGGAGGAGATGATGGCGGCACCCATTGTGGGTTCGGCAGGGGGGAGGGAACGATTGCAGGCGCTATAACGGCGACTGCGCGGGCCTGGCACACAGCTGCAAAGTGGCCCTTTGTACTGCAAAACCTGCAAGTGGCGGCGTGGGCTGGGCAGTGTTGGTGGGGGTACTTCTGCTGACCGCAGAAGTAGCAACGGGGACCCCCGGGGTGCACAGATTGGCGGGCGGCGCAGGCGTATTGAGTAGGAGAGGCCCCAGTCGGGGGGGTCATTTGCGGGGTCCAGGAGGGGTAGGAGGGGTGGGCCGCGCGGCGAGAGGGGTAGGCCTGAACGTTACAAGACGTGACCGTCATGGAGAGCGCTAAAGTTTTGGTCTCGGCAAGGTCGATCGTGGCCCCTTCCAGTAGTCGTTGACGGATGGAGTCCGACGCAATCCCTGTTACGAACGCATCGCGCATCAGGAGGTTAGAGTGTTCGGTGGCCGTAACGGTCTGACAGTCACAGTCCCGCACGAGTGGGATTAGGGCCCGCCAAAAGTCTTCGATTGACTCACCAGGTAGTTGAGAGCGAGTGGCGAATACGTGCCTGGCGAAGATCGTGTTTGATTTCTGCGCATAGTTCTCTTTTAGGAGTGCCATCGCTTCCACATAATTCGGGGCATCCTAGATCAACGGGAACCTGGAGTATAAAACTTGAATCCTCTGAGCTTCTGTCGGCACGTGGGTCGCAGCGTTGATGTAGGCCTCAAAACAAGCTAGCCAGTGATTAAAGTCCTTTCTGGCGTCAGGCGAGTGTGGATCCAACTGCAGGCGATCTGGTTTGATTCTGATATCCATTTCTTAGAAAATTTGACTGTAATAAATTGATGCACGATCAATTGCACAAAAGACTTAGATTGGTACAACTGTGGCTTTATTACAGTCAGATGCGTGGATTCCTACCTTACATCCCCTAATGGCTGATCAGAAGGAGGACACGCATATTTATATGGCTCCTTGTGGGCGGATATAGCCAGCAGGGGCTACCGGTGAACCTGTAGTGCAGGTCCTACCTTACATCCCTTAATATAGGTGCACACAGTGGTTCACCACAATGCCGTATGCAACAAAGCCAGAAATGACAAGGAAAACCCAATGTTGGAAATTTTTGAGTCAACAGTCGCATTTTTCCTCCTGAAAATACTACACTTGCCACAAGTCATGCCTTGAATTACACATATATCATATTCTAAAATGTCACCCTGAATCCCATCTCCAGGTGGGAGTCCCAATGCTGTTCTTGCTGCACTGCTTACAATCCAACTGCTTCCTCAAGACTGGTGCAGCACTCCAAAATGCAAATCACCATAGAATATTTATAAAACAATACAAGAGAAATATAACTGACAGCTGGAGTGAAAAATCATTAAATGGCATCCTTAAAGAAAACAAAGGTTTGCATGTGTAGTGCGCCTTTACAACTCCAGGATGTCCCAAAGCACTTAACAGTCAATCAAGTATTTTTGTAATATAAACACCATTGTAATGTGGGATGCACTGTAATATCAGTATCGAATGATATTTGGCCATTTTTCTGACTGAGGAAATACTTCCCACCATACTGCTTTCATTTAATTTGTGTACCCAGTGGGACCCTTCTAACTCAGTTGGTGAATTTGCACTGATTCATAAAAGTCACAAGAAAATTAAAATATTGCGGGTTCTGTACATCTTAAAGGAAAACAGAAAATGCTGGATAAATTCTGCATCTGTGGAGAGAGAAACAGAGTTCATGTTTCAAGTCTGTTTGACTCTTCTTCAGAGTTGAAGTTCAACAACTTCAGACCATGAACTCGCTCCTCCATTTTGATTTTTGGCTCTGTGTTGGAGTAGGTGTGGAGGAAAAAAAATCAAAATGGAGGCGAGAGTTCATGGTCTGAAGTTGTTGAGCTCAATGTTGAGTCAAAAAGTCTGCAAAGTGCCTTATTGGAAGATGAGGTGCTGTTCCTCCAGTTTGCGTTGAGCTTCACTGGAACATATCAACAGGCCAAGGACAGAAATGTGGGAATGGGAGCAAGATGGTGTGTTGAAATGGCAAGCAATGGAAAGATTGGGGTTATTTTTGTGGACTGAGCAAAGATGTTCTGCAAGGCAATCACCAAGTCTGCGTTTAGTCTCCCCAATGTCCAGGTGACCGCATTGTGAGCAGCGAGCACAATAGACACGGGGAGAACGTGCAAACTCCACACAGTCTCATGACGACCTGGTTATGTCTTGCGATTCCAGGAAGTTTTAAATAATCACACTTTTATTCACAAATGTTGAAGCTTTCTTCGAATGTATTTCTCAGATCACACCACGTGCTGCAGACTGATACAGTGTTGATTCAACCATGTATGTAATAGTGAGTGATATGGCACTCTGGAGAGTTATGTATGTATAGTTCCTAAATCATGTTGGAATCATACAGTTCTTGCCCCACAGGTTCCTGTTGTATGGTGCTGGTTAGCTCAATTAGATTAGCATGCCAATTCATTCTGAAGTAAAAGGAACAGAATTGAAAACTACGCAAGTCAAACCACAGCGCCATATAAATGAAGAAACGTTGATAAAAGTTACAATGATCACCTTTTCTTAAAATCATTAGCTTGACAACTAATTTGTGATCATCAGAAATATAATAAAATGTTTAATGACTTTTGACTCAAAGGTCAAAATGTTTATTCAGTTCAAACTTCTAAAAATGTGTTGAGAGTTGGATGCAGAATCTATACAGGGAAATAAATACTGTTTTGCAATGTGCTCGCTGCCATTTGCAGCCAATAAAAACCATTTCTTAAAGAATTCGGATTTAACACTGCTATGTAAACATTATGAATTTTTGTGGATTAGCAAAATAGCACAAACACCTAACATCAAATCCAAATGAAGTCAAATTCAAAACAATCTTAAATTTCCATTGCATTCTATGAGGTTAATTATCTGCAAACTAGGTGGAGGAATAACATTGTGTACCATTTTCTATCCTTCTATTTACAGTGTTGGCAACAATTAACTAACACTGAATAATTTTAGATTCTCTTTCGATTTCTTGTAAGTACACTGCCTGAGCTGTCCTTGCCTTTAGCCCCTTACCACATGTGAACTGACTCATCCAAGTACATACAGGGCGCGAATCTCCCATTTTCAGATTGTGTTCCCGCCAACGAGAAACCAGAGTGGTTCCTGCTAGCCACTAGGAGGGTTGGAGAATCAAGATTGCGTGTGCGCAAATTGGCCAGCAGGCTGCACACGTGAATCTCGTCAGATTCCCTATTCCCCAGGCGACAGATTCATTGAGTCGGGAATCACCTTGTCAGCTTGACAAACTGGAGCAGGTTTAAAGCTCTCCACTCACTCCAGACTGCCATTCCAGCCAAGAAGATGGTTGCAAGGAGACCAGCTCCAAGATTTCTTGGCATCGATATTGACTGCTTGCTGGATGCTATCGAGGAGGGGAGGGGTACTGTCTTACCAGGCGAAGACACCAACCAGCAGTCATGAACCAAGCTTGGGATGAGGTGGTGGATGCTGTGAGTGCTGGTTGTCTGCCAGGAGGACCGGCAAGCAATGTAGGAAGAAGCTGAATGGCCTCCTTTGAGCAGTTAGGGTGGGCAACCACCTCGGTGCCCCTGGAATTACTCCCATCCCTAATGCCAACCATCTGCCCCAAGACCCTTATATGCCTGTAACACTCAAGCATGTCCCTCAGAGCCCATCCTCCAGAAATCCCCAACACAAGTCAACCCGATCTTGTGGCCTGCCAGCATCTCACAATGTCCTTGCTATATCCCCAAGGACAAAGTGGGACATAAACGAAGGGAATGTCAGAAGACCGTCGGGGACATGTAGAGGTAGGCGTCATTACCATTTTTGAAGAACTGGTCATAGAATTCGCAGGGGAGGCCAAGGAGCGAGCAGTGGCTGACATAAAGTTTGGCATTTGCCGAGGAAGTGAGAATCTAATGTAACTTTGTCCTATCTATTACGACCCCCTGGGCTAGTGCATGGTCAATTCCAGCCTCATTGGGACAGCATGGTGGTGCAGTGGTTAGCACTGGTGCCTCATTGGGCCGAGGTTCCAGGTTCGATACCGGCTCTGGGTCACTGTTTATGTGAAGTTTGCACATTCGCCCCATGTTCGCCTGGGTTTTGCCCCCACAAAGATGTGCAGACTAGGTGGATTGGCCACGCTAAATTGCCCTTAACTGGAAAAAATGAAATGGGTATTCTAAATGTATTAAAAAATTTCCAGCCCCACTTGATCAGGAGTCACACACAATTGAATTAACCAATAATTCTTAGAAAATACCTGAAGTCTTTGGCCCTTGGCTGCCCAATAATTACAGTCACCGGGTTAGTAAATCAAAACACAATTACTTGTTATTTGTAACAAGCTCATGGGGCTGGTTTGGCACAGTGGGCTAAGACAGCTGGCTTGTAATGCTGAACAAGACCAGCAGTGCGAGTTCAATTCCCGTACCGGCCTGCCCGAACAAGCACTAAAATGTAACTTAATTGAAGCCTACTTGTGACAATAAAGCAAATATTATTATGAAATGTGCAGCAAATACAACTGGTTATCTATTATCGAATTCCCAATTGAACTTTCCACTCACCTTGCATACACACACATACAAGACAGAAAAACACAGAGGGGAGGAGAGGGGTGAAAATAATTAGTAAAAGGAAAAAGAATCATTGGTTCAGATGATTGTCTTGAAGCAGACCTTTCTTCAGGTCTCTGTTTGCAGCCTATAATGGTTTCATTTTAGATTCATTAATTCAGGTTCTCTGTAGGTTCAGAAGTGAGAGAGAGAGCCTTTGGGATTGCTACCCTCCGTCCAGACCCTCAGAACTCCCGGCATGGAGATCTGGGGATGACGGATTTGTCGGCACAAATTATCTGCACCATCCATTAACACAGAGATAATCGCTTTGGTACAACATGCTCCTGGTCTGGCTCCTGAATCACATTGAAATATAGAAACATAGAAAATAGTAGCAGGAGGAGGCTATTTGGCCCTTCACCCTGCTCCACCATTCATTATGATCATGGTTGATCATCAAGTTCAATACCTTGATCCTGTCTCCCCTCATGTTCCTTGATCCCTTTAGCTCAAAGAGCTCTATCTAATTCTTTCTTGAAATTATACAACAATTTGGCCTCAACTACTTTCTTTGGTAACGAATTCCATAGATTTATCACTCGCTGGGTGAAGAAATTCCTCCTCATCTCAGACCTAAAAGGTTTACCCCTTATCTTCAAACTAGGACTCCCATTCACAAAGGATTGTGGCTGAGGGCATCGAGAGCATTGGCCTGGCAGGGATGGACCATAACCAGGTACAGAGGGATATGATCTGAGGTACTGAGGGGTATGACATAGTCACAAAGGGATATGATCAAGACAATGAGTGACATGCGTCCCTCGCTGTGGGACTTTTTTTTCAATTCATTTTTGTGGGATGGGGCTGTGTTGGCTAGGCCAGCATCTGCTGCCCTTGAGAAGGTGCTGCCCTTGAGAAGGTGGTAGTGAGCTGCCTTCTTGAACTGCTGGAGTCCATGTGGTGTAGTTACACCTACAGTCTGTTAGGGATTGAGTTCTAGGATTTTAACCCACTGATAGTGAAGGAACGGCGGCAATATATTTTCAAGTTAGGATGGTGAGTGATTTGGAGGGAAACTTCCAATTAGTGCCTCTCCATCCCATGGAGTAGCCCAGGGGCCCATGAGGACCCAGAGATGGAAATGATGGGGCCCATCCTAGGGCCTCCCATAAGGGAGGTACTGGAACACTTCAGCCCTTCTAAATCTCCATCTCTTGACTGCTGGGAAGTGGGCAGAACAGTCTGATATGTTGTCACCTGTGACACTGAAAGTCATCCAGGCCCATCCAGGTCCAGACTCCCCAGAGGACACCCAACAAAGGCATATCAGGCCAGTGGGCAAGATAAGTAGCAGGTCGCCTCCACTTGTGATGTACAATCTGAGGAAACACCTACAAGATGCAGGAGGTTATGGAAGACCAGAAAGGTAGATGACATAAAAGTTGGTCATGATGTGGAGATGCCGGCGTTGGACTGGGGTGAGCACAGTAAGAAGTCTTACAACACCAGGTTAAAGTCCAACAGGTTTGTTTCAAACACGAGCTTTCGGAGCACGGCTCCTTCTTCAGGTGAATGGAAAGGCTTGTTCCAGAAATGTTTATATAGACACAGTCAGAGATGCCCCGGAATGCGAGCACCTGCAGGCAATCAAATCATCAAAGATGCAGAGAGAGAGGTAACTCCAGGTTAAAGAGGTGTGAATTGTCCCAAGTTGGTATGGTTGTAGTTCCCCATAGTTAGTCAGCGGAAGGGGACACTAATTGTAAAATCGCACCATTAAACATTTGTGAAGCACCAACTGAAGCAACTTTTCACTGTTTGCTCATGCGTGGGAAAGTTGGGCTGGGACTGGATATGAGGTTGTGGTGATGGTGGGAGGATCCAACCAGGGATCATCTAGGTTACATTGGTATGTTATCTAAAAGACAGGAGTCAGACTTTCTGGGACAATGGACACTAGAGCTCATCGCACAGCGAGTCATCATCATCCTCCATCCTACAGACAAGTGCCATGGAAACTGCCAACCCAGGCCCATCATCTGGTGCTGAGATGACCCTTGGAGGGGTGGGGAGGAGCTCTGATTGTGGGAAGAGGGGAAAGGTTGAAGGGCAGTGGAAGGAAACAAGGTTAAATGGAACAGGGGTGTCGCATGGTGATGAGAGGAAGGGGTGAAACAGTGACGGAAAGGTGGGGTGAAGAGTAAGGGGAATGTTGGGGTGAAAGGGCAAAGGGATGGTGGGATGAAAGGGCAAAGGGAAGGTGGGGTGAAAGAGTTAAGGAAGGTGTGGGAGGGGGGATGTGGAAAGGGCCCTGGGAGAGAAGACCCTGAGGAAAAGAAGGGCGATAAATGGAACTTCCGGACTTTAGGCGTACTAGTCGGCGAAGTGAGAGTTAATGAGATTATCCTAAGTTCCACGCCCCACATAACCCTTTCCATGACCTGTCAAGCCAAATATGGGTCCTCGCATCTCCTCCTGGATGCCCCCCTGGTCCTCCTTATCCAATGAGGCCTGACGTTCCTCCTCCTCCATCATGTCGCCCAGCTGCTGCGCCAGGTTGTGCAACACAAAGCAGGCCATGGCGATATGCGCAGCCCTCTGGGGCTGTATTTGAAAGCCCCACCAGAGTGGTCCAGGCAGCGGAAGGGCAGCAGCAGAAGGGCATCTTCAGCAGCCTGATGATGCTCTGGTTTCTAAGTGGGCCTCATTGTACCTGGTCACCGCTTCAGTCTGGGGACTCTGCACAGGCATCATAAGCCATGACCTAAGAGGGTCGGCTTTGTCACTCACTAGCCAATCCCTCACCCGTGGGAGTGCCTGAAAGGCGCCGGGAACCTCAGAGTATGCAGGATATATGCGTCAAGCAAGCTATGCAGGTGGCTTAATGCACAGACGTGCATGCTCTACATCTGGTGATTGCACATCAACTGCACATTCAAGGAGTGGAACCACTTCCTAATGATAAGGGCATATCTGTCAAGCTGGTGCTCGGAGGGCGACATGAATACAATTGATAACGCCTTGGACCTGGGGCATGGCAGCGATGGAAGCAGATTCTGTAGCCCGGGCATCCTAGTGGGCCTGTTCCAGGTTAAACCTGATGGATTCAGTGGCTGAGCACATAGGACATCCATAACATTACGGATACACCTGTGCATGGATGTTTGTGATATCCCACATCGGTCCCCGCTCAACCCTTGGAAGTACCCAGAGGCATAATAGTTCAGGGCAGCTGTTAACTTTATGGCCACTGATAGTGGGGGTCTGCATTCTACTACTTGTGGCACCAGGTTCTGGCACAGATGTTACATGGCTCCATGGTGAGGCACAGTCGACATTGGCACAAGTCGTCTGCAGCTCCTCGCAGGACCAACGTCTTCAATAGACAAGGTCTCTAGTAGCATTGTCTTCATTCCCCCTCCGCCTGATGGATGGTCTCACTGACTGGCCTCTGCTGTTCTTGGGCAGGCATCTGTCATGCATGGTCTTCCCTGGGCTAGCCATTGCCCTCTTGCCGTGATGGCAGCAGCTCCAAGGTATACTGCAAGCATTGCTGACTGTGTTCCGAATTGCATATCTATGGGGTGGGAGCTGGGGGGGGGAAGGGGGGGGAGGAGGGAATCCCATGATCATCCTGCCTATGACTGCTGAGCTTCGCTCATCATTCCCGCCACCCAGCACAACTACAATTTTGCAGGGTCACTTACACTGCCCCACGTCCACCACTGTACATTCTCAGCCTCTATAATGTGACTTTTCCCTCCACTCTCTGTGCAATGGTGAGCCTCATGGTATGGTCACAGTGGGTACCCTTATGCTGCTTCGTAAGGCTCAAGCCCTGCCTATGGTCCTCTCTTCCACTGAGCTATGCTTGGATACTGAACCCTGGCTATAGCTGAGATCTCATTGATGATGGACTGTCAAGAGGAGGTAATCAGCTAGCAGGATTCTGGGAGAGCTCAAATTCTCACAGAGATGAGGAAGGATGACTGGTGGACGGTCAGCATTGAATGTCATGCTGCCTTCTTCCTGACAAGTTGCAACACTTACCAGCAGGGCAGCTACTGAACTGTAGGTCAGTTCAACGTCGACTTGCAGACCCATCGCCATTCCCCCCAACCACCCCATCCCAGCCATGAACTGCCGCCATCTCTTGCCTGACCAGGCCCCTTCTAGATCATGTACTTGCCACTGCAGCTCTTTCCATTTCAGTGACTTGCACCTGGCCCTTGATGTGCAAAGCCTCTATCCTCACATCCCTCTCTGCGGAATAGAGAGCCAGTGGCTGCCACAAAAGAAATGAAATGAAATGAAAATTGATTATTGTCATGAGTAGACTTCAATGAAGCTACTGTGAAAAGCCCCTAGTCGCCACATTCCGGCGCCTGTCCGGGGAGGCTGGTACAGGAATTGAACCGTGCTGCTGGCCTGCTTGGTCTGCTTTAAAAGCCACCATGTTAGCGATGATGAGCTGTGTGGACCTGACCTGAGGCTGCCAGGAGGTCTATTTGGGGTGCACTCATTGAGTGAGACTTCAGCCTTCCTGCCAGAACAGTGGCAGCAGCTTGTATGGTGTAGATGCTCATACTGTGCAGGCAAGCGGCTCTATGTTAAGAGGCTGGCGCACCCGACAGAGAGTCATTGAGGGATATGTGCTTTAACTGGGAGGATTGCAGCAATGTTATGTTGAGCCAAGTTTTAACAGAGAGGTTGTGTCAGGAAGGTGTTCAGGTCTCCTGGACAGTCCGGGATTCATGCATTCGCACCATGTGATGCCAACGGGGATCCATTGACCTGCAGGGCCACGTTAGAATCGCGAATGAGAACCTAACTATTTTCAATTTGTAAAACTGTGAGAAACCTGCACCACAGGAGTGATAACACTGACCAATAGGTATCTTTTATGTTAAAACCAACTTGAATTTAAACTACATTTACAACAGAGAAATACATTTTCAGTTAACAGTTACGTCAGTTCTTAAGTAAAAGAAGAAACCTTAACTTAGTTCCCAAATCTGCCACTAGATTCCAATTAAGCAAACTAATATGTATTAAGTGCCACTCATGAATAAAGTTAACAACCAGGGTTTTACTTCTTTTTCTCTGTGCAAAACCTTTGGAGTGAGAAACATTCAAGACCAAACTGAAATACCTGTGTTCAGATTAGAGTGCTAGGGCCTACGGACTCTTCAGATATACCTGGCTCCTCCCATTAACTACATTACCTGTATCCAAAGCAGAAGGTATTCCTTTGTCTCTTTTTACAAGATATCCCATGACTTGTTTAGCCAGGACCAACACGAAACCCCTCATAATTTATCTAGTCCCCAGGGGTCCTTCAAAGCTGAACAATATTCCATTAGCTAGCTATCTGCAAACAATTAAATGGTTCTCAGGATCTAATAGCATAATACTTCACATGCAAATCAATGATTACCTCACTTATATGGCAGTCTAATCACCGCTCTAGTAGTCATACTGTCTGTATGCATCTTAAACCAGGTTTTAAATGACAATTCCTTACAGTCATCACAGCCAAGAGAAATTGTGTGAGCCTTACGAGTGGGTTAGCTGATAGTCTCACACATGAAGTTTTTACTCTGACATGGGCTGCGCGCCAATGAGGGTTTCAGTTGCCATTGGTGTCTGTATCATTTGTGTGGAGTAATCCCCTGCTCCACCTGCTGTGGAGCTGGGCATCTTAGGAGAACAATGAGGTGTCCCTCCAGCCGGTGCTCCCAATGAGTCAGCTTGGCCACCCCTATCCCCTTGATTAAACAGCTGATACATAAGGGTTTCCAGATGGGCAGGGTAAATGGAAATCTACATGAGCAGGAGACCTCAGAGCATTACAAGAAAACTGACAGCATTCAACAGTTTAAACAGACAGGAGCTTGAAAGTTACACCTAAGGAGTGAGTTGCTAGTCCTTCACCGCAGCAATACAAGGTTCAGGCGTGACACCCCAAGTGGGACCCCACCAAGTCCACACTCTTGCCACCAAATCAGTTTACATTAGCTCCAGATTACCAATCATACTGCCCCAGCAACCCTGAAAAAAAAATGAAAGGCACTTACCTCTTTACTCTACCTCAAAGCCCATGGTTCCAAGAACCCATTTAAAATATTTGCACCAGTGCAGTACGGTGGCGCAGTGGTTAGCACTGCTGCCTCACGCTGCCGAGGTCCCAGGTTCGATCCCAGTTCTGGGTCACTGTCCGTGTGGAGTTTGCACATGCTCCCCGTGTTTGCATGGGTCTCACCCCCACAACCCAAAGATGTGCAGGGTAGGTGGTTTGGTCGTACGAAATTGCCCCTTAATTGGAAAAACTGAATTGAGCACTCTAAATTAAATATATATATATATATTTGCACCAAATCACATCCGTGTGACTCCTGGTGGAGTTGGAGGCGGGCGGGGGGGGGGGGGGGGGGGGAATGAGGAGCAAAAAGGGTGCATCAGGCTTTTAGCCCATTAGTTGCAGTCAAATGCATGCATATCAGGTGTTTACATGTTCCGCTGGGGAGGGGAATCGGAGACTCGGGATGGATCTGCCGCCAGGCGCCAATCCCATTTTTGGGCAGACACGGGATTCTCAACCCGATGGGATTCCGGATTTTAGTGGGAGGGGGGCAGGAAACTTCCCACACAGAATTTCATTCATTGGCAGCTCACTTCCTATTTTGGCCGTGAGTTTCACATTAGTGATTACATCTAGTTATCAACACAATAAGACCATGTTAACATTAAAATCTAAGTTTTTGCTCAGCTGATGCTAATGGCCATTAAAACCTGTTTACAGTCAATGAAAAGCAACTTCACCAAAAACCATTGGCCCCATCTCAAAAGTAAACAACAAATCGGGTTTGGGTGGAAATTAATAAATGATTTTAAAGGTCGGGAAAAGCTATAATTCAATATATCAAATAAAAGTGGAATTCAATTGAATTTAAATGACATAAAAAGAAAGATGACAGAGAAGCAAGTACAGGAATAGTGTTTGAATTTATTTTCATTTAATATTTTCGATATCTATTTTATTTTTTGCTTACAATAACAGTGCTTTTCCTGCTTTCTTTGAGTAATTTTATTGCAATAAATATTTTTGCTGCAGTGTCAGAGAAAACAAACTAAATAAGTAACTCAAGTAAATTCAAGAGCTTCCCTAAAATTGCAGCAGTCTAAGAGTTAATGTAAGTTAAATAATTTAAAAAGAGCAAAATCTAAATTATGTTAATACCATTTGGCTATTCCGCTCCTTGTTCTCAACAAACCGGTAATCTGATTGAATATATAAGATAAATATGTGAAAAGAAAACATATTCAGGAATTAAATCACAAAATCCTATGCCAATTTTTCCCAAGCTCATGTAGATTCAGGATCTGTTTCAAGATAATCTAACCCTACGACACACAGCTGCCCCAGTCAAGGACAACCAAATATTCAGAACTGTTCCATTTCCAGACAGTGAAGTTAAGCCCTAACAACAGTTAGACTGCACAAAAAATTGTCAGATCAGGACTAACTCAAACACACAAATCACATCAGACTTAGGTTTGCTGTGTATGAACAGCTTTACTACACCCTCTGTACAGGGCAAGGTATACAAGGCTAAAAGATCGCCACAAATAATGTACCTGTATCAACAAAGAGTCATGTCAAAATTATAATGAGTCCCTATTGAAATACCCTATTATGGGTATAAAAAAGAGAATCTTTTTGAAGTTAAAGATTGGATAAATCAATATGTAGATTTCTTCAAGTGGATTTAGTTTTACAAAAACGTTACTCCAAAGTCGGGGCAGCAGGGTAGCATGGTGGTTAGCATAAATGCTTCACAGCTCCAGGGTCCCAGGTTCGATTCCCGGCTGGGTCACTGTCTGTGTGGAGTCTGCACGTCCTCCCCCTGTGTGCGTGGGTTTCCTCCGGGTGCTCCGGTTTCCTCCCACAGTCCAAAGATGTGTGGGTTAGGTGGATTGGCCATGCTAAATTGCCCGTAGTGTCCTAATAAAATAGGGTTAAGGGGGAGGTTGTTGGGTTACGGGTATAGGGTGGATATGTGGGTTTGAGTAGGGTGATCATGGCTCGGCACAACATTGAGGGCCGAAGGGCCTGTTCTGTGCTGTACTGTTCTATGTTCTATGTTCTATGTTCTAAAGTGTCATCATTGTATTCAAACCAGAATAGTTAATAGTCAGCAAATATTAAATGGAAATTAAGTGTGTGGGATCATGGAAACGATCTTGGGTTCTAACCGCTATGTTGTACATTGTCCCTTCACCTCTCATGCTGGGCCCAACATTTAAATTCAATCCAAAATAAAGGAATTTCTTCTCTGTACTGACTGCATCTGGGCAGATACGGCCTAGTTCCTACTGGCTTAAAGCGAAGTACAAAAATGGCAAAATTTCAGCGTTAACCTTTAATTTTTCACCCCAATAGTTAGCAAGGACAATGGCTAAAGGATAAGAAAATGGGCAGGATTCTCCGGTCCGCTAACCGCATGATTTACGGCGGCACACCATTCGCTGGAGGAGAGATTCTATACTCCCGCTGGTTGTCAATGGGATTTCCCATTGTAACCGCCAAACGCCGCCAAAAACCTCCTTGGGTTGACATAAACTGTCAATGGGAAAAGTGAATTGTAGCAGCCAGAGAATTTCGGCCAGTGTCACAATGAAAATCCTTCAGCGGCTGTGTCAAGGTCCAAAACCAGTTTCGAGCAGATGGTCGTTACCCTTAAACTGTTCTACACTGTGCCTTATACAAGGATCACTTGCTGTTAACACTCAACTGGATTCTCCGTCCCGCCCCGCCACATTTCTGTTTCAGCACACCGACGGGATGCTCCATTACGCCGGCTGCTCAATGGGGTTTCCCATTGTGGGGCAGCGCCACACCATCAGGAAACCCCCGGGCTGTCGGCAAAACGGAGCATTCCGCCGGCGGAGAATCCAACCCAACGTGTAATAAACTGCTGTCCTCAGCTTCATTAAAAACATAAAATAGCATCTAGAAAAAGTTCAAAATAACACAAGATCAATGTGGTATTGAAAGTGTTAAACATTTTCCCTTTTAATTTTGAACATATTTAGAAAGTCAAATTCATATTGATATCCCATAATTCGCAAGTATTTGGTATATTCTATATGGTAATAAAAATATGGTCCGTCTTTCTTTTCTCAAAAAAGCACACAAAGTCTAATTTATGTGAAAGGTCGTCAGAATTTTAAAAACCTTTTTGTTTCACCCTAAAAATATGACCTGCCCCAGCTGCCATTGTGATATCTCAAAATGAGATTCCAGCATGTAACAGGCCAGCAGTCCCATTGCGATTGGCTGGGAACACCAGTTTGTTATGGTACAGCATGCCCTCTACGGCGACAGTTATCATGAGTTAAACTGCAACAATATACAAGTTCTCACCAAAGAATTAAGATAAACCACAAATGAGGATGTTCTGCTCTGATGGGAAGGCTATGGCTGAGGTTAAGACAAATAACTACATTTTCGTGCGTAGATAATTTTTTTTTAAAAATCCTTGCTAATTAACTTGTGAATGAGGGAGTACATAACAAACTGAAGCATTGCTTAGCTTGTGTTCCTGCAGTCCCCAACAACATACCTATGATGGGATGAATCCCATAAATGGAAATGCTGCAAAGGTTGCACAAAATCTTATGAGATCCAGCAGACTGTTTAGTCTCCCCATGCAATATTTGCAATATATTCTTTATTTCAAAATTCGGCAGTCATTGCAATTATGAGCAATTCATATAATAGGGTTCAATTTAACGGAAACATTGCTAAGTGGCATTTTGGGCGTGATTGGCGGGATGTTTCTTGACGGCCGGGTTGGCAAGATCGTGGCCCATATTTAACGGCACTTAGGGCTGAAAATGAGCCCCCATGAGCATCTCGCCATCATTGGTTCTCTCGCCATCTGATTCGCCAGACATGGGCCTCAGTGTCTTGCCACTTAAAAGGGGGAGCTGCTTTTAAACGCTCCCTCATCACTCATTCCCAGTCAACACTCAAGCTTAGCAGCGCACAGACCTGTTCCTAGCTTTCGGCATGGCAACCTGGCTAAGCATCTCGATGCTATGAATGTGAGATGGGGCATCTTGTTCCCCTGAAGGGACCAGCAGCAGGGGCACCAGTACCGATTGGGAGGCAATGGCAGCGGCTGACAGTGCAGGTAGCATAATCAGATGGATAAGCGTCCTATGTCAGAAGGACACCAACAACCTCCATTTAGCTACAAGGGTAAGTTACCTCCTCTCTCTTGGCATCGGTTCCACCTGTCACCCATCAAATTCCCAATGCTCACTACAAATTTCCACTACAAATCACTGGCTGACACCTTGCACCCTCCCCACATCTGATCTTCATGCTTATTCCTCAGCATCCCATGGCACCCACCAGCACAATCCCTTCATGTCCAGTTGCCGTGCCATCTGCTATAGACACCCCAATCCATCAAGCGCGTGGCTCACAAAGCCCTCACTTTGTCCCCGCAGGAGAAGATAGCCCATATAAGCGGGAAAGGGCCAAGACAGGGGGTGGAGTACCAGAGATCTGAGTCCTCACCTCCTCTGAGGAATGTGGAGATTGTGGGGTTGACTGAGAAGAGAGCAGTCCCCGATAGCGAGGTTGGCCTGCGTCAGAGAGGTGAGGATCTACTGTCCCTTCAACCAGATGGCTTGTCTCAAGTGAATAGTTCATGTCAGACAAAATAATTCTTCCCTCTCACTGACCACATGTCCATTGTCTCGCAGAATCTCCATCTGATGGGGCCGGGACATCCGGAGTCATCCCACGCCACCCAGGATATCACCTTGGAGGAGAGCTCTGAGGAGACACCATGGAGGTGTCACAGCTAGAACCCCCACCTTCCGCCATAGCACAGACACACACCTGGGTGGGTAACATTAGTAGACAGGCTTCTGGGAAACAATCTGGTGAGCATAGCCGATTGGAGGAGTCCCAAAGGCTATGGCCGCAGGAGATGATGGCAACAATAGGTGGCACCGAGGTCAACACTGCTAGGGTGGTGACCGCAGTGGAAAGCCTGGAGCACGAGGCAAGCGTCTTGTGGTTCTGTCCAAGGCATTGGACGGTCTTTGAGGACTATGACTGAGGGCCTCAACAGCATGTCCCAGTCACTGAAGGACAAATCCCATATGCAGCTGGGCAATGCTGAGGCACTGTAGAGCATTTACCAGTCACAGATGGACATTGCCGGGTCACTGCAGAGCTTAGCCCAGTCTTTAAGGAGCATCGCTGAGGATTTCAACACCATGGTGGAGGCAGGCGGGGGGCATTAGGACTGGCAGATCCAGATGACACAGAGTTCTCAGGAGTTCCCTCCAGCTGCCCCTCCATTCCATGGAGACCCCCAGGGCCCTTTGGGCACCATCAAGGAGGAGGAAGCGCTGGGGGCCAACCCAGGGCCTGCAACTAAGGAGACTGCAGCAGTCCCCAGTTCTTCCCAACCCCCCTTCTTGACATCAGCACATCTCAAGAGTGGCATGGTGATGCCTGCGACACCGGCAACTCACCAGGACCCTCCGGCTCCAGGCCCTCCAGAGGACCTTCGCCAAGCGTATCAAAGGGCACGGAAAGCAGCAGGCTGCCTCCACCTCTGATGTCAATCTGGGGACACACCTCTACTTAGCAGCAGACCATAAAAGAGCAAGAAGAGAGAGGATCCCGGAGTGGACACTGGGGTGGGGCAGGGGGCAGTATCTGCAGCTAGAAATTTCCAATGTTCACTACTAAAACATGCAAAACAAGCATGTGAAGCCTCTGTCACGTTAATTTTCACAGTGGGCCTGCCTGCACCCCCACCCCCCTGTTGCCCTCCGTTCCCCCCAATCCCACCTCCCAGGCACAGTGGTCCAACATGAAACAACCCCGATGCAGACTCCATTCAGAGGATCAGTGCAAGCGGCTGTCAGCAGAAAGACAGGAGTCAGGCTTCGACATAAACTTAGGAGCACCGGAGCTTACCTCATAGCGAGGGATCATTACTCTCCTGCCTTGTATATCAATATGCTGACCGTGCTGACACAGGCCCATCAACCTGGGTGATGTTACACAGACCCTGGGAGGGTGGGACAGGGTAGTCGGGGTGTCACCGCACACCAGGTCCCATGGCATCTTTTTGCTTCAAACCTGATTGCCTTCTGGACTCGTACGTCCCCCTAAGCCCGATGTTCTAGGTTCCAGGTATCTTAGAAAAAATTGTCCTTCTTTCCGGCGACATAAAAAGAAAGATACAGCAGCAGCAGCCTTCTGGCATTTGCAGCCACAGCAGCAGCAAACATAACCCGCAGCACCACTTGAGAATATTTTGTTTATTAAACGGTCAACAGTAACAAAGGTTTGAAAATCAGCTAAGTAACATTTTACATATCACACTAACCATTAAACAACAATGAATTGTCACCTTTCCATGTTGTACCAATATAAAGCTATATTTGCTCATTTTTGCAAAGCCAAAACAAACACACATTATCACCCCTCGCAGGTTCCTCAACAGAAATGGATGATAAGTCTAAAATATGTTATCATGTCCACAACATTGTCATAGAATTGATCAATGTGTCACTTGTTCCACAAATCAGTGCCATTCTGCGTCCAGGGACCACAGCTGTGCAGGCCCTCCCACACAGCCCAATCTCACCGGAACCAAATCCTGACATCCACATAGTCTACTGGTGCTCAGGGTGCAGTTGAACATCCTTAACTTCCAACGTGTTTGATCCACGGTGATGTGCCAGTTACATGCAGCACTTACCACACTACACCAGCAGCAAAAACATCAGCAATCTTCAACTGCATCATCATGTCGCCCACTCGGATCAATATCGCGCAACAGATCCCGCAGCGTCTTCTTGCTTCAAACTGGATTGTCGTCTGTATTCATACGTCACCCTGAGCCTGGTGTTCCAGGACCCAGTTATCTTAGAAAAAATAGGGAGACGGCACCCTGGGCAGAGCTGCCTTACGGCACTAAGGGTCTGGGTTCGGTCCTGGCCTCGGATCACTGTTCGTGTGCAGTTTGCACACTCTCCCCATGTTTGCATGGGTCTCACCTCTATAGCCCAAAGATGTGCAGGGTAGGTGGATTGGCCACGCTAAATTGCCCCTTAATTGGAAAAGAAAAGAATTGGACACTTCAAATTTATTTTAAAAATGAAATAAATCTCACAGAAAATTGCCCTTCTTTCTGGCTACAGAAAGGGAGGAAACAGCAACAGCAGCCTCCAGGCATTTGCAGCCACCAGCAGGAGCAAGTAACACAACCTACAGGTTCAACATGCTCTCACAGCTAACAAGGCCAATTCATCATTAGCAATAGTCTTCAGCTGTGAAGCTAGAGGATGCTCACAGTCAAAGGGAGTTAAAGTGACCTTCAGCATATAACCAAGAACACACCTCTGTCCTAGACGTGTTTGATAGAACAGACAGGCAGTAGCTGCAATTACCCCTGTTATGGATCTCCACAATATTTAAAGGTGGCTTGAAAGCCTCACGGATGAAAAGCCCTGCACCTCCCCCACCCCCGGTCCAGTGGCAACCTCCATCCTGGAACGCTTCAGCCCCTCGACCAAGTCCAACTTGAGGGGTCCCGCCCCATGCTTTAGGGCAGCAATTCTTGAGCTGCATGTCGAAAAATGGAAATGGCTACTCACTTCCTCAGTTCCCCTCAGCAGCCATTTCGCCAGTTTCACGTTTTTAAAAAGGACTACTGAATGATGTCCGCGTAATTTCTCACTGGAGGGCTGGTTAATTCCCAGGAGGTCGTTACATTTGACTTCAATTTTGCTAATGATTTGGAAATCAATACAAATTGGGATTAATTATATGTTCACCATACTTGGGCAAGATCCGGAATTCGCCATCATGAGCGGGCCGGTTAGATAGCCAACTCATTCTCGCCCTGTGCAAATCTCAATTTTTGCCTTTCCCACCAGGTCCACCCCGGATGCAACGTGATGGTTAGATCACACCCATTGTCTCATTTATAGACAGATAAGCCTGTGTTAATAATTCAATAGAAATGTGAAATTCATTTTACACATCGGCACTGATAGATATACAATGATATTATTCGGATTGATTTCTAATGTTTTCCACAGACCTGGAAGCCTCAAGTGGACATTTGCCTCCTGTTCTTGTTCCTCACTAAAGTTCTAAACCAGTGCAAACTCAGGGAGCTGGATTCTCCATTTCAGTAGCTAAGTGCCGGCTCAAACGGAGAATTTTCCGGCGTTTTACGACCCGAAAATTGGCGCCAAGCCCTCACCCATCTGGGAACAGTGAAGGGCTAGCAGCGCCGCCAGTTGAAACTCCCGGCTCCCGTGCCAAAAACAGCTGGAGAATGGCCGGACCCCTGGCACCATGCATGCATGGCACCAGCCGTGTGCGGACCCGACCCACCATCCACGACCCCACATGCCATCCCCTGGCCACCCCACACTGTCCCCCCAGCCCTCGCAGAAGCCATTTCAGCCAGCGGCACGGATCCCAGCTGAGTTGTGGCGGTGCTGGACACCGTCCGCAGTCGCCACGCTGGATTCCCGACCACTGAGACTACACGTGTCCCATGCGGTCGGGAGCTCGGCCCATCAGGGGCAGAGCATCGCGGGAGGGCCTGCCAATAATGCACCAACGCCATTGCAACAGCATGCGGTGATGCCATTTCAGAGGGGGCAGAGCATTGCTGACAGGCATCAAACCTGCGCCAGCCTGATTTGGGCATCGGAGCCCAATCTCCAATAACAATATCGGTGTCGGGCAATGGAGAATCCAGCCCAGGGAATCTCACACTAATGCAGTACAATGGACACTGAGAACCATAATTCTCGTTGGTCAGAGACTATGGTAGTGAGCTGACATGTTAGAGGCAATGATAAAGCTGTTCCTCCAACAATCAATGAGGGTTTGGTAAAGAGTGACAAGTCAAGCTCAGGAGCTAAAAGATCATGGCCTCAATAATGAGGACGATTTGATTGCCTACTGCAATTGGGTAAGGTGGAATGAAACAAGGTTATTTAAGAGAAAAAAAATGCTTTAAGAAATAAGTTGAATGGATGCAAAATTGTTACAGTGGTTACCACTGTAATCGGGGCTGGTTTAGCACAGGGCTAAAGAGCTGGCTTTTAAACCAGACCAAGGCCGGACAGCAGCACGGTTCAATTCCCGTATCAGCCTCCCCGAACAAGCGCCGGAATGTGGCGATTAGGGGCTTTTCACAGTAACTTCATTTGAAGCCTACTTGTGACAATAATCAATTTTCATTTCATTTTTTCATTTCACCAGAATTTATTTTTGCCACAATATGAATAGAATTTTATTTTTGGTTATCAATGTCTGGAGAGAAATTTTGTCATTTTTAAAGAAATGTTTTGCACAATATGAATGGTCAATAATATAAGACAGTCATCACTCATGGATGCATAGATTAAAGCATAGGTTTTAATAATAATCACAATAATAATAATCTTTATTGTCACAAGTAGGCTTACATTAACACTGCAATGAAGTTACTGTTCTGGTACACTGAGCGAGAATTCAGAATGTCCAATTTACTTAACAAGCACATCTTTCAGGACTTGTGGGAGGAAACTGGAGCTCCCGGAGGAAACCCACACAGACACAAGGAGAACATGCAGACTCCACACAGACAGTGATCCAAGCCAGGAATCGAATGCCGGAATTCTATATTTCCCCAAATTATTACAAATTTTAGACGCAGAATTTTACTCTAGATTTTGCTGAATTTGAATTCTCATTTTTAATAACCTGTATTGTATCATTTGTTTCAGTTCAGAGTATTCTCGATAATGCAAGCTATGAGACTGACTCACCTAACAATGGAATTTCAATAATTACTCATCTTAAAGATAGGGAGCTGGCAACGATTCAGAAGATAAATAGTCAGCAAAAAGACTTATTCACTTGATAATATCCTTCAGTTTACTGTTGAAACCAAGGGCCAAAAAGAACAGCCAAGCAGCTATGATTTCAACTCAGGCTAAGATACGGGCAGGTGGAGGCTGTGATGACAACAGACCCCCGCCCTCAGCGGCATACGGAGATTTTAATTCACAGGACTCGTCTGCACAAAACAGTTGATTAGGAGGCAGAAGCAATGGTCCCCAGTCTTCAGTTGAGTTTCAGAGAGGGGATTTGGGGGGGGGGGGGGGGGGCTTGTTAGTAAGCAGAGGTTGGGGGAGGTTGGGTCATTGTTTTTTTGGTGGGAGCTGAGGTAGATGGTCATGTGCTGCATTTTCCTTGTGGGGCCTGGAGAAGCACACCTGTTCCACACACGGAGAGGTTGAAAAAAATGTTTTAAAAATCTTACCCCTTTGATTCTCTTCTGGCCTGAACTCACCTTTCTTCTGGCTGCAGTGGGTGGTAAAAATCACGCCAATTTCTCTATTCAGTCCAATGTTTAAAATAGCAAACAGGCTTTGATGATGTAAAAAGAGCTTAATTTGTACATTAAGGGGGCTCCTTGCCAGTTTACACCAGGCGGCCTTCTTATCTCCTCAGAATGCCTTGTCAAATTCGCTTGTGGGAAGGCAATGGGACAACGGTACGTAAGTCTTTCAGGAGATTTTAACTGCTTATCTGACTAGTATTTGCATGACAGGCAGAGTTCAAGTCACCCAATAAGTTGGCAAGTTTCCTTTATCACAAGGTGTTTTGTTTGCATCATTCAACAGTTCAGGAGGTGCAGCACAAGAGGCAGCGTTTTCAAAAAAGCCTGAGAACATCAGCTTACTGAATGTTTCGAAAATGACATAAACTGTGCAGTGTGCCAAAAGGCAAATCATTCTAGTTCTCAGCTATATGCCTGTGAATATAGAAAGCCTGTTTAAAATAAGTGTGGGTTCAGCTGGATAAGCCACAAATATAATCAATATAGGTTTAAACAATAATAAACCTTTTCAATCCTCAGAGATACCCCACCCCCACAACAACCATCGCATATGCACCTTTAATCTGTTTCAGTTTATTTTCTATTAAATTCAGGAGGTTTAATTTGAGAGCTAACTAAATTAGAAACTTGTCTTTTTCCATCAATATGAGGAAACATTTTCTGCCTGTAATTTGACAATTGGGGATGTAAAAGCTGGATACGAGACGGGCTCAGTATCTAAAGGGGCATTAACCCCAAAATCATTGGGGCTGAAAAAAACCATGAGTAAGAACAGCTGGCGAGGGCTTTGCTAGAATTCTCTCCATTAGGACTGGAGCTTTAATAATGGTTTAGAAGCAATGGGTAAGATCTCCCACGGCCCTTTCCAGATCAGGGTTAGGGGAGGGGAGTTGTTGCTGGTGAGGTGAGGTGAGCTCCCACTCTTCTCTTGCAATTTGTCCCTTCACGCCTTTGATGGTTTCAGTGGAACCCTTGCCAGTTGATGATGGCCCTACAAAGGCCCCAAATCTTGTATTCGAGTAAGGTATGCAATCCTGAAGGAATTGGTTACAGTTTTTTTGTAGGAGTCATCGCAATAGAAACTGCAGAATCACTGAAATTGTATCTTTTTGCATTTGGGGCCCCGGGTGGAAAAGATAATTTCAGCAGGAAACACTTTATTCGCAGGAAATGTGAATGTTACAAAATACTCAACATCAACACCTCACAGAGTCAATTCAAACTCTGAGGAATTAACTAAAATGATTACTGGTAATATTGTTCACATGACTTTTTTCATCCAGTCATATCAACAAGAGAATGTCAAATGTTTCATCAGCTAATGTATAGAGCCACAAAATGGAGAGAAGAACAAGTTGCACATCAACTCATATGAAACTCAATATCAGAGTTGGAGCAAATATTGAGCTGAGCAGCATAATCCAAATAAAACTGTAGCAATTTTCACAATGATAAAGTTAATCTCCAATGTCTGGTATTGTGTTAGAATAAATAGTCTTCATGCTGTGCCCATATGGTCAGTTTACAGTAGGAAGCAATGCAGTACATTACAGAAACAACTATCCAAGTTAACCCCTGGTGTATATTTATGAGCATTATGATTCTCTACATGCCTTGTGAAAAAGCAATTCACTGGGTGCGATCTAACTAAAAACAAACAGGACGCAATTTAACTAAAAAAACAACAGAGTTCAGCAGCAGGAACAACCCGACTATCAGCACTCTGTCTTTTTTTCAGCCGTCGGGTGGGGAGCGGTCCGCCGAGGCTGCACTTAACTGCATATCCTGCACTGAGGAATTCTGATGAGCGGAGCTCCACAGTGCAGGACGCCTTATTTAAATGCCACCCCGATCTCTCAAACCCCCGACGCCACACCCGGACCCCTCCCAATGCTTCAACTCACCTGTTGGGGATTCTCGACCTCCCCCCGCACCCCACCACATACTGGCAGGCAACCTGGGCCCAATCCCTGGTGCAAGCAGAATGCCAGCCTGTCATCTTGGCACTGCCAACCTGGTACCATGGTAGGGCTCCTGCCAGAATGGCAGTGCCACCTAGATACCCGGCAGTGAAAGGCTGGCATCCAAGTGGCACTGCCAAGGTATCCATGTGGCAAGGTGCCAAGGTGCCTGGGTGGCCCAACCCATTTGGGGGGGATCTGTGCTGAGAGGCGCCCAGCTGGGGTCTCGTTTGCGAAGCTGGTAGATGCCAGGTGGCTGTTCGATCTGGTAGCAGTATAGCTAAATGAGCTTTGAAGCTCCCACCCACAACCAGATCGCGAAGTCTTGCGAAATATCGGTAGATCTCGCAAAGCGTAATGACTGTCGAGAATCCCGGGAGAGGCTTGTCGAGGCGTGAACGACCCCACCACGGGCCTCAGTGAAGAACACCCCCTTGAGGCCGAGACCACACTCCTGCATTTCCTGCACTGAGGAGCTCCACACCAAAATGGTGTCCTGATCTCTTAACCACCCCCCCCCCCCCCCCCCCCCCCCCATCCGACGCAAACCTCTGACCCCACCAATGCCCCAACTCACCTTAAGCTCCCTAAACACCACCTCATACAGGCAGGGCACATCCGGGCCTGATTCCCGGCACAGGCAACATTCCACCTGTATACCTTAGCACTGTCAATCTGGCGGCTTGGCAGTGCCATCTGGGCACCCTGGCTGTACCAGGCTGGCACCCAGGTACCACATTGCTGGGTACCACATTGGCAGTGCCAAGGCTCCCAGGTGGCATCAAAAGTGCCTAGGTACCACCCTGCCCAGACACCAACCAACCGGGAACCTCCAATCGCCTGGGAGATCCCCAAGTGCCGTTCTACCTGTTGCCCGCTTGTGGGGACCAGTGCTAAATAGCAACCGACTGGGGTCTCCTTGACGAGGCAGGTAGATCCCGGGGGCAGGTTACATCTGGCGCTGGAGTTAAGTGAGCTTTTGAGCAAGTCTGGATTCCGCCCATGGTTGATGGGATCCAGATCATAACATCGCGCAAGACCTCGTTGTTAGATCTCGTGAGGCGTAACGACCATTGGGAATTCCGGAAGAGGCCCCTCGTGGGATCTACCAGCCGTGCCCTGTCCCGAATCCGGTGCGACGTGGCCGGTAAATTGCACCCAATATCTGGCAAGAGAAAACTACCACAGTTTGAATCAAGCTTCAATTTTTTAATTAATCACAATCTAATTGCCAGATTGGAACTTGCTTGCTTACGAAAGGACTAAACAAAATTGATTGATAGGGTGCATTGATAGTAAAGTTCAAAAATTAAAGTTTTAATTGAAAACAGCTGAAGGAGATACATACTTCCTCCTCGTATGAGAAAAACACGACATATTACGTGACCAAACTGATCCGAAACATTTTTATTCTCCTTTAATGTCATTAGCATTCCATAGACAACAATTAATTACTGCATCTCATTGACTTTCACAGCTGTTACATATATAAGGGAAAAAGAAATCTCATTTTAATTAGTCATCCATCGTTCCGTAACAAATTGGCTGGGGAAAGAATGAATGGAAATGTATCAAAATACCAAATACCTACTGATTAAAAGGGCGGGGTGGGGAATAACTTACACTGGGGAAAATTGCTGCAAGAATTTTTGAAAGACTTGTCGGGAGGGGGGTGGTTTATGAGTACAAACTAGCAGTTATAGCTTCACATGAGATAGGGACACAATTATAACCAATGCAATTATATGCAATAATGTAGAATGCAGCTTTAAAAATGATGCCAGCAATGGTCCTATTACTGCATTCAAGGAGGGGCATCTTGACCCAGAAGAGGAACACACTACCCCTTTCTGCATCACCTTGCCAATAATTTTTGCTTTGTTCCTTTTTAAAAGTCTGCACACATTTCTATGTGGGAGATATTGGCTGCATATTCTCAAGGTCTTTCTAATATTCAGCTTCAATCGAACTGAAAACAGGGAGGAAATCAGAACACCATGCCAGTGCTAGTTACAGCTTTCTTTCCCTCAGTATCATTTTGATTTTAAAAAATTTTGAAACCCCTGTTTACTCTGAACCTAACTTTCAGAATGTTAGAATATAAACATGATTCATTCCACAATTAAATGCTGCATTGGTATTGTTGTGAGGGAGGACTATGAGCAATTTTGCATACACCACTGAAATGTGTTGAAGTTTTATGGTCTTCTGTTGCTCTTTGGTTGTTTATTAAAAAATATTTTGTATATTTATATTTTGTTGAAAAGCCTTTAAAAAAAAAGTTTGATAGAAATGTGCTAAAGCTTGCAAGATGACATATTTTGCTACGTGTGCTATATCATATTTTAAAAAGCTTTTCATTTCAATGTACGAACAGTAAATTAGATTCAGTAACACTACAGAGTGGTGGCATTGTAATATTTTAGCGTTGAGGGTGCATTGTGTGTGCGTGTTTATAGTTGTAAATTACGCAAAAAGAAACAATAAAGTTGGATGGGATTTTTCCATTCAATTTGAAAATAAGCTTGAAAAAATTATTTTAATTTTTAATTTTATCTTGCTTCTTTTTAAAATGTAAACACATGGTAATATGTAGCAAAAACAAATTCATAAATAATACATGGATGCAGCAAGGAATTTGACAAGTCTTGGTCGGACCAATTAGGTAAAAGAGAGAGAAAAAACAACAAATGAAATTTTTTGGCGATGAACAAAAGTTGTGTGGCAGCACGGTGGCCTAATGGTTAGCATAACCGCCTCACGGCGCTGAGGTCCCAGGTTCGATCCCGGCTCTGGGTCACTGTCCGTGTGGAGTTTGCACGTTCTCCCCATGTCTGCGTGGATTTCGCCCCCACAACCCAAAAATGTGCAGAGTAGGTGGATTGGCCACGCTAAATTGCCCCTTAATTGGAAAAAATAATTGGCTAATCTAAATTTATAAAAAAAAAGTTGTGTAAAAACTCCAGATGTGCTCAGCTGTTGGGGAACTGGTGTCCTTAATTCAACAACTGGTCCTCAGTAACATACCATCTTGAATGCTTTCTGAACATATTCTAAACAGCATATTTTCTTTGAAATTCAGTGACCTATGTCAAAAGAATATTTCTTTTTCAAAAACAGAATTTGCCCATAATTTGACTACAAAGAGTTCCAATAAAGCCAGATAGGTATGTTAATGGTACCAGAATCAGCACTTAGGTTGTTCAATACTACGAAATCAGACAAAAATAAATCAACACAAAGACAGTACGATTGCAAGTACTGAGTATTGCTCAACACATCTATGAACATTAAAAATGAAAGTAGAATTAACAACCAACGTATTAGGCATGTAGTTAGTTACTTACTGCCACCTATGGTTGAAACGTTTCAGAATATTTGTTAACACAATTCCAGATTGATTTTTTGAACTAAAAAAATGGTAGTAGCTTCACCAGACAGCAACTTTATTCTCATAACCCATTTGCAGAAGTGTAAGCATAAAAACGAATTACATACTAAAACATTAAATCACAGCACATCTATTGTGAAACATACTTAATGTGCAAATAAAATAAAATCCCACATCATTATATTATTTATCCTCCATTTATCCTCTCATTGATTAGAAAATAAACAGGTAGAATAATCGTGATGAAAATATTTACATCTCATCAAGTCAAGCAGGCATTGTTAAATCTAACATCACTAAAGTTTCTTTAGGCATGGCAGATTCATTTTACAAAAGGCAGCAATTGTCAGAGGTCAGTCTGCATTGAAAAATTCTCGCATCCGTGAAAAATTAATGAGGATATCTTCTGTCTGGCCTGGTAGAACAAATGTGAGTGTGCTAAATGCATTTCCAAATTGTGCAAGGCTTGTATTCTGTTATATATTATCAAGCAGATGGTATAAACTAATTCCACATTTTCCTCACAACTATTCTCACCAAACTAAAGCCACACAAAAACTCATGAATTAATTTAGATTTTGTTTCAGAGACTTTCAAACAAGTTGTCTGTTCAAGAACTATAATCCTCAATTGATTAATTAGGATTGGTAGCTCTTCATAGGGAGTTAGAAGAAGCAATTCAATACCTGTTAAGTAGTGAATCTGATGGAAATGACACCCACAACAGAATAACCATGCTTAGGCCCAGATTCCCAACATGGCAGAGAGGCTCTCCATCGGGACAAGAATAGGGGAAGTGGCCAAAATTAAAATCCTCCATGTTTTGTATTTTGAAATTTCTGGCAGCAAGAGGTTGCCAACTCGGGCTGGATGCATTCCTGGAGGTTTCATCACTTGAGCTCCCACTTCTAACTGCCCTCACAGGTTAAACAGCTTATTTATCCTTCTCCAATATTTTTATAGCTAAAAAAAGAAACTGTTCACAATTTTTAAAATTCCTTATGATGTTTTTTCATGATTAATGATTTTTAACATGATGAATGTTCAATTCTTGAAGACTCCAGGTTGGGAGGGTTGGTTATCATAAGTTCAAACAATCAGTACTTGGCAGCTCTGCAATGAATGGTGAGGAAATAGTTCACAAGTGGCCACATCTCCCGGGACATTAACTTCAACAACTTGGTCAGTGGCCCAACCAGCCCCCACCCCTATCCATTGGACTGACCAAAATCTTAAATCCTGCCCTAAACAGAGTAATTCCCATTTTCACCAGGACAGGATTGGGGGCAGGGCACAATCCATGTATGTACATTTACGGAGGCAGCTAACCATTTAAATCATCAGTTGCCTCCACCGAAGTGCCATTTTGTTAGGCCAAGAACATGAAAGCCAAAGTTTGCACATTAGACCATATGAGATGTCTGAACTCTGGGGATTTGTTCAGATATCCAGGGTACTCGATTGTATCTGGTCCCGGGACTCCTTTAGAGGGAGTACGGTGCACTTTGATGCAGGTCAGTGCCCTTTGCGGGAGAAAGGGATATGAGGTGCTTTTTTGACCCAGACCCACTAGCTTTAGACATCCCTCACAAGTGAAACACTTCCCTTGAATTTCAAAGCCAAGTCATCAGCTTACCCTATTCGAGAGAAGACAGCTCCAGCCTACTCAGCCTTCACTGATAAATGTATGCTCCCAGTTCTGAGATCATCCTTGTGAAATCTTTTACACTTTTTCCAATGTCCATCAAACCTTTATATAATATGACAACCAGAGCTATGCTTAGAGATGCAAGTATGGTCGAGCCAAGGTCCGGTACAAATTAACATAACTTCTCTGCTTTTCAATTCTATCCTTGAGAAACTAACCTCTGTACTTGGTTTGCCTTTGTTAAAAAATAGCCTAACTAACATATGTATCTACCTTTAGTCATCAGTACCCTTGGATTCCTTTGCTCCTCTACCTTAATTTTCAAGGAATTTGCGGCCTCTTTATTCTTTCTACTAATCTGCACTACCTCACACTTACCATTAGCCAATAACATAGATCATAGAATCCCTACAGTACAGAAGGAGGCCATTCACCTAATCGAGTCTGCACCGACCCTCTGAAAGAGCACTTTATCCATGTCCACTCACCTATCCACCAAGCCCTATCCCCATAACCTAATCCGCACATCCCTGGACACTAACAGGCAATTTATCATGGTCAATTCTCCTAACCCGTACATCTTTGGACCATGGGAGGAAACCGGAGCACCCAGAGGAAACCCACGCAGACCCGGGGAGAACTTAGAAACTCCACACGGACAGTGACTCAAGGCTGGAATTGAACCCGGGTCCCTGACTCTGTGAGGCAGCAGTGCTAACCTCTGTCACCCCATGCCCAAGATGCAAGATGTCTTCTTACATTTTGTTGCAGACTTCCTTTGCATTAACTATATCTCCTAAGTAGGTGCCATCCTCAAATTTTGAAATTGTATTTATGTTTCCAAATCCTTATAATGAATTGTGAACAGTGGTCAGGAGCACTGACCTCTGTGGAACACCACTTCCTGCCTCTTCCTACTCTCTTCATTCTGTTTTGAAGCCAAATTGTTATCCATTCTGCTACTGTCCCCATGTGTAAACGTATGCCAACAGCCCAGGTTGTCAATCACTTTGCTCTAATTTCATCACAGCAGCACACTGTAATGTAAAGCGCACTGAGGTTATGAACTATACAATCCCACTTAGGCAGAAGAGAACATTCCAAGAAATAAAGTTCCAATATGAGGGAAACACTGGTTCAGTAAATAGACTCTTATGCTCCTGTATTGCAAATATACAGAATGACTTGGCCACATATCAGATAACGTAACAGGCCCTCCAAACAAAACAAATGTTGAAGGAGGTCTATGTTGAAAAAATGGAAGAAAATCATACGAATTGTCAAAGAGCTAATCACAGAATTTCTACAGTGCTGGAGGCCATTCGGCCCATTGTGTACGCACCAGCTCTCCAAAGGAGCAATTTACTCTGTGCATTCTGCTGCCCTCTCCCTATAACCCTGTACATTCTTCCTTACCAAATAATTGTCCAGTTCCCTTTTGAATTCCCCTGTACATTCCAGACCATGACCACTTGCTGTGAGAAAACATTTCATCTCATTTTCCTTCTGTTTAAAATTACCATAGAATTACCTTGTATGACATTAAGATCTATGCCCTCTTGTTCTCCATTCTTTCACAAGTGGAAACAGTTTCCCCTGATCTATTCTAGCCAGATCCTTCATGATCTCGAATGCCTCTATCAAATCCCCTCTCAGCCTTCTTTTTTCCAAGGAAAAACAGTCCTAACTTCCCCAATGTATCTTTGTAACGGAAGTTCCTCATCCTTGGAACCATTCTTGTGAATCTTTTTTGCATCCCCCCCAATGCCTTCACATCTTTCCTAAAGTGCGGCACCTAGAACTATATGCAATACACCAGCAGAGACCGAACTAGTGTCTTATACAAGTACAACATAACCTCCTTGTTCTTGTTCTCTATGGCTTTCTTAATAAAGCCTAGGATGCTGTATGCATTATTAACTAATTTACTTTATTTATAGCAAATAACTGTCTCCACCTGTTCCCAGTCATATAAAAATTAAAGGAAAACACGCATATTATCAGCTAACTCTGCAATAGGAACTGGCAAATGTTTTGGTCACACAGCAAGAGCATCGAAAATATTGATGCCTGACTAGAAAACACCGAGGCCAGGTCTGCTCTTCCCCAGGCAGCCCAAGGCAGAAACAAGTGCAAGCAAGTGGAGCTAGGCTGTTAGAAGGCCCACCTTGCCTCTCCAGGAAATCAGCCTACTCCACTATATGGTTGTCTTCTATCCTTATCCCCTCACCCAGTGTTTCAAGAAGGCAGCTCACTACCATCTTCTCAAGGACAATTAGAGATGGGCAATAGATATTGGCAATAGATAACAGCCATGCCCACATCTCCTAAATAAATAAAAATAAATAAAGCCACCCATGCCCCTTAAATTCCCCCTCACATTTCCCATGCTCTAATATCCCCCACACAGTTTCCATGCCCAATCATTCCCCTTCCATAACCCTTCTATAATCCTTCCATTATTCTCATGCCCCTTCCATGCCTCCATGCACCTTCCACACCCCCTCTCCCAATAATCCATTGGCACGTCTGGCATTTCTTTGAAATAATCCTGAAAGTGACAACATAAGATGTGGCCGGGATTTTGCAATGTGGGCACAAAATCCTATGAGAGTCAGAAAACGTGAATATCGCTGGCAAGATCTCATTTACAGATTTTCCCTGCCCCCCGCCCCATCATCCCCCGGATAAATTATATCATTAAAGGGTTCCCCTGCCGTATCATCCCCTCATATTAGGAATTCCCTTTCAATGATGTGATGTCACATCAGTGAAATTTACAACAAATTTTTAAAAAATGGTAAACAGGTGAACGGGAACCAGACGGGGCCACACAGGTAATGAAATGAAAAAATGAAACTTGCTTATTGTCACGAGTAGGCTTCAATGAAGTTACTGTGAAAAGCCCCTAGTCGCCACATTCCGGCGCCTGTCCGGGGAGGCTGGTACGGGAATCGAACCGTGCTGCTGGCCTGCTTGGTCTGCGTTAAAAGCCAGCGATTTAACCGAGTGAGTAAGCACAACCCTCAGGGGTAGAGGGACATGCCTGGGCAGTGCCAGGGGAAATGGCCTGGGGCAGTACCAGGAGGCAGTGCCAGGATGTAGTACCAGCCCCCCCCCCCCCCATCTTGGGAGCTCCTTTAAGGATTTCCCATGTCTGTGTGGGGGAGGTGCCCATGCCTGTGTGGGGTGGTGGGGTGCCCCTGCATGTGAGGTGGTTTGCATATGCACGCAGGGGATTTAGACTTTTTTTCTCATTGGAGATCGGGCGCCCTTTTAAAATGATGTCCTGATTGTGAGATTCCTAATATTGCCAGCTTTTTCTGGCACCACCTTGCCAACATGATTGCAAGGGCCACACCTCCATTTTTTAAATGTCAAGTGCTGGTTCTACTGGCAAGAATGGAGGCTGTGCGACCAGTGGCTGCACAATTGTTTTCTCACATGAGCTAGAACCTGGTGCAAAGATGATGAAATTCCATGCAGAGGCTTTAAAAATAAGCTTTCACAAAAACTGATTAGCTTCCAACTTCTCAGCGCCTGTATACCTTGGGACATCGGCAGCCTCCCTCTCTGGGACCCTCCCTGGCTTGATGGGCAGGCAGGGTCTCAGGGTGTGGGGTGGGGCACTGAACATAGGCCACCACCTTGAGCCTCTATCGATGCTGTTGCCACCGCTTCCTTCGGCGTCTGGTCACCTGGCCTGCCAGCAGCACCACGAAGGCAGACTCCGCAGGGTCCAAGATATCATCCATTGCATGTAATATCTGTAAGAAACTGGAGAGGGTGGGAAACTGACAAACAGAGGTGCCCTCCATTCCCCCACTGCACCCCCCACATTCCTTGCCATCCGATATACCCAGCCTACATACTCCAGCCGCAGCAGGTCTCCGGACCCCAGACCCTGTACCCTGGACACCCGCACATAACGTTACTTGGACTGTGCACTAGTCCCCCTCCCCGGTGCACACAACCAACCTCTGGTCTTGGAAATGACCCCAGTGCATCCGTGGTGTTATCTCCCACAGCGTTTAGGCAGAGTGTTCAGGCATCACGTTCTGATTAGGATGCGAGGCGATAACATGCTACATGGCACACCTACCCATGGGAATACACTTGGGAGTTGTGAAGTTCTCACTTAACTACGATTGGCAATTCCTTATTAGCAATAGTCTTCAGCCGCGCGGCCAGAGGTCTCCACGGTTAGTGGGAGTCGTGGATGGTAGGTGGGACATTTGAATGAATCTCCGCCTGGCCCCTCTCTTGAATGATAGACTGTGCAGGGCAGGAGTGTCTCTCCGACTATGCAGCCTGTCCCCTGTGGCCGGTAGATCATTCCCCAAAACATATCATTCCTGTTAACCAGTGGAGGCACTGACCATCACAAATATGGCTGTCCATAAACAAATGGTTGTCCCAAATAGTATTATCACCATCTGTTTATATAGTACATCATAATTGGCTTGAAGAGGTTGGTGAAACATAAAATACGACTTAACTATTTGCTTCGCCCTGTGGTTTTTAGCCCTGTGTTTTTTATGCATTCTTTTTAACCCTATTCTCATACTTTGTATTATGTGGCACCCAAGAGCCTGGGATCTGTGATGTGATTAGCTCCTTTCCTCGACGATGATGTATTTCGTGATGGAGGCAGCCCTGTTCTGAAGATTGCGCAGACCTAGGATGGACCCATATGGGGCTGAGCTCACAGATCTAGATTCTTGGCAGCGTATGTTTACATCCTTAGTCCCACTTGTGAAGGATATGCATGGACAGTCCACAAAATGTTCATCGTGCTTCTGTGAGGATGTTCAGGCTTCTCTGGAATGCTCTTATTGAAGTCAAGGGTAATATTTTGGAACTAGTTGGCATTCAAACCAGAGCAGGTACCTTGACCGCTCTTGTCAGATGATTGAACTCTTCAAGTGGTCAAATAGTCTGTAAGTTTCCTTTAACAGATACCTTCACCTTCGACTAGATTGTTGTTGCCACATATTTTTAAATTTATTTTTCATTTTAGTACCAAAATGTGCATCCCTGTTCAAACTTAACTTATTTAAGAGATGTTTTAATTCACTATTAGCCAGTTTTATCTCCACAAACATGTTTTTGCTGTTCACAAGTTGGATATGAGAACACTCAGGCTGCATTGCAATCAGATCCTGTTCCACCTTCTCCCCTTCCCCAAGTTTTTGTCGGTGTCCAGCATTTGTTACCCATCCCTAATTGCCCTTGAACTGAGTGGCTTGCGAGACCATTTCAGGGGGCAGTTAAGGGTCAGGCATATCCTGTGGGTTTGGAGTCACATGTAGGCCAGACCAGGTAAGGATGGCAGATTTCATTTCCTAAAATGACATAAGTGAACCAGGTTGTTCATTTCAACAATCAATGATGATTTTGTGGTCAACATTACTGATACTAGCTTTTAATTCGAGATTTATTAGTTGAATTTAAATTGCATCAGTTACCATGGTAGGATTTGAACCTCTTCGTGTTTCTGGATTACTAGTCCAATTACCACTACACACTATCTGCAACTCGGCAGGGCTCCCGCCTATCATGCAGCCAGCATTATTCAAATGAGCTGACCCCAAACGTTTCTTTGGGAATGGACATGCCAAAATCTTGCCCCATACAGACTTCTGTGGTGGTGTTGAGACTCAGAACTTCAGGGACTTTATTTCTATTTTCTCGGAAATACATGCAATTTCTGAGCCTGATTAAGGCAGGCTATTGGAATAAATTATTCTGAATCTGACCGTATTGTACCTGACATCGAAATGCTCATGGGTGACAATGGTACCCAAAGTAGAAAAAGCATTCCATTGTTAATATTGGTGGACCCTCATATTTAGAAAGTTTAAGAATATGAACCAGCAAGAATAATTAGTGCAGAGATGGACTTCTTAAAGACTAACAGTTCATACTTTGATACGGACATGAAATGGCAGGCCTCTAGGAATTCACTTAGACAGGAAAAGGCAAAAGGAACATTAATATGCAGAAACCAATACATGGTCCTTCTTGCAGTAATCAATAATGTAAGATACATTACACAGTGCTTAGATTAATCCAGAGGCAGATCTCTCCAATTGTTGATTGCATAGCTGTTGGTTTTCTTTGGGCTAATGGATAAACACGTCAAGTCACTGTAGACTGACCAGGTGCTTCCTGTATCAAAGAACCCAGCCCAGATGAAGTTTCAGAAGGATAATATAAAAGGATTTGCTCCTCTTTGACTTCACCACTGCGAAAACATTTAATGAGTTGTTCATTCCTCTTTCACTCATAATCCTTCAACAACTTTCAAAACTGTGATTGCTAAAGAAGTGACGCAATGGTTCGCGTGCAGCAGCTGGAAACCCATTGCTCATTTCAATATCAGATTGTAAATTCTTGGGAAAGAAAATTGCATTCCTCTACTAACGTACATCTCAAAATGCTGCATACCAAAGCTACATTGTAAAAGTTTTGAAGAAGTGCTTCTGCTGATACCCTATGGAGAGATTTTGCAGAGCAGAGTGAAATCTCTCCTTGCCATAAGAATTAATGAATGATATTGCCCACAAAGAGACCAGTTGGCTCATTGTGCCTATGTTGGTGTTTTGGTAGTGCTATCCAATAAATCCCATAGTCTGTAAATGGTTACCCTTCAAGTATTTATCCAATTTTGTTTGGGACATTACTACTGAATTTGCTGCCACCGCCCATTCAGACAGTGCATTCAAAGCCACAAAGTATCTTTGTGTGAAATCACAGAATCACAGAAGCATCATAGAATCCCTGCAGTGTAGAAGGCCATCGTGTCTGCACCGACCCTCCAAAAGGGCACCCTACCCAGGCCCACTCCCCTGTCCTATCCCCGCAACCCCATAACCTAACCATCTTTGGACATTAAGGGACAATTTAGCATGGCCAATCCACCTAATCCGCATATCTTTGAACTGTTGGAGGACACCAGAGCACCTGGAGAAAACCCAAGCAGACAGGGGGGAACGTACAAACATCATATGTGATGTCAAGATTGTGAATAGACTGATTTAATTTCAGATTTTTGCCAGGAAGTTTGATGGAGTCAGTAGTGAGTGAAAAGAGTTTGGAGCAGGGACTGAAAACAATGACTTCAGCCTTCCCAATATTTAATTTGAGGAAATAGTTTCTTATCCAGTATTGGATATTGGATAAGTAATTTAGCATATGTAGAGGAATGGAGAGAGATGGTAGTGAGGTAGAGTTGGGTACCATCAATGTCAATGTGAAAACTAACGGTTTGCCTTCAGATTATGTCATCCTCATTCACCAAATATATAGGTGAATTATCTGATGACAGAGACGTGGCAATTTCCAAAGAAACCACATCACATAAAAAAGTGGTATCCGAAATGGCAATGGAACTACAAGATATTGTTGATTCTTCCATTGAAGTGAGGGAAGAAACCTACCTTTAAGACTTTGCCTTATGGCCAACATCTGTTCCAAGATAGAATATTTTGTACTAAATAAATAGAAAACATAGGTAATATGGGAAATTTGAGAAAAGAGTTTGGTGGAGGCTGAAAGCAGGTTAGAAGTCTTCATCAATCTCATTTTCTGAGGGTGAAAATGTTATTGAGGGAGTTGTACATTTTTTGACTTTGTTCAAAATGAGGATGCCCCATTTTTGGTTTCCGTGCATCAATGGAATATGTTGCAATCACGCTTGGAGCAGGCAACATTTGATGGTCAAAAGAATTTGTGACAGCAGGTGGCATATTGATGCAGATGCTGTTCTGGCTTTTGAAACTGAACATCGCTGATATGAAGAAAATCTTATAAGACAGTTGCATCAAATTCAGAACAAAGACATGTGAAGGTTGAAGCAATATCCTCAGCAGAAAAGTTTGAAAAGTATAAAATTGCTATTTTTGCTATTTTGTGGAATCGCCTACTTCAAATAATTAATTCCAACAGCAAATCGCTGCAAAATGTTGATGCAACTTTATTGAATGCTGTACAATTGTTAACCTCAGTTAATCATGGAAGCTTGAAATGGCTATAGCTTGATGGAAACAGGGACACTGACATTAATTAAAAATGCAGGTCCTTCTAATGATGAGAAGGGTATAAGATGTAGGGAATTATTTTTTGATGAAACTAAGGATAATTAATTAACTTTAAAAGGGAATGAGAAAGTAATGTTGAGACTGTCAGTGTTACTTGTGATACGATAATGGTGTAATTGCAGAGTAGAAGTAAATCTCTGAAGAAAACTGTGGATGTATTTTGCATGCTTTTCGACAGTAGTTTGGATGCGAATGCTAAAAACCACTACAGTAAGAAATTAAGTGAATTCCACCATGGGGGCATAGACACAAATAATTTTGAAGATTAAGTGAAACAATTAATTAATTTCATCGCTAAAACTGAACTCTGTGATTTGAGATCATCAGCTGATTTTTACAGACTTGTATTTGATGGTTAACATTTCCAAATGTGGAAACAATTTTGAAAAGCTTTTTAACAATACCTGTCACAAATGCTTCCGGTGGGGCAGCACGGTGGCCTAGTGGTTAGCACAACCGCCTCACGGCGCTGAGGTCCCAGGTTCGATCCCGGCTCTGGGTCACTGTCTGTGTGGAGTTTGCACATTCTCCCCGTGTCTGCGTGGGTTTCGCCCCCACAACCCAAAAAATGTGCAGAGTAGGTGGATTGGCCACACTAAATTGCCCCTTAATTGGAAAAAATAATTGGGTAATCTAAATTTAAAAAAAAAAACAAATGCTTCCGGTGAACGTTCTTTTTCTGAATTGAAAAGAGTTCAAAATTATTTAAGAAGTACAATGAGTCAGGAATATTTGAAAAGTTCAGCAGGATTGACGATTAAAAGTGTATCTTTGCAAGATTTTGCCTTATAACGTAATTATAATATTGTTAAGAAAAGGTACAGAACAAAAACTATCTGCCATGCCAACAAGAGACGAAGCAGGAAACTTTGTTTGTCTTCCATATTATCTTGTTTAAATTCTGTTTTTCCAAATGGACCTTTGCTGCTCTGATATAATGGCTGGAGCTGGTCACAGACTGACAGTTCCAACCACCATCACTCTCAATATTGGCCTTCAGAAATTCTCTTCTAGGACAAAGAATGGAATCCTACAGACAGAGCCACTGATATTGGATTTGGACTCACTGGACACTCCACTCACCTAAATATACCGCCATGATGTGGAAATGCCAGTGTTGGACTGGGGTGAGCACAGTAAGAAGTCTTACACCAGGTTAAAGTCCAACAGGTTTGCTTTGAATCACTAGCTTTCAGAGCACAGCTCCTTCCTCAGAAAGAAGAGAGTTCCAGAAAAATATATATAGACAAAGTCAATGATGCAAGACGATACTTTGAATGTGAGTCTTTGCGGGTAATTAAGTCTTTACAGGTCCAGGCAGAGCAACTGGAGTGATAATCCCAGGTTAAAGAGGTATGATTTGTCTCAGGCCAGGACAGTTGGTAGGATTTCACAAGTCCAGGCCAGATGGTGGGGAGGTTGAATGTAATGCAACATGAATCCAAGGTCTCGGTTGAGGCCGTACTCACGTGCGCCGAACTTGGCTATAAGTTTCTGCTCGGCGATTGTGCATTGTCGCGCATCCTAAAGGTCGCCTTGGAGAGCGCTTACTCGAAGATCAGGAGCTGAATGCCCTTGACTGCTGAAGTGTTCCCCGACTGGAAGGAAACATTCCTGCCTGGCGACTGTTTGCTCGCCTCGCGACACATATCGCAATACTGACCATCATTCTGACAAGAGGTAAGCTTGGATTTCAATTCAATAATTATTCATACAGGTGTGTTTTTACAAGTTAAAAGTACTAAAGCAGTTAAGCAGTGATTAATTTATGTATTTTTGTGGCTTCCGCCTTTGCGTTCTGTGTGGCAAGAATGGCCAAGGTCGGGAGGGACGTAATAATAACAATAATCATTATTGTCATCAGTGGGCTTGCATTAACATTGCAATGAAGTTACTGTGAAAAGCCCATGGTGTCATTGGTGGAAGAAAGAATGTGACGTTATTGGGGAGAGGGGTGTGACATCATTGGGGGAGCCTAGAAATGAAGGCGAGAGCGGGGCCCCACCGATCCGCGTGTGGGCCTATGCCGTGGGGGCACTCTTTCCCTCCACGCCGGCCGCTGTAATGGTCTGCCATGGCCAGCATGGAGAAAAAACCCCCTGCGCATGCGCTGGGATGATGCCAGTACATGCTGGTGCTCCCGCGCATGCGCCAACTCACGCCGGCTGGCAGAGGCCCTTTGGTGCCGGTTGGCACAACGCCAAGCCCTTCGGCGCTGGCTGACGCAGCGCCAACCCCGCCGGCGCCGGCCTAGCTCCTGAAGGTGCGGAAGATAGTGGAGAATCCCGGCCCAGTAACTTTATAGGAATGGGAAAAGATAATGGAAGGGGAGGGTACGAAATATTCTCCTTCATAAGCAGAGAATAGGGACTGCTGATTGGAATATAGCAACAGGCGTAGGCTATTCCACCATTCTACCGGATGATGACCCATTTGTATGTCCAGATTCATAGCATAGCATCTCTTGCCTACCGTTTCCCTCTGTATGCCTTTATACCATTACCTAATCAAAATCTAACAATAGATCTCGGTGCGGTCTTAATTTTGATGAAAAATTTACATGGTGGATAAAGCACAAAAATAAAAGTTCTTATACCCTGCCTAAGCCAACTTCATTGTTGCAGGAAAATTTAAGCATAAAAATTGATCAAAGTAAAATACATTGTCAAAAACAGATACCCTGTAAATGGGATCCAGTGTAGCATTAAGCTGTTTAAATGTTCAGACTTATATTAAAAATCTAGATAAGTTGGGGTATTTGTAGAATACTCTAATCTGCTTTGTGTTCTTGTTGTTGTGTAATTAATAGCATATCATAAAAAGAGTCTGTTCGAGCAGAATGCATAATTTAGAAAAAATATTGCTGGTCAACAATAATTGATAACATCAATCGAAGAATCAATTGATTGAACTTTAAAATGTTACCCGAACCTTCAGAAAGGGCTACTTTGTGCAATGCATAATAAAAACAACTAATGATCTGTGGACTGAAAAATATACGGCAATTGATTATCGGGAATATTTGCATATGATGCAAATTTTAAAAATTAAAATGGTATACCACAAAATAAATAATTTTATATTTGAATTATTACCATTTACATAATGAATAACTCAGCAAGGAGAAAGCACAAGTGATCGCAAAATACAATTATTGAACTTTATTTACTGCATTCTGAGTTAAGAGTAGAACAGAGTTCAATGCAACAAATTATATTCCTTGTTCATATTAGCATTAACATGGCTGAATAAGTAAACCAGAAAAGCTGGATACTATCCTCTGGAAAATGTTTATCTTTATACAGCAGCGCCCCTTAATTAATCCCTGTTGCATCCATTTCTCAGCGTTTGATATCTTCAGATTAATCATATTACGATGTTCTCCTCCTCCCACACATAGATTAAAGCTTCAACATATTTAGTGACTGGTTTTTTTAAACAAGTTACAGAGGGATGAATTTTATGCTGCATTTTCAGCTGCAGTCATTTGTTTTACTTCCTACTATTCATGTAACATCAGGGATTAATCTGAGGCATAATTTTGGAATAAATTTCTGTTCCAATTTCCACTCCAGGAAACTGTTCCTCATCAATATTTGGACATCCACAACATCACAAAGTAATTTTGATTTAGTTTGTTTCACTGCACATGCTGTTGAGCATTAGTTTAAAGTACAGTTTGTCTTCAGGTAAAGTTGGAGATTTTGGTTGCCAATTTTCTTTTCCGCAAAACATATCTGCACATGAATAAATCCCCAGTGAGGCCCCCACTTTAAAAAAAGTAGGTAACTATGTTGATTACTCCTATATTTGATTTTTAAGACCCCATTCCCATAAATTAGCAAATCATAGAATCATAGAGCCTACAGTACAGAAGGAGGCCATTCGGCCCATCGAGTCTGCATCGGTATTTGGAAAGAGCAGACTACCCAAACCCACACCTCCACCCTATCCCCATAACCCAGTAAACCCACCCAACACAAAGGGCAATTTTGGACACTAAGGGCAATTTAGCATGGCCAATCCACCTAACCTGCACATCTTTGGACTGTGGGAGGAAACCGAAGCACCCGGCGGAAACTCACGCACACGCGGGGAGAACGTGCAGTCTCCGCACAGACAGTGTCCCAGCCGGGAATCAAACCTATGACTCTGGAGCTGTGAAGTTATTTTGCTAACCACTATGCTACCGTGCTGCCTCATCCAAATCAAAAGACAACATTACAGACCTAAAGACTACATGCGTCGTCCAGAAACAATCTCTGTTGTTGTCTGGTATTTTCAAAACTATCAAATATCACGGGTGGGATTCTCCGACCCCCACGCCGGGTGGGAGAATCGCGGGAGTGCCGGGCGATTCTCCCACACCCCCCAAAATGGTGTGCCTTGTTTTACGACAGGCCGCTCGGAGAATCGCCACTCGCCGTTTCTAACGGTCGAGTGGCGATTCTCCGGCCCGGATGGGCCGAGCGGCCTGCCCAATACGATCAGTTCACGCCAGCGCCAACCGCACCTGGTCGCTGCCGACATGAACAGCGCGCGAACGCTGCGTGTGCGGCCTGTGGAGGGGGGGGGGGGGGAGGATCGAGCACCAGGGGGGTGCTCAGTGGGGATCTGGCCCGCGATCGGTGCCCACCGATCATCGGCCCGGCGTCTCTAAAAGACGTACTCTTTTCCCTCCGCCGCCCCGCAAGATCAATCCTCCATGTCTTGTGGGGTGCCTGCGGGGAGGACGGCAACCTGCGCATGTGCGGGTGACGCAATTTAAGCGCCGCCAGCCGCGTCATTTACGCAGCGCCGCTTTGACGCGGGAGCCAAGGCCCGGCACGCGTAATTGACGCGGCGCCGCTCCTAGCCCCCTGGGGGTGGGAGAATAG